>NC_092133.1:83708660-84011690 GCF_043159975.1 Macaca nemestrina | reverse complement strand
TGTGCTCAAAAAATCCTCTCACCTCAGCCTCCCAAAGTGCTGGGATTACAGGCATGAGCCACCATGACAAGCCACTGTTTTCTTTTTTTTCTTTTTCTTTTTTTTGATAGGTTCTCACTCTGTTGCCCAGGCTGGAGTGCAGTGGCATGATCTTGGCTCACTGCAACCTACATCTCCCTGGCTCAAGCAATTCTCATGCCTCAGCCTCCTGAGAAGCTGAGATTACAGGTGCATGTCACCAAGTCCAGCTAATTTTTGTATTTTTAGTAGAGACGGGTTTTACCATGTTGGACAGGCTGGTCTCGAACTCCTGATCTCAAATGATCTGCCCGCCTCGGTCCCCCAAAGTGCTAGGATTACAAGTGCGAGCCACCTGCCTGGCCACCCAGACACTATTTCCTAAAGTAATTGTTTTCTACCTTTCCCCACTTTTCTGGAATTCCAATTATACATATATTAGGCAACCTGCTATTGTCCCACATGTTACTGATGTTCTATTAAATTTGTTCTAGTACTTTTTTCTCTCTGTGCATCAATGTGAATAGGTTCTACTGCTATACCTTCACATTTAATGATCTTTCCTTCCGCAGTGTCTAATCTGCTGTTAATCACATCCAGTTTTTTCCCCAGTTTTGGATATTGTATTCGGTATTTTTCATCTTTAGATACTACTTGTGAGTCTTTTTTGAGACAAAGTCTCACTCGGTCACCCAGACTGGAATACAGTGGCATGTTCTCAGCTCACTGCAACCTCTGCCTCCCGGGTTCAAGCAATTCTCATGCTTCAGCCTCCCAAGCTGGAATTGCAGGCACACCCCACCATGCCCAGCTAATTTTTGTATTTTTAGTAGAGACAGGGTTTTGCCATGTTAGGTAGGCTGATCTGCCCACCCTCACGTCTGCAGGCGTGAGTCACTACATCCAGCTTGCATCTTTTTATCTATCTATCATTCATCTACCAGTCATTATAATACTTGTATTAACATCTTTGGCTGATAATTCAATCATCAGAATTATTTCTAGTAATTCCACATTTCTAGGTATCTTTCTATTGATTTTTCTCCTGGTTATGGGTCATTTTCCTGATTTTTATTTGTATGCCTAGTAATCTTTTATTAATACATTATTAATGCTAAACATTTTAATTGTTAGGTGCTGGCTTTTACTGTATTCTTTAAAAGAGTTTAGTTTTGGCATATAATTGAGTTACTTAGAATCAGCCTGGTCCTTTCAAAAACCTGCCTTGAAGCTTAGGGTAGGTTTAGAAAGGCCTTTAGATTATAGCTAATTTAACCCCACTATGAGGACTCTAGCCAGTGTCCTATGTATGAAACAGTCTCTCCACTATGCCTAATGGAAACATAAACTATTCCCAGCTCTGTGTGAGCTCCTGGAATTGTTCAGTGTTCTGATTTCCAGTGTGACTTTCTCCAGCATTGTGGACTTCCACACTTTGCATGTGCAGATGAGTGTCCAATCAAAGATCCTCTTACTTCTATAGATTTCTGTGTAGTTCCTTTTATCCTAGTTTTCTGCCCCACAAATTCTAATTGCCTTGACTTCTCCAAACTCTCCTGGGCTCTATTTGGATTCTCCTACTCTGTGCTACAATCTGGAAATTGCCTGTAGGAACCCCTGTAGGGTTCATATCAGTTATTTCCCTTATCTCAGGGATCACTATCCTGTGCTGCCTGTTCTCTTGTCCAATGTCTGAAAACAGTTGTTTCATGTATTTTTGTCTGGTGTTCTAGCTGTTTACAGTAGGAGAATGATTCTCACAGTAGTTAATCCCTATGGTATCCCTGTTCGTGTTTTAGGTGCTTGTTCTAGAGATTACATATGCATCCTGAAGTTACTACAGTCTCCTTGCACAGAGTAAGAAATGTATGACAGTATAATTCCATCTCCTGCTTTTTGTTCTCTCATGGTTGTATAATCACATATACGCTCTAAAACTCACATCTTGTTTTCTTTCTTGAGACAAGAGTCTTGCTCTGTCGCCCAGGCTGGAGTGCAGTGGCAGGATCTCAGCTCACTGTAAGCTCTGTCTCCTGGGTTCACGCCATTCTCCTGCCTCAGCCTTCCAAGTAGCTGGGACTTCAGGTGCCCACCACCACACCCGGCTAATTTTTTTTTTTTTTTTTTTTTTTGTATTTTTAGTAGAGACAGGGTTTCACCATGTTGGCCAGGATGGTCTCGATCTCCTGACCTTGTGATCCACCCACCTCGGCCTCCCAAAGTGCTGGGATTACAGGCGTGAGCCACTGCACCTGGTCACATCTTGTTAATGTGTATGTTTTAATGTTTTTTGATAGTCCAGGTCTGCCGGAAACAAATTCTTTCCCTTTTTGATATGTACAAAAAGTCTTTATTTTGCCATTATTTTTGAAGGCTATTTCTGCTGGGTATAGAAATCTAGGTTAACAGGTTTTTTTTTTTTTCTTTCAGCACTTTATGGATATCATCCCATTAGCTCCAACATTCCATTTTTTCTTTCTTTTTCTTTCGTTTTTTTGAGATGGAGTCTCACTCTGTCACCAGGTGGGAGTGCAGTGGCGTGATCTCAGCTCACTGCAACTTCCACCTCCTGGGTTCAAGTGATTGTCCTGTCTCAGCCTCCTGAGTAGCTGGGACTACAGGCGTGCACCACCACACCCAGTTAATTTTTGTATTTTTAGTAGAGACGGGGTTTCACTATGTTGGCCAGGATGGTGTCGACCTCTTGACCTTGTGATCCGCCCACCTCAGCCTCCCAAAGTTCTGGGATGACAGGTGTGAGCCACTGCACCTGGCCTTCTTTTCTTTTTTAAATAGAGAAGGGGTCTCACTATGTTACCCAGGCTGGACTCGAACTCCTGGGTTCAAGCATGTGCTACCATGCTCAGCTAAGACTCCATTTTGTTCTGGTTCGAAAACATGGATTAGCCATAACCCATGTTGCCATTCTCACATAACTAATGTGTCTTTTATTCTCCTGCTGCTTGTAAGATCTCTTCCATCTTCAATTTTCAGCAGTTTGATTATGACATGCCTACATATGGGATTTTTACATTTGTCGGCTTATTTTTGTTTTGTATTTAACTTCCTTGGGATTTGCTGAACTTCTTGCATTTGCAAATTGATGACTTCATCAGTTTTAGAAGTTCCTGAGCATTGTCTCTTCAAATATGTCTTCTGCCACATTCTCCTCTCCTTCTGAAACTCCAATTACATATATGTTAGACCATCTGATATCCCACAGATCTGATATCTCTTTTCTACCCCTCCCTGACTTTTTCTGTCTTTTCTCTTTCCAATCTGTCTTCACATTCACTGATTGTTTCTTTTGCTATGTCCATAAACTGTTAAGCCCATGTAATGAATTCATTTCTGCTAGTATATTTTTCTTTCTCCCTTCCCTCCCCTCCCTTCCCTTTCATTTTCTTTTCTTTCCTTTTTTTGTTTTCCCTGGCCTCTGCTAGTATAGTTTCCATTTCTATTTAATAGAATTTCAACTTGGTTCTTTGGCATAATTTCCATCACTCTACAGAAATCCCCATCTTTTCAAGCATATTGTTAACCTTTATCATTCAATCATCTAGCATTTTTTTCATAATTATCTTTAAATTCCCGTCTGATAATTCTGAAAAATCTGGGTCATCTCTGGGTCTTCCTCTACTGACTATTTCTTCTCTTGACCTTTGGTCACATTTTCTTGCTTTTCTTGTGTCTTGTAACTTTTTATTACACACCAGACATTTTATATAAAAATAGACTACTTATTAAATTAAGTAATATTTTACTTCCAGAAAAAGACATGACTATTTTCTGTCAGGACACTAGAAGGGAGTCTGAGTCAATATAATATGTAACTGAGCTGGGTGTGGGCTATGATGCAGCTTTAATTTGACAGTTAATCACCGGCTTCAAATATTTAAGCAGTGAGATCAAGCCTTTCACTTGAGCAGGTCTAGGATCCGAGCCTAGGTAAAATTACAGAGACCTGCTTGTGCTTCATAGCTAAGCCACCAATTTTTAAAACTGTGGGAGTACCTTACATGTATACCAGAGTAGAACGATTAAGTAAATGGGTGGCTGATGGTAGGAGACAGATTTCTCACTATTGGAGCAGGAGTTTTCAGATAAGCAAGGGCAGGAGGTTAGAATCATCCATGTAGTGATTCAACTGGAACTGAATACATCAATATAAACTCATGTTTAGTTTAATATAGATACAGATGGATACATATAGAAATATTTATAGATATGTAGATATATACAGGGTAGTATAAATACATATATTTTCTGGCTCTGTCAGCTGAGTTGGCCTATGCGCAACAATACCCTAGTAGCAACATGTACACCTAGCACCTAGATCTTGTTTTCTCCATTCTCCAGTAAAAGGAACCAAGGCTCCATGGAGAAATGGCTAATTCTAGGATTGAGACAGAAAAATATACTAGATAAAGCATATATTAAAGCATATACTATATGCTTTAGTCTCTAAATATACTAGAGCATCTTGTAGTGCCAGAAAGTGAGAAAGTGCAAACACACGTACACACACATACACTCACAGTGGTATATCAAAAAGTCATACCAATTGAAAGAGCTCCCAGTGGCCAAAGCTGGAACAACTTGACCAATAAAATAAATAAAGCAATAATAAGATTTTTAACCCAAGGTATAAAATATCCATAAGTCCATACTAATGTTTAAAACAGTGAATGGATACATAAATGAAGAAGAGACAAATCTCCTATGCAGAAGAAATCTAAATAATTTATATAGACACTTTGCCCTTGAGGAGGGGTATCATAACTCTCCATGCCTTAAGTGTAGGCTGCGCATGTGTAACTTCGTTCCAAAGAGTACATGTATGTAAACAGAGGAGAAAAAAGAGTAACTTTGTAGTAAAGAAATACACAAACACTGCCGGGAGCGGTGGCTCACGCCTGTAATCCCAGCACTTTGGGAGGCCAAGGTGGGCAGATTACGAGGTCAGGAGATTGAGACCATCCTGTCAAACACGGTGAAACCCCATCTCTACTAAAAATACCAAAAATTAGCCGGGCATGGTGGTGGGCGCCTGTAGTTCCAGCTACTCAGGAGGCTGAGGCAGGAGAAAGGCGTGAACCCGGGAGGCGGAGCTTGCAGTGAGCCGAGATCGTGCCACTGCAATCCAGCCTGGGCGACAGAGCGAGACTCCATCTCAAAAAAAAGAAAAAGAAATACACAAACACTACCTCAACCAGATGATCAAGGTCAATATCAACACTGATTAGTCATATTGACAGTATGTCCCCTTAATATAATGTGATGAAAATGGTACTGCTAGGCATAGTGGCACATGTCTGTAGTCCCAACTACTTGGGAGGCTGAAGTGGGAGGATTGCAAGAGCCCAGAAGTTCAAGACCAGCCTAGGCAATACAGTGAGACTCCGTCTCTATTAAAAAAAAAAAAAAAAAAAATTAGCCAGGTGTGGTGGCATGCATCTGTAGTCGCAGCTACTCAGGAAGCTGAGGAGGGAGGATCACCTGAGCCCAGGAGTTCAAGGCTGCAGTGAACTGTCATCATACCACTGTACTCCAGCCTGGGTGACAGAGTGAGACACTGTCTCAAAAAAAGGAAAGAAAATTGTACTTAACCTGCATGTTCTTCGTCCCAAAAAGACAAAACCTCACTGTAACAATGATAAAAATACCAAACAGACACCAATAGAAGGACATTCTACAAAATACCTGAACAATACTCCTCAAAACTGTCAAAGTCATCAAAAACAAGAGATGAGAAACTCAAGTCTAAGAAACTGCCACAGCCAAGAGGACCCTAAGGAGATGTGACAACTAAATGAGATCTCAAAACATTAGGTAAATAAAGTATGGAATTATATCAGTAATAATTAGTTAATGAAAATATATCAGTATTAGTTGATTAATTATAACAAATATACCATACTGATAAGGTATTAAAAATAGGAAAAACTAGAGGCAGGATTTATGGGAACTCTCTATACTATCTTGGCAATTTTTCTTTAAATCTGAAACTATTTCAAAAATTCAAGTTTATATTTTAAAAAAGAAAGAAAAAAAAAAAACTGTAGGAGCTCTATCTCTGCGTTAAGCACAATGGTCAGAGTTTGGTTTGCTAGATTCTCCTTGCTCTCCAGTCGCACACCTTGCTTTCTGAAGCTCAAGTGCCCTCACGCAGCCCTGCTCCTCCTCCCCAGCCAGCCTTCTGGAGGGCAGCTTCCTTACATTCTGTGAAGGCCTGAAATGAATTAGAGCAGTTTCACTCACCTCTTCTGCCCTGTCCCCAGTCCTTGATAGCTGAAAACATGGACTGCCAGAGTGTGGGGTTAGAGTTACCTCCAGCTCTTCCCCTGCCTGCAGCATTCCAGAACTGAAAGCCTGGAGTGCCTCCGCTGGACTTCTCTCAGCAATCCTGCCTTCTGAGGGTGGTTGCCCTATACTTGGGAGAGGTTCAAATGCCTCAGGTAGTATCTATGCCAGTCCGTCACTGGCCCAGGCTTTTGGCTTACTACTCCTGAACATTCAGTGAACATCTGAGGGTAGGAGCTGGAGCGTGGGTGTATACTTGCTCTTTGGTGCAAGAGTTGCAAGGGCTTCTCAGGATCCTAACCCGTCATACCAGCCCATACGTGGCCATTAAAAATCTGATTTAAAAAAATGTGGCTAGGCATGGTGGCTCATGCCTGTAATCCCAGCACTTTGGGAGGCTAAGGCAGGCAGATCACCTGAGGTCGGGAGTTCCAAACCAGCCTAACCAACATGGAGAAACCCCGTCGCTACTAAAAATACAAAATTAGCCAGGCGTGGTGGCGCACGCTTGTAATCCTAGCTACTCGGGAGGCTGAGGCAGGAAAATTGCTTGAACCTGGGAGGCAGAGGTTGTCGTGAGCCAAGATTGCACCACTGCACTTGTTGCCTGGGCAACAAGAGCGAAACTCCATCTCAAAAAAAAAAAAAAAAAAAAAAATGTGGCTGGTTTCTCCTTTCCCCTCATGTATGGTAGATTCCTATTCCTTTGGTTATTCCATCCTAGAGCAACCACGAGTTTCTTCTCTACTATGAAAGTTTGATTAATTTCTGGAGTTTGGTTCATTTAGGTTCCCTTGTATCCTCAGCTCTTCGATGGGTTTTTAGAAACCATACTTCTTATCCGGCTTTTATAGGTTTTCAAGTACAAGAATGGCAGTATCTTGTAATTTTGTACATCTGAAGAGGAAGCCAAATTCTTTCCCCAGACATTGAAAGGTTCAGTCCCTCAGTACATTAAGGTCTCTGCTCAAAAATCACCTTTTCAAAGAAGTTTCCCGTATTAAACTATCTAAACATTGAACAGATCCCAGTCACCCTTCATGCCTTTATCCTGCTTTACTTTTCTTCCATTGCCCTCATTTCCATCTGAAATGTATTTGTCTCATTGTTTAACTATCTCCTCCACAAGGGCAGGAATTTTATTTTTCTTATTTGTCAGTATAGCCCCAGCTATAAAACAATGATAGCGAGCAAATATGATTCTTTATAAACTATAAGTTTAAACTTGCTTTAAAACTAATTAACTAAATAGAAAATTATTGTTGCATATTATAAAAGAAAAAGTACTTTTATGGGAGATAAGAAGTTTTGAAGCTTAAAAAAAAAGAACCTGTGTGATCAGTTCCATTCTGTCCTTAGAAAACTTATTATTCTTTATCATATATACTTTTTCCAGTGAAATCGTTTTGTGCACACTTACTGCTTTCTCATATCTTGCTATCAACCCAGGTTCTAAACAGGAATTACAGATATTCTTCACAATAGAATAACACAATTAGCAATTGTTCTTAATGAATGGTGAAAAGAACAATATTCATTACTTGTTAATTATTACTCAGCTTTTTTTGAAAATGATCCAAATGGCATCTGGAAACAGCATAACACTAAAAATTAGACTGCAGTAGAAAATAAGAACAATGTTTTGATGATTAGACATAATAGAAAGGACTGTAAAAAGAGAATAGAAATAAGAAGGAAAAATTTAGATATTGCAGAAGTGACACAGTAAATCTTAGGATTTCAAAAATATTAATTAAATACCTCAGATTAACCAAGAGGCCTAAAGCACAAGCTAACTAGTCTTTTAAAAGAAACCAATTGGGCACGGTGGCTCACAAAGTAAAACAATATAAGAAGCAAAACGCTAAAAAATTAAAATTACTTAAAAATTAGTTTTTTCCCTTGCTAGAGATTTTCTGTCTAGATATCAATTGCAAAACTCCGCATAAAGCAATATAGTTAAAAAAGACTACTCTGGAATCAGATCTTAGTGTTAATCTCAGCTTCATCATTCGCCAACTATGTGACCTTTGGCAAGTTAACCTTCCAAAACAGCATCGAAGGGTTTAAGGACCATTGAGCCCTTCAACAATGGTCTGAGTGCACTAGGCTGAGTGCAATGACATCATCATGGCTCACTGCAACCTCAACCTCCTAGGCTCAGTTGATCCTCCTGCCTCAGCCTCCTGAGTAGCTGAAACTACTAGGTGCATGCCACCATGCCCAGCTCATTTTTTATTTTTTGTAGAGACAGGGTCTCACTATGTTGGCAGGCTGGTCTCAAACTCCTGGGTTCAGGTGATCCTCCTGCCGTGGCCTCCCAAAGTATTAGGATTTCAGGTGTGAGTCACCGTGCCTGTCCTATGAAGTCATTACAAAGAAATTAAATTAATTGGTTTCATTGGCAGTATTGAATTTCAAAGCAGAAGGGGTGCTTAAGAGAAATAATGCCTTTGGAGTAATTTCTGATGCTAGATGAAACTCATATCTCATTTAAAGTGTCAGTCCTGAATTTTATGTTTGGACGATTATCAGTTATTTCTTAAAGCTTGAAGTGAACTCTGGCTCTGTAGGATAAATTAATCTTTATTCCTTTAATCTGTATTCATATTAAAGAGATCAAATTTTTTTTTAGAGTAATGTAAAATTAAGGGACTTCTTTTGTTAGGTGAATTTCTCAGGTTTTAAGATATCAGTATCATTGTGGACACTGAATACATTGTCTACTAAATTATGTAATTTTAACTTACAATTCTCAGTAACTGGCTGGGTGCGGTGGCTCATGTCTGTAATCCTAGCACTCTGGGAGGCCAAGGCGGCAGGTCACCTGAGGTCCTGTAATCCCAGCTACTGGGGAGGCTGAGGCAGGAGAATTGCTTAAATCCAAGAGGTGGAGGTTGCAGTGAGCCGAGAACGCGCCATTGCACTCCAGCCTGGGTAAGAAGAGTGAAACTCCATTTGAAAAATAAATAAATAATAAAAATTAAAATACAAAAATTAGCTGGGCATGGCGATGGGTGCCTGTAATCCCAACTACTCGGGAGGCTGAGGCAGGAGAATTGCTTGAACTCGGGAGGTGGAGGTTGCAATGAGCCGAGATCACACCACTGCACTCCAGCCTGGGCTACAAGAGTGAAACTCTTTCTCAAAAAAATAATAATAATAATAATAATAATTCCCAGTAATTTTTGCAACTTTTTTGGTACCTAAAATAATTTCTGTTATTGTGTTGGATAACTTTGTCAACTTCGCCTTGGGAATATCTAAATATAGGTAGCTGCATTCGAGCCAGAGGAATATTGGTTTCTTTTGTTGTTGCTTATTTCTGAGGCAGCCTTGCTTTGTCATCCAGGCTGGAGTGCATTGGCACAATCATGGCTCACTGCAGCCTTGACCTCCTGGGCTCATGTGATCCTCCCAAACCAGCCTCCCAAGTAGTTGGGACTACAGGTGCACACCACCATGCCTGGCTAATTTTCAAAATTTTTTGTAGGGATAGAGTTTTGCTATGTCACCCAGGCTGGTTTTGAACTCCTAGGCTCAAGCAGTCTTCCTACCTTGGCCTCCCAAAGTGCTGGGATTACAGGTATGAGCTACTATACCCAGCTGAGAAACATTGGGTTTTAATCAAGATTATTGCCTGAATATTGAGTCTTAATGACTTTTTTGATTTTGGTTTTTTGGCCATAGTATTAAGTTTGCAGTTGATAACCTTCTGTACTAACTAGAAGTAGTATAGAAACTGCAAAAAAAAAAAAAAAAAAAAAAAAACGGTAAAATGTTGATGGCTGCTATTTTTATTTAACTAATGAATGATGATGTCATTGCACTCAGCCTAGTCAATGGAGCAAGATTCTGTCTCAAAAAAAAACAATTTTTTTTTAACTACAATGACTTTATCTTATGCAAATTTACAAAGAGTGTATAAATATATGTTAAAACAAATGTAAGAGGATGAGCTGATAATCACCAGTGAGCTACAGGAGCAGAGACACAGTGTCATCAGTGAAGGAGAGAGAAACATCTCTAAACCACCCAACACAATTAACGTGGTGTCTTCCACAGACTTTTTTCTTTTTTTTTTTTTTTGAGATAGGGTCTTATTCTGTCACCCAGGCTGCAGTGCAGTGGTACATCACAGTTCACTGCAGCCTCAACCTCCTGGGCTCAAGTGATCCTCTTGCCTCAGCATCCCAAGTAGTTGGGACCAAAGGTGCGCCTCACCATGCCCAGCTCATTTTTGTATTTTTCGTAGAGACAGGATCTCACCATGTTTCCGAGGCTGGTCTTAAGCCCCTGGGCTCAAGCAATCACCTGCCTCAGCCTCCCAAAGTGCTGAGATTACAGGCATGAGCCACTGTGTATAGCCTCACATAGATTAAGTGAGGTCACTGTATGTGAGGTCATTGTATAATAGTTTTCAAAAATGTTATTTTACATCCAAGAAATTGTACATACAATTATCTACTTCTGTCACTTTAAACTTTATATCAATTTTTATTCACAAAAACATGAACTATTTCAGACATTATAATTAACGAAACAATTTTTATTCATTTGCTTTAAGTCCATTTCAAATCCAAGATTCATGTTATAAAACCACTCCCCCTCCCTGAACTACGCATCTCTATTTAAATTTTGATTCAATAATGTTTTCCATGGAAATAACAAAACTCAAGTCCTCTGTATTAGCAAACTGTGTAATAAAATAGGAAATTCACTAAGGAAGGGCAAAGCAGGAGCCCTGTATGTGACTTTTAGATAACTGTCCTCAAACCAAACTAAACACTTTCAATTCCAAGCATATTTCAAAATTTTAGGAGAAGTAGGTGGATGGAGTAAGGAGATCGTGAGAACTAACTCACTACTGCGAGGACAACACTATGCCATGAGGGATCTGCCCTATGACCCAAACACCTCCCACCAGACCCCACCTCAAACACTGGGAATTACAATTCAACATGAGATTTGGTGGGGACATATATACAAGCTCTATTAGGGTGAGAGCAAAGTTCTGGAACTAGATAATAGTGATGGTTGCATAACAACGTGAACGTACTTAATGCAGCTGAAATCTTTATGCAATGTAAATATAGATCTCAATCAATAAAAGAAACAGTACACCAGCCTGACCAACAACTACTAAAAATGCAAAACTTAGTGAGGCATGCACACCTGTAGTTCCAGCTACCCTGGAGGCTGAGGTGACAGAATTGCTTGAGCCTGAGAGGCGGAGGTTGCAGTGACCCAAGATCACACCACTGTACTTCAGCCTGGGTGACAGAGACCCAGACGTAGAAAAAAAAGAAAAAAGAAACACTAAATAACACTACATAACAGAAAGTAGACATTGACATCTCATCGAAGAAAGTCACCTTCTAAAATAAATGTTGATTATTTTGGTATCCCGTTAAAAACCTTATTGGGACTCATGCCTGTAATCCCAGCACTTTGGGAGGCCAAGGCGGGTGGATCACGAGGTCAGGAGATCAAGACCATCCTGGCTAACACGGTGAAACCCTGTCCCTACTAAAAACAAAAAAAAAAATTAGCTTGGCATGGTGGCAGGCACCTGTAGTGCCAGATAATCAGGAGGCTGAGGCAGGAGAATGGCGTAAACCCGGGAGGTGGAGCTTGCAGTGAGCCGAGATCGAGCCACTGCACTCCAGCCTGGGCGACAGAGTG
The DNA here is from genome assembly GCF_043159975.1 of Macaca nemestrina. Lineage (NCBI taxonomy): Eukaryota > Metazoa > Chordata > Mammalia > Primates > Cercopithecidae > Macaca > Macaca nemestrina. The sequence goes on along the minus strand of NC_092133.1, from coordinate 83,999,684 downwards.
AGACTCCATCTCAAAGACAAAAATAAACAAACAAAAAATAAAAACACCTTATTATTAACTTGATAAGTACATTATAAACATTTCAAAATGAAACCTTTTTCTATAATGTCAATCCTTGAGCTTTTCTATTTATTAGGAATTCTCATAACACTCTTAGCACCAGCTTTCCATGCTTCTTAGTCTGCCTGGGCAGGAATCAATTTTATATAGTGTTGGGTGTCCAAGGGAGAGAATATACTCCTGGGTTCTTAGTTTCTATTTCTGGTTGGGCCAGTAAAGCCCCTTCCTCATCCCTCCTTTCCACTTATCACCATAGACAGAAACTAAAAACCATGGCTTCAGGCTGCTAGAAGCATACAACGAAACAAAATCGAACAACAACAACAAAATAAGGAAGGATGGACAGGCTAGGAAGTGAATTTTAAAATGGGCAGAATATTTGATTAAATTTAGCTTGCCAATATTGTGTTAAATTTTAATACAGGAGAGTAACATATTTATTTCTAATAAACAAGATCAGCAGAAGATGAAAAACTTTTTAGATACCAAAATGTACCTTGGTCTCCTGTAGCACTCAAGAATCGGGAATCTCTCTTGTGGCACTCATGATTGTAGCATTTTTTGTTTATTTGTTTGTTTGTTTTGACAGTCAGTGGAGAAACACAACAAGAAAAAAAAAAAGGCCACACCAAATGCAATAACAAGCCCATCAATTTCTTTTACCTCAAATGCAACAGAAAATACCACTTTTGGCCAGGTGCAGTGGCTCACGCCTATAATCTCAGAACTTTGGGAAACCAAGGCAGGCGGATCACTGGAGGTCAGGAGTTCAAGACCAGCCTGACCAACATGGTGAAACCCCATTTCTACTAAAAATACAAAATCAGCCAGGCATGGTGACACATACCTGTGATGCCAGCTCCTTGGGAGGGGAGGCTGAGGTGGAAGAATCACTTGAACCTAGGATGTGGAGGATGCAGTGAGCCGAGATCACGCCAGTGCACTCCAGTCTGGCCATCAGGGCGAGACTCTGTCTCAATTTAAAAAAAAAAAAGAAAGAAAGAAAATATCACTTTTGCTGAACCTGATTATAGGCAAGGCCAAATTCAGTCACTTGCAAAATAATATGCCCAACATTCATTCACAATGTTCCTGCCTGCTCTTAATGGGTTTTGAGTAGAGCAGGCTCTCAAAAGCCATGAATTATATGAATTATTAAATTAAACAACAGTTGCCATTTAAAATAATAACATTTATTTGGGAATATACAAACCAGACAATGAACTAGATGTTTTCTACATATCATTACTCACTTTAGCCTCATAATACTTTACGGGTAGGTTAAGTAACTTGCCTAAGATCACACTAGTACATTCAAAAGCCAGGATTCAGGATGGGCTCAGTGGCTCACACCTGTAATCCCAACACTGTGAGGCCAAAGCTGGTGGATTGCTTAAGCCCAGGAGTTTGAGACCAGCCTGGGCAACATGATGAAACTCTGTCTCTACCAAAAATAGAAAAATTAGCCAGGCATAGTGGAGCACACCTCTAGTCCTAGCTACTCAGGTGGCTGAGGTGGGAGAATCACCTGAGCCTGGGAGGCGGAGGTTGCAGTGAGCAGAGATCACATCACTGCACCCCAGCCTGGGCCACAGAGCAAGGCCTGTCTCAAAAAATAAAAAATTAAAACTAAAAAGCCAGGATTTAAACCAAGGTATATCATACATAAAATCATTTTTTGCTAAAACACTTTTTTTTTTTTTTTTTTTGAGATGGAGTTTCACTCTTGTTGTCCAGGCTGGAGTGCAATGATACGATCTTGGCTCACCACAGCCTTCACCTCCTGGATTCAAGCAATTCTCCTGCCTCAGCCTCCCAAGTAGCTGGGATTACAGGCATGCACCACCATGCCCGGCTAATTTTGTATTTTTAGTAGAGATGGGGTTTCTCCATGTTGAGGCTGGTCTCGAACTCCTGACCTCATGTGATCTGCCCGCCTCAGCCTCCCAAAGTGCTGGGATTACAGGCGTGAGCCACCGTGCCCGGCCTAAAACACTCAAGTGTGGGCTGCAAAGGAAATATTTTCAGTTTACTTGGCAAACATTAATATTCTCTCTTGAATACAGCTTCTAAATGTTAAGGAATGAGAAAGAAGAACATACTTGAAAAGAATATTACTGAAAAATGCAGTGAGATGTCTGGAAGAAACAAGCAATGGTTATGTGCCTACTATGTGCCACAGACTGTGCTGGCTATATTAAAAACCTTGACACTTCACTGTTACAGCAACCTTGGGAGGGAAATATTGGTAATCTCTTTTACATATGAAGAAACTGAAACGTAGAGAAGCCTTCAAGGTTACAGAAGTTGCAAGTGACAGAGTTGGAATTGGAAATCAAATTCAGCTCATTAATACATATTACTAGTGCTTACTAGAGGGCATTTTGAATAGAATATTAGAAATCCCATCACATACAGCTCAAAACAACCTATTTTTTCTTCGCTTTGGGAGTTGTTGTGAAACTGAAAAATTCCTATAGATTTTTCTTTCAATAATCTTATTTTAAATAATTATCCATGCTGAGGTTACATATATACGTTAAGTGCTGCCCATAAACTCCAAAAGTTGATTGCTATGAAAACCAAACAGGCATCCAGTAGTAAATGTGAAAATATAAGCAATTCTGTCCTATATACATGATTTTGAACATACTGACAGATGGAGAACACCACTTTGGAAAAGATACTTCCCATGTTCTAGAGATGATTTAAACCATTAAGCAATCTATGAAGCTTCTGAAGGTCTGTCAGATTTTAAATGACAACAGTGAAATTTTAAAACAAGAACAGGAGATGTCAGCACCAAATCTAGTTTAACATTAATAATAAGTGAGCCAATAAATAGGTCTATGTTTGCCCAGGAAGGTTTTGCTTATTATTCAGTTGGAAAGCCAGAAGGAAACTGGTTTTAACTCTTAATACAACCTGTATCATGACATCATCACTTTACCAGAAATGTAGCTGATGTCAGCACAAGACTGAGACAGTTCACATTTAAAAGTGGTGTTTCCTCTCCAACTATCTTCATAATTCATTCATGGTATAGGATTGAGACTATTTCCTTAAGTGGAAAAAAATGGGTAATCAACATTGAGAACTTTCCACGTGCCAGATACTGTATGAACTGTCTTATTTAATTTTCATAGCCACCCTGCAAGATATCCTCATCTTTTTAGAGGAAGAAACAAGTTTCAAGAAATGAAGTAGCTTTTCTAAGGCCACAGCTATAGTAAAGAGGCGGAGCTGACATTCAAGCTTGGATACGAATTACTATAATTTCCACAGCACTACACAGCTGTCATTTTCTTTACCTGCAAAACTAAATAAATAATGTTAAAAATAAAAGATGGATGATCTCCAAGATCTCTAAACATTAACATTTTACAATAAACTGGTTGAGGTGACACATGCCTATATTTTCAGCTACTCAGGAGTTTGAGACTGGCCTGGATAACATAGCAAGACCCTGTCTCTAAATTTACAAAACAAATTACAACAAGATAATCTTAGACCAGAGAAAGGAAAGTGAAATAGCTATTTGGATTACAAACTGTTTTAGTACCTCAAATGTAATGTGTGGTGGTGACAATATCTTTGATTCCTGGGAAGGTCATTGTGAAAGGGAATATAAAATGCCTTGAAGTCAAAATACAAGGCTCTCAAACAGAAAAATAAATATAACATTTAAGTATTAACAACAGAGAACCAAGTTAGAAAAAACTAGTCATAGTCTAAAACAATGTTATTTAAAGGACTGTAGTCACCAGTGTAAACTGACTCAGGCAACACTTCCCAGGGTCCATGCCGTGGACAACTGACTAATCTCTCTATAAATACTAAAAGATAATAAGATTCCATAACCAAACAAGAAGGGGAAATGCTGGATTTAATGTTAAGCCTGTTTCCATACTGGTTATAGGCTTGAGAGCCCTATGGGGCAAGTCTTTCTGGGTTTGAATCCCAGCTCTTCCATTCTAGCTTAGCCATGTGACTTAAATGAGACAGAGTTGCTGTAGAGACTGGAAACAGTAATGCATGTGGGAGCCTTAGAACAGAGCCTTAGACAGTGCTCAATAAATGTTAAATCATTAATAGTAACATCATTTCCCAGAGCCTTTATTAATCTAAGTTGATGTTCATTGTGAATTACCAAGGGGATAGAGTTTGCAGTTTCTCAAACTTACTGGGTAATGGAACCCACTTTTTCATAGAATATCCCTCGAGAAAACTGGTTAATGTCTTTAAAAGAAACAAAACTCTTCAAAACAATAGAGAATTCCATCACCAAAATAAAATGTTGTTTTTTGTTTTTTTGGGTTTTTTGTGACAGGGTCTCCCTCTGTTGCCCAGGTTGGAGTGCAATGGCACAATCACAGCTCATTGCAGCCTCAACTTCCTGGGCTCAAGCGATCCTCCCACCTCAGCCTTTCAAGTAGCTGGGACTACAGGTGCAAGCCACCATACCTGACTAATTTCTTGTAGAAACAAAGTTTTGCCATGTTGCCCAGGTTGGTTTCAAACTCCTGGGCTCAAGCCATCTGCCCATCTCGGCCTCCCAAAGTTCTGGGATTATAGGCATGAGCCACCATGCCCAGCCTAAAACGTTTTTAAAAATTGAATTTTTCTTCACCAAATTTTCCCTACCTCTTATCTGCTACCACCTGCCTTTGAGATAAAGTTCTTTCTTTTTTTTTCTTTTTTTTTTTTTTGAGATGGAGTTTCACTCTTGTTGCCCAGGCTGGAGTGCAAAGGCGCAATCTCAGCTCATCGAAACCTTCCACCTCCCAGGTTCAAGTGATTCTCCTGCCTCAGCCTCCCAAGTATCTGGGATTACAGGCAAGTGCCACCACGCCCAGCTAATTTTGTATTTTTAAGAGAGACTGGGTTTCTCAATGTTGGTCAGGCTGGTCTCAAACTCTTGACCTCAGGTAATCCGCCCACCTCGGCCTCCCAAAGTGCTGGGATTACAGGCATGAGCCACCTTGCCCAACTGGAGCTAAAGTTCTAATAGATGACACTCTCTGATGTTCACTAAAGACTTGGGAACGTTGTCTCTACTTCATAAACCCACACCATAGCTGAATCCTGTATTCTGTCATAACCAGCAACTGCTCCTCCCGTTCAATCTTCAATTCCACTATCCAGTCTTGAACACCAACCACTTTATTTCCCAGCAGCCACCTTCTGGTTTCATTTGTTCCCTATTCAGCCTAGACTCAATGGCCCACCACTTCAAACACTCTCACTACTGAAATCTCTTGCCTCCTTACCCTGTCACCCTGACACATAAAACCCAGGCCAAGATCAATCCAACTGTTCAATTGTGTGCTCACCCAGGTTACTGAGCCCTGAGAGAAGAAGGAAATCATTCATACAAATATATATACGACAGCCGTGAAAAACCCATGATTCCATTTTTTCTAAGTATTCCCACTCAGCTTGCCCTCTCACTTCCCTCAGAGGCTTTCTTGAAATTCTCCTTTTCTCCTCAAACAGTCCCCTACAATCATCATCTCCTCCCCACTATAATCTCAGTGGATGACCTTATCCCCATTTCACTGAAAAAAGTGTTGATATCCCAAATTCTCACTTGCCAACCAAACACTTCCCCATCTGCACCATCCATTGTTCCTATATTCCTACTTCAGTGGAAACTGTATTCTCATTTGTACTGCAACCCAGTATCTTCACTCCATTCTCTCTAACCTCAAAGACAATGTATAATCAATCACACACACCTCCTTTCTTCTACATCTTCAACTTCTCCCTTCCTTCTTCCTTTTTCCATTTAGCATATAAACACGCTGAAGTCTCTCATCCAGACACAGCCTGCCCCTCTACCTACTATCTCATTTCTATGAGCGAAGCTTCAAAAAGAGCAAAGCTTTCTGAAAAGAATATCTGTACTTACTGTCCACTCTCAACAACTTTCCATGCTTAGTCCTCAGCAACCTGGCATTTATCTCTATCATGGAGGCTCCACTGAAGCTGTTCTACAGAAGGTGGCAATCAGCTGCTTAACACCAAAGTCAAGGGACACTTCCCTGTCCTCATATTCATTCAACTGTGGGTTACATTTGGCATTGCAGATGGCTCTTAAAATTTATGTCTTCGTTTAATAAATATTTACTGAAAGCTACTTGGTTGATAAGAACTTCAGATAAAATGATGAACATGACACACACAGTCACAAGCCCTCAAGAAGCTTAAAGTTTCTATGATAATTCCTACTCCTCCTTCTAACTCTCAGATCACTGGTTCCTTCTCTACTCAGCCTTTAGAACTGATATTTCCCCAGGGCTCCTTTCTTTGCTCTTCTCACATCCATCCCAGGATTAATGTGTTTACGTTACCAATTCATCGATGTTGACGAAATTTGTATCACTAGCTTAGAATTCTTGACCTTTCATCCTCCTCAAACTAACTAGTCTCAATTTTTTGTCCTCTTCCAAGTAAAACTTTCAGAAAACTATCTTTGTATATTCCACTTCCTCATACCCAATTCACGTTTTAACCCATGACAATTTGACTACCACTACAATGAAACTCCTTTTACAATGTCACCACTACCTCATTATGTTAAAATGGACGTGCTTATCATTATTCAAACTTTCAGGGCATTCTCAACAGAACTGACCCACTCCTTATCCTCCACTATCTAACCTGTACATGTGAAATTTGGCATAGCTGTATTCTGGGCCCTATTCTATTTCCCACACTCTATCCCTAGGTGTTCCTACCCATTCCCATTGTTTTAAATATGACTTATGCCAGACGCAGTGGCTCACGCCTGTAATCCAAACACTTTGGGAGGCTGAGGCAGGCAGGCGGATCCCCTGAGGTCAGGAGTTCAAGACCAGCCTGGCCAGCATGGTGAAACCCCCGTCTCTACTAAAAATACAAAAATTAGCCAGGCATGGTGGCCCGTGCCTATAATACCAGCTACTCTGGAGGCTGAGGCAGGAGAATCACTTGACCCCAGAGGCGGAGGTTGCAGTGAGCCAAGATCGCACCACTGCACTCCAGCCTGGGTGACAGAGCGAGACTCCGTCTCAAAAAAAAAAGCAAACAAAAAAAACCAGTCAGGGCCGGGCGCGGTGGCTCAAGCCTGTAATCCCAGCACTTTGGGAGGCCGAGGCGGGCGGATCACAAGGTCAGGAGATCGAGACCACAGTGAAACCCCGTCTCTACCAAAAATACAAAAAATTAGCCGGGCGCGGTGGCCGGCGCCTGTAGTCCCAGCTACTCAGGAGGCTGAGGCAGGAGAATGGCAGGAACCCGGGAGGCGGAGCTTGCAGTGAGCTGAGATCGCGCCACTGCACTCCAGCCTGGGCAACAGCGTGAGACTCCGTCTCAAAAAAAAAAAAAAAAAAAAACCAGTCAGACTCCGTCTCAAAAAAAAAAAGCAAACAAAAAAACCAGTCAGTACTCTAGGGAAGAAATAACAATAGCTATATTATGACATGGTAGTGAGCTGAAGATAATTGAATAGACATAATATATTGTGGAGATAGTTTGATATGAGAGGTGAGAAGAGGTAAGTAGTCATGTATGGCTCTTTGTTTCTGGCTTTAATAACTCCAGTAGTTACTAAAGTGCTGGGATTATAGGCGTGAGCCATTGCACACGGGCTTGACTGGTTTTCTAACCAAGTTCACCAATGTCACCTTGTCCCTACCAATCCAGTCTCCAGAAGAAAGCTAAAGGGATCTTTATAAATATAATATAAAATCGCTTCTCAGCCTTTTGGCTAAGATCAAGTGTAAATATAATATAACTATAAATTGAAACACATCACTCACTATTTAAAGCCCTTCAATTGATATGTTTCATACTCGGAGGGAAACTAATTTTAAGGTAATAACAGAGTATTCTCTTTCCCACAAAGAGAATGTTGCCCCAGTTCTCTGGCAACTCATTCTATGGGTCAGTGGCATTCAACTCCTTCAGTACAAAGACAAATATAAGACACAGAAGTTAACTGGGTTAACTAAAGGTTACTAAACCTTTACTAAACCTTACTAAAGGTTACTAATTATTTAATTCCAAAGTAAATACCATAATTTATCTTTTTTTTTTCGAGACAGTCTTGTTCTGTTGACCAGGCTGGAGGGCAGTGATGTGATTTTGGCTCACTGCAAGCTCCACCTCCTGGATTCAAATAATTCTTGTGCCTCAGCCTCCCCAGTAGCTGGGATTACAGCCATGTACCACCACACCCAGCCAATTTTTGTTTTTTTAGTAGAGACGGGTTTTCGCCATGTTGACCAGGCTGGTCTCGAACTCCTGGCCTCAAGTGATCTGCCCGCCTCGGCCTCCCAAAGCCTGGGATTACAGGCTTGAGTCACTGCACTTGGCCTATAATTTTTTTTAAATTGAGATAAAATTCACATAGTATACAATTTACCATTTCAACGTATACAATTCAGTAGTTTTTAGTGTATTCACATTGCAACCATCTACACTAATTCCAGAACATTTCTATTACCTAAAAGGAACCCCATATCTATTAACAGTCACTCCTAATTGCCTCCCTCCCCATCTCCTAGAAACCATTTATCTCTTTTCTATCTCTATGGATTTCCTGTTCTGAACATTTCATATAAGTGGGATCATACAATATGCGATCTTTTGTGACTTCTTTCACTCAGCATCATGTTTTTAAGGTTTATCCATGTTGCAGCATGAATCTGTACTTCATTCCTTTTTATGGCTGAATAATACTCCATTGTATGGATGGACCACATATTGGTTTTTGTTTTTGTTTTGTTTTTTTGAGACAAAAGTTTTGCTCTTGTTGCCCAGGCTGGAGTGCAATGGCATGATCTCAGCTCACCCCAACCTCTGCCTCCCCGGTACAAGCGATTCTCCTGCCTCAGCCTCCCAAGTAGCTAGAATTACAGGCATACGCCACCATGTTCAGTTAATTTTGTATTTTTAGTAGAGATGGGGTTTCTCCATGTTGGTCAGGCTGGTCTTGAACTTCCGACCTCAGGTGATCCACCTGCCTCAGCCTCCCAAAGTGCTGGGATTACAGGTGTGAGCCACCACGCCCGGCCAGACCACATATTGTTTATCCATTTATCAGCTGATCTACATTTAGATTGTTACCACTCTTTTACAATTATGAATATTGTTGCTATTAACACTCATGTACAAGTATTTGCATGGATATATGTTGTCATTTCTTTTGGGATGACCTAGGAATGGAACTGCTGTGTCATATGGCAACTGTACATTTAACTTTTTGAGGAACTGCCAGACTATTTCCCATAGCATCTGTACCATTTTACATTCCTATCAGTAAGGAACCCTATAATGGTTCCCATTTCTCCACATCCTCATCAACAGTTGTTGGGATTTTGTTTTGTGTGTGTGTGTTTTGTTTTGTTTTGGTTTTTTGAGATTTTTAAAGTTATTACAGTCATTCTAGTGGGTGTGAATTGGTATCTCTATTATTATTATTATCATTATTATTTAAGAGATAGGGTCTTGCTCTGTTGCCCAGGCTGGAGTGGCACCATCACGGCTCACTGCAGCCTCAACGACACAGGCTCAAGCAGATCCTCCCACCACAGCTTCTCGAATAGCTGGAACTACAGGCATGAACCACCACGCCTATCTCCCTATGTTGCCCAGGCTTGGTCTCTAACTTCTGGGTTCAAGTGATCTTCCTGACACAGCCTCTCAAAGTGCTGGGATTATAGGCAATGAGCCACCACACCTGGCCTCACTGTGATTTTTATTTGCATCTCCCTAATGAATAATGATGTTGAACACCCTTTCATGTGTTTATTTGGCCATCCACACATTTTCTTTGGAGAAATCTCTCTTCAAATTCTTTGTCCTTTTTTTTTTTTTTTGAGACGGAGTCTCGCTCTCTCGCCCAGGCTGGAGTGCAGTGGTGCGATCTCCACTCACTGCAACCGCTGCCTCCTCGGTTCACACCATTCTCCTGCCTCAGCCTCCCAAGTAGCTGGGACTACAGGGGCCCGCCACCACACTCAGCTAATTTTTTTGTATTTTCAGTAGAGACAGGGTTTCACTGTGTTAGCCAGGATGGTCTTGATCTCCTGACCTCAAGTGATCCGTCTACCTCAGTCTCCCAAAGTGTTGGGATTACAGGAGTGAGCACTGTGCCTGGCCCCCATTTCTATAATACAAAAATTACAAAACTTAGTGGGATGTGGTGGCACATGCCTATAGTCCCAGCTACTCAGAAGGTTGAGGTGGGAGGACAGATTGAGTCTAGGGAGGTTGAAACTACAGTGAGCCATGATGGCACCACTGTACTCCAGCCTGGGCAACATGGTGAGACCCTGTCTCAAAAAAATAAAAACTTAAAAAAAAAAATTTAATTTTAAGGGCCAGGCGTGGTGGCTCACGCCTGTAATCCCAGCACTTTGGGAGGCCAAGGTGGGCAGATCACACGGTCAGGAGTTCGAGACCAGCATGGCCAATATGGTGAAACCCTGTCTCTTCTAATAATACAAAAATTAGCCAGGCGTGGTGGCGCATGCCTGTAGTCCCAGCTATTCAGGAGGCTGAGGCAGGAGAATCGCTTGAAGCTGGGAAGCGGAGGTTGCAGCGAGCCAAGATGGCGCCACTGACTCCAGTCTGGGCAACAGAGCAAGACTCCATCTCACACACACACACAAAATTTAATTTTAATAAAGTCCAATTTATCTATTTGTTCTTTTGCACCTTTGGAGTCATATTTAAGAAACCTGCCTAATCCAAGTTCATGAATATTTAAACCTATATTTTCTTCTAAGTATTTTATAGTTTCAGTTCTTATATTTAGGTCTTTGATCCATTAAAATCATAATTCTTGAAAGCTAAGAATTTCAATTATAAGATCTAGAGGCTTAAGAGAAAAGAGAGCCTTTTTTCACCCAGGCTGGGGTGCAATGGCACGATCTCAGCTCACTGCAACCTCCGTCTCCCGGGTTCAAGTGATTCTCCTGCCTCAGCCTCCCGAGTAGCTGGTGTTACAGACACCTGCCACCACTTCCAGCTAATTTTTTGTATTTTGAGTAGAGATGGGGTTTCCCTGTTGGCCAGGCTGCTCTTGAACTCCTGACCTTGTGATCTGCCCACCTCAGCCTCCCAAGGTGCTGGGATTACAGGCATGAGCCATTGTGCCTGGCCAAAAGAGAGCTTCTTATTTATTTTTTCTTTCTTTCTTTCTTTCTTTTTGAGGGACAGGGTCTCTCTCTTGTTGCCCAGGCTGGAGTGCAGTGGTAGAATCGTATGTAGTCTCAACCTCCTGGGCTCATGTGATCCTCCCACCTCAGCCTCCTGAGTAGCTGGGACTACAGGCGTGTGTCACCATGCTCAGCTAATTTTTGTATTTTTGTAGAGACAGGGTCTCACTACGTTGCCTAGGCTGGTCTCAAACTTCTGGGCTCAAGTCATCTTAACTGTGCCAGCCTCCCAAAGTGCTAGGATTATAGGCATGAGCCTCTGCACCCAGCCAGGATTTAATATTGATATAGAATCTCTGAAATTACTTATTCCTTTGTAAAATGTAGTAACATACATTTTGAACTCAAATATGTGTATGTGTGTTTATATGTGTGTATATAAAAATTAACCCTCAGAACCATACCACTGCACCCGGCCAAGACAGCTTTTCAAACTCTAAAACTGTGATTTTAACTATCACCAACCAAACCAAGAAAACTTTCACGGTACAGTTTGTTGTGTAAACTTCAGCACAGAGGAAAGGCAGGTGATGACATAAGTACAGTTCTCTCACACTGATCAAGATGACATAAAAACTTGGGGGAAGAGTTCAAAGAAAAAAAAAGTTAAAAGAAAGAGTGGATGTAAATTCAGAATTTTTACCTCCTGTCCTATCTGGAGCTAAATCTTATTTGAGGGGCCAGGTGAGGTGGCTCACGCCTATAATCCCAGCACTTGGGGAGGCTGGGGAGGGTGGATCACCTTAGGCCAGGAGTTCGAGACCAGCCTGGCAACATGGCAAAACCCTGTCTCTACCAAAATACAAAAAATTAGCCAGGCACAGTAGAAGCGCCTGTAATCCTAGCTACTCGGGAGGTTGAGGCAGGAGAATCGCTTGAATCTAGGAGGCAGAAGCTGCAGTAAGCCAAGATCGAGTCATTATACTCCAGCCTGAGCAACAAGAATGAAACTGTCTCAAAAAAAAAAAAAAAAAAAAAAAAATCTTATTTGTGGAAGGGTAAGAAAAATCTCCAGTGTTTGTGGGGAGAGACCCAGAATGGGAAATAATTGTCTTTCCCTTTCCCAAGTTATGGTCCAGGGACTGTAGCCATTTAGCAAAACCTTGCACCTAATACAATATCATGCCTTGCTAAAGGCATAATAGCCAATGACATGCCCAAACTATATTCCTGAAAAGCTGCTTTGTAAGAGTCCCAAGCATATCAGCACTCTCCATTGGGCCAGTATAACCCAAAGAGCCTGGGATTAAGGAGGACCCAGCATGCACAGATGTGTTCCCCAGAGGCTACAGTAGTAGCAGGGACATCATCCTCAGAAGTGGCGGAAGCAGACAATCCCATTCAAGACCAAGCCAGTCATTCGCAATGGCTCAGAAGGACAGAGGATGGCACAAAGATAATATGACTCTCCCTTAATGCCAGGAAAAATTATAAGATTTCTCTACCGATACCATCTACCACAGGAAAAAAAAAAGGGAAGGGGTGGGCTATGTGAGGAAACTGAATATTTATCCAAAGGACAAAGTATTTAGAAGGGTTTAGATTAACATGCAATTAATTTAGTTAAACCAGAAGCTACTGACTTTTTATCCTAAAGTGGCAAGATTGTTTAGCAGGATTGTTCTCTATTAACTAGTAGAAACAGAGCTAAGGAAATTTTAGTTATTTAGAAATAAAGTTGGCCAAGCACAATGGCTCACACCTGTTATCCCAGTACTTTAAGAGGTCAGGGGGGGAGGGTCACTTGAGCCCAGGAGTTGGAGACCAGCCTAAGCAACATAGTAAGACCTCATCTCTAGGCCGGGCACGGTGGCTCAAGCCTGTAATCCCAGCACTTTGGGAGGCCAAGGGGCAGTGGATCACTTGAGGTTAGGGGTTCGAGACCAGCCTGGCCAACATAGCAAAATCCCATCTCCACTAAAAAATACAAAAATCAGGCCGAACGCAGTGGCTCGTGCCTGTAATCCTAGCACTTTGGGAGGCCAAGGCGGGCGGATCACCTGAGGTCGGGAGTTCGAGACCAGCCTGACCAACATGGAGAAACCTCGCCTCTACTAAAAACACAAAATTAGCCTGGTGTGGTGACGCATGCCTGTAATCCCAGCTACTCGGGAGGCTGAGGCAGAAGAATGGCTTGAACCTGGGGGGCGAAGGTTGCGGTGAGCCGAGATCGCACCATTGCACTCTGGACAACAAGAGCGAAACTCCATATCAAAAAAGCAAAAAACAAAAATTAGCCAGGTGTGATGACATGCACCTGCAATTCCAGCTACTTGGAAGGTTGAGGCATGAGAATTGCTTGAACCCAGGAGGCAGAGGTTTCAGTGACCGAGACTGCACCACTGCACTCCAGCCTGGTGACAGAGTGAGACTGCCTCCAAAAAAAAAAAGAAAATTACATCTTTGTATATTTAAGTATATAGTCTACACAATTTATGCCTACTATACTTCCAATTGGGTTTTCCACTGCACAAAAGGTAAAATGTAAAGCACTTGCCTATGTGATCTGACGCTTATCCACCTGTCCAAAATCACAACATTCTCCACTAGGACAACCACAGTCACATTGGATTCTGTCCATTCCTAAAACATGTCGAGGTCTTTTCTGTATCACAGTTTTTCCACACACCATTTCCTTCACTTAGGATGCCTTTCCCATAGCTCTTTAATAGGTTGCTTCAACTCAGCCTTTAATTTCAGTTTAAATGTTTCTTCTTTTCAAGGCCTTCTCTGAACACCCAATATAAAGTAGGTATTCCCTGTTATCCCATAGCACAGTACCATATTATTTTCTTTTTTTCTTTTTTCTCTTTTTTTTTTTTTTTTTTTTTTGAGATGGAGTTTCCCTCTTGTTGCCCAGGCTGGAGTGCAGTTGCAAGATCTCGGCTCACTGCAACCTCTGCCTCCCAGGTTCAAGCAATTCTCCTGCCTCAGCGTCCCCAGTAGCTGGGATTACAAGGGCACGCTACCATGCCCAGTTAAGTTTTTGTACTTTTAGTAGAGATGGGGTTTCACCATCTTGGCCAGACTGGTCTTGAACTTCTGACCTCTGGTGATCCACCTGCCTCAGCCTCCCAAAGTGCTGGGAATACAGGCATGAGCCACTGCACCCGGCCTTTATCCTACATTTAAAATCTTTTTTTTTTTTTTTTTTGTCAATTACTGCTTTAGATCGATATCATAGAAAAAAAATTGTCTCTCTGTGCTTCACTGGTTTTCAATGGCCCTCCAAGAATGCAATCACAAGGATTCCATATTTAATGGGGAAACTGTGGAGGACAGTAACTACGTAAAGGGCACTTTGAATATCCACCCCATGTAACTTCAAAATAGTCTCATCCCAAGCTATCCTTCTAATGATATATTACTATAACAGAGAATCCAATGAAACTGTCATTTCTGCCTATAGGACAATGAAACTTCTAATTTCAACATAAAAGTCAGTTTAGTCCTCTTATTTTAATCCACTTGCCTATGTGTGTTACATTGATGATAACAAGTTGCTAATGGCAACTTCATCCAAAAGTCTGTTGAAATCATTTAAGCACCTGATATTTCATTATAATCCTCAGATTTTCCCCAGAAGTTGAGGATGGATTTCTGTTCTGTCTTCCTGTCTAGATAAGAAAGTAAACACGACAACATGAAAACGATTTCCTTACAAGCTGTCAATAGTAAAAAGCTGTTCAAAAAATAGAAGGTATAATTTTAAAAATGTTATCATTTTTAAGATCTCAAGAACTAGACTTTGAAGACTGTTTACTGTATACAGTATAAAACTGCAAATAACACAATTCCCAGCGCCATATTTAAGAATGTTCTCCCCTCCTGTAAACTGCGTTAAAAAAATATATTATCACAGTAAGACAGCAGAGAGCAAGTCAGTTAATTTCTGTGGCAAATATGGCAGACACTGTGAGTTGTCTAACAATTATTCCTTCTGGCCAGGAACAGTGGCTCACGCCTACAATCCCAACATTTTGGGAGGCCGAGGCAGGTGAATCACCTGAGGTCAGGAATTCAAGACCAGCCTGGTCAACATGGTGAAACCCCATCTCTACTAAAAACACAAAAAATTAGTCGGCCGTGGTGGCGGGTGCCTGTAATCCCAGGTACTGGGGAGGCTGAGGCAGGAGAATCGCTTGAACCCAGCAAGCAGAGGTTCCAGTGAGCCGAGATCCCACCATTGCATTCCAGCCTGGGCAACAAGAGCAAGACTCCGTCTCAAAACAAACAAACAAATGAAAAAATCCAATTATTCCTTTTCTACCTTTCTTCCTGGCTGGCACAGCCTGCCTGTACTTCAGAGGCCAAAGTACCAGTAAGGCTTCCTTGCAGCCTCCCTTATAGCCAGGGCGTGGCATGTAACCAACCCAATCCTAGCTACTGGGGTCTAAGAGAGTTGAAGGTAGTTGGCAGGCCTTTAGAAAAGGTTTCTTCACTAATACGGGGATATGCACAGGAGGAAACTGCTATTTCACCAAAGAACTTAGTTATGGCTGCATATGACCCCTGGAACTGCTAAAGCCATCTTACAACCCTTACGAAAGATATCACAAACTTGCTGAACTCTAACAGAGAGAAGAGCAGAGTAGGTATCTGATGGTATCATTGAGCCCTTGGACTGACAATGGAAAAGCCCTGCCTTCAGGCTTCTTGTTAGATAATGTTATCTTGGTTTATGGCTTTCCTTTAAGCCATTTTTATTTGGATATTGCTACTTGAGGGTCAAAGCATCCTAAGGAATCTCTATCTGCTTACTTCAGGTCCAATTTTCTAAGCTGAGTCAACATTATCAGCATCTCTACCTTGTGCCTAGTCCTTCACTGACATGTCTTTCATTAAGAAGCAAGCGCAACATAATTATACTCACATATATGCTTCACCCATAAAGTCTGTTTCTTCTGCAACACCTCTAGAATGGTCAAGGAGAAGGTACTTTTTGCTTCTCTGGTATATTTTTCAGTTATGTCTGTTTTTAACAGCATTACAGATGTGCCCCAATTTTTACCTTACACTTCCTTTCTTATTATCCTCTAACACCAATTGTACTGAAATTACAATTGATCTAAAAGTTTCAAAAACAAAATGCTCAAGAAAGGATAAAGATTTTTTTTCTAGAGGGTGGTCCACATCATTAAACAGAGCTGAATGGCAAGGCATCTTGAATGATGAATAACTGAATGTGCCATTCTTTATACATAAAGAAAACAAAAAACCCAATCTCTATTTTAAAATGAAGATAAAGAGAGGCATCATAAATAACATACAGGTGAGATCAGAATCCTATCTTAGTGGCCGGGTGCGGTGGCTCACACCTGTAATCCCGACACTGGGAGGCTGAGGCAGGTGAATCACAAGGTCAGGAGTTCAAGACCAGCCTGGCCAACATGGTGAAACCCCATCTCTACTAAAAGCACAAAAATTAGCTGGGCGTGGTGGCAGGCACCTGTAATCCCAGCTACTTGGGAAGCTGAGGCAAGAGAATCGCTTGAACCTGGGAAGTGGAGGTTGCAGTGAGCCTAGATTGTGCCACTCCTCTCCAGCCTGGGCGACAGAGCAAGACTCTGTCTTGCAAAAAAAAAAAGAATCCTACCTTAGTACAGTTAATTTGTTAATATATCTTTTGATTTTTAAATTTTGATTTTCTTTTTACTTTTCATTTTTTTCCTAATTTAGCTCCCATTTATAAGCACAGTTAATTTTTTTTTTTTTTTTTTTTTGAGACAGAATCTCGCTCTTGTCACCCAAGCTAGAATGCAGTGGCGCCATCTCAGCTCACTGCAATCTCCGCCTCCTGGGTTCAAGCGATTCTCCTGCCTCAGCCTCCCGAGTAGCTGGGATTACAGGCACCCGCCATCATGCTCGGCTAATTTCTGTATTTTTGTAGAGATAGGGTTTCACCATGTTGGCCAGGCTGGTCTTGAACTCCTGACCTCAGGTGATCCACCTGCCTCGGCCTCCCAAACTGCTAGGATTACAAGCGTGAACCACCACGCCCGGCCAGCACAGTTAATTTTTAAGAGACCTCATATGTTTCTTGCATGATAGCTTAAAAGGGTAAGATCGGCCGGGCGCGGTGGCTCAAGCCTGTAATCCCAGCACTTTGGGAGGCCGAGACGGGCGGATCACGAGGTCAGGAGATCGAGACCATCCTGGCTAACACAGTGAAACCCCGTCTCTACTAAAAAATACAAAAAACTAGCCGGGCGAGGTGGCGGGCGCCTGTAGTCCCAGCTACTCGGGAGGCTGAGGCAGGAGAATGGCGTAAACCCGGGAGGCGGAGCTTGCAGTGAGCCGAGATCCGGCCACTGCGCTCCAGCCTGGGCGACAGAGCAAGACTCTGTCTCAAAAAAAAAAAAAAAAAAAAAAAAAAAAAGGATAAGATCCTACATTTTTCATGTTTACTCACAACACGAAAGGAATCCTTAAGCAAGAGTTGATAAACCTTTGTTGACTGTTACTCAGCAATGCAAGAAAATGAAGACTTACCCAAACCAGCCATGCAGATTAACTAACATTCATTAGGAAAAGGTTTTTCTAAGAGGAAAATAGATAACCTATTACAAAGAACAGTTCTCAAATCTTTTGGTCTCCGGACTACTTTACCTATTTATGTATAAGTTTCAAGTTTGGGCTTAGAAAGAATTTAATAATTGTGATAATTTTGTTTTCTTTTCTTTTCTTTTTTTTACTCCTGGGCCCAAGTGGTCCAGCAAAGTTGAAGCATACAAAAATCATTCTGTCGCCCAGGCTGGAGTGCAGTGGAACGATCTGGGTTCACTACAACCTTCACCTCCTGGGTTCAGGTAATTCTTGTGCCTCAGCCTCCCCAGTAGCTGGGATTGCAAGCATGCACCATCACACCCAGCTAATTAATTTGTTGTGACTTTGGTAAAGACAGGGTTTCTCTGTGATGGCCAGGCTGATCTAAAACTCCTGGCCTCAAGTGATCCACCAACCTCAGCCTCCTAAGTGCTAGGATTACAGGCATGAGCCACCATGCCCAGCTGAAACTATTGTATTTCTATATACTCATGGTGAACAATCTGAAAATGAAGTTAAGAAAACCATTCTGAGCCAGGCGTGGTGGTGCACACCTGTAATCTCAGTTACTCAGGACGCTGCAGCAAGAGCATGTCTTAAGCCCAGGAGTTCAAGGCCATCCTGGCCACACAGTAAGACCCTATCTCTTAATAAATAAATATTTTTTTTTACAATAGCATCAAAAAGAATACTTAGTAATAAATTCAACAAAAAGTACAAAACTTGTTTTTTATTAGTTGATTACGCATTTTATTTTGAAACAACAAATATCTTAAATTTTTAAAGGCCAATTCTCCTAAAACATTTAAGCCAAATACACACAAGTATATAGACTCAAAGTATTACTGCTGTATCCTTGATTCTCTTAAATTCTATACTTGATTCTAAATTATTCTGGGGCTAGAATATGCTTGCCATTAAGGAAATAATCTTGTTATGCTACAGAATTTTGGGAGTTACCATCTCATATAATTTTTGGGAATTGCTAACTTAGCTTACTCAGTTTTAAGAAGTGCAAAACTTATCCTCTGACAGTGATAAAACATTCCTGAGAGAAGTTTTAAAAGACCTACATATACAGAAAGATACCCCATGTTAATGAATCAGAAGATGTAATATTGTTAAAATGGCACTAATTCCCAAGTTATAGATTCAACATAATCCCCCTCAAAATTCCAGCTGACTTCTGTGCAGAAATTAATATCATGACACTAATTCATATGGACATAGAATAACCAATCTTGGGGGAAAAAAAAGTTGGAAGACTCTTATTTCCCAATTTCAAAATTTACTACAAAGCTAGAGTAATCGGCCCGGCATAGTGGCTCATGCCTGTAATCCCAGCACTTTGGGAGGCCGAGGAGGGCAGATCACCTGAGGTCAGGAGTTCAAGATCAGCCTGACTAACATGGTAAAACCCCATCTCTACTAAAAATACAAAAATTAGCCGGGCGTAGTGGCACACGCCTGTAATCCCAGCTACTCAGGAGGCTGAGGCAGGAGAATTGCTTGAACCTGGAAGGCAGAGGTTGCGGTGAGTCAAGATTGTGCCATTGCACTCCAGCCTGGGCAACAGAGTGAGATCCCATTTCAAACAAAAAAAAAGCTAAAGTAATCAAGACAAGGTAGTACCGGTATAAGGATAGACATATGGATGAACTGAACTGGCATCCAGATATAAACTTTCACATGTAGGTCAATTTATTTTTCATAGAGTGTGAAGACAATTCAATGGGAAAGAAAGTCTTTTGAACAAATAAACTGGATAGCCACGTGCAAAAGAATGAAATTGGATCCTTTTCTCACATTATGTACAAAAAGTAACACAAAATGGATAAAAACCTAAATGTAAAAGCAAAAACTATGAAACTCTTAGAAGAAAACAAAGGCGTAAATCTTCATGACCTCCAATTAGACAATGATTTCTTACATATGATACCAAAAGCATAAGTATCAAAAGAAAACATTTATAAATTGGACTTCATCAAAATTTAAAACTTGTGCTTCAAAGTCACTAAGAAAAATGGGAAAATATAACCTAAAGAATGAAAGAAAACATTTTCAAATGATATATCTGGTAAGGAACTTATATCTAGAACATATTAAAAAAAACTCTTACAATTCAATAAAAGACAACCCGACTTAAAAATGGGCAAAGGATCTGAATAGACATTTCTCCAAATAAGACATAAAAATGGCCCATAAACACATGAAAAGATGCTAAATATTATTAGTCATCAAGGAACTGCAAAAAAATACTTCATACCCATGAGGATGATTATAATAAAAAACACACATAACAAGTGTTGGTGAAGAAATAGAGAAATTGGAACTTTCATTCACTGCTGGTAAGAATTAAAATGGTGTAGCCACTGTGGAAAACAATTTGGCAGTACCTCAAAAATTTAAACATGGAAGTACCATTCCTAGGTATAAACGCACCCAAAAGAACTGAAAACATATGCACAGACAAAAGTTCACAGCAGCATCATTCAGAATAGTCAAAAAGTGGAAATAATCTAAGTGTCAATCAATAATGAATAGATTTTTAAAATGTGGTACAGTCATACAACAAAAACTAGCCATAAAAAGAAATGAAGTACATGATACATGCTACATGCATAAACCTTTAAAATACTGTGCCAAGTGAAAGACAGTTACAAAGGGTCACATACTCCTTTTATAGGAAAAGTCCGGAATAAACCGATTTGGTGAGATAGAAAGTAGAAAGTATATTTTTACCTTTTCAAATTAAATTATTTTTAAAAATGAATGGCTCAAGAATTTATATGCTATGTTTTTCTAAATCCTAACAATCTTCTAAAATATTTTTAAGAGAGAAAAAAAGCATGCTATGAATCAAGAAAAACAGACCTGGAATTTTAAACCAGCTAAGGAAAACTCAAAGGTGGAAAATTCATTTGACTTAGTGGAATGCTATCGAATGCTCCCTTCAAGCTGAATTTTGGTCTTCATTTGAATGGGAAATTACTATGAATAATTAAACTTCACTGTGTTGGGCATGGTGGCTCACACCTGTAATCCCAGCACTTTGGGAGGCAGAGGCGGGCTTATCGCTTGAGCCCAGGAGTTCGAGACCAGCCTAAGGCAACATGGTGAAACGCCACGTCTACCAAAAATACAAAAGTTAGCCGGGAGTGGCAGCAGGCGCCTATAGTCCTATCTACTCAGGAGGCTGAGATGGGAGGATTGCCTGAGCCCAGGAAGTGGAGGCTGTGGTGAACTGTGATCGTGCCACTGCACTCCAGCCTGGGTGACATAGTGAGACCCTGTCTCAAAAAATAAAAATCAAAAAACTTTACTTTGCAAATTATCTGTATATTTTACAAAAGTAATCATAAATGTAAAGTTGAAACTCATTAGACTTTATATCACAGTACATAATTTCTAACTAAATGGAACAAATACTTAAAATACTTCTTGGAATAGTATAAATAGGGTAACTTTGGAGTCTGATACACAGGTTTGAATCTCAGCCTATTTACAAGCTTGGTGATCATCAACAACTTGTTTGGTTTCTGTGGGCCTCACTCCCTGCTTCTTTTTGTTTGTTTGTTTTTTAGATGGGGTTTTGCTCTTGTTACCCAGGTGGAGTGCAATGGCGCAATCTCGGCTCACCGAAACCTCCGCCTCCCAGGTTCAAGCGATTCTCCTGCCTCAGCCTCCCGAGCAGCTGGTATTATAGGCACGCGCCCCCACACCAGGCTAATTTTGTATTTTTAGTAAAGATGAGGTTTCTCCATGTTGGTCAGGCTGGTCTCCAACTCCCAATCTCAGGTGATCTGCTCGCCTAGGCCTCCCAAAGTGCTGGGATTACAGGTATGAGCCACCACCCCCAGCCACTCCCTGCTTCTAATAAATCAGGAATTATAATACCTATAGTCTGAAAAGAAATACTGCAAATATTCACTAAATGGGGGGAAGAAATGGATAATTTCATACTGCTTTTTAAAAACCTATTTCTACTCTTCACATTTTTTTACTTGCATGTAATTTTAAAACATAATGACCAGGTGCAGTGGCTCAACACCTGTAATTCCAACACTTTCGGAGGCCAAGGTGGGCAGATCACTTGAGGCCAGGAGTTTCAGAACAGCCTGGCCAACACGGTGGAACTTCGTCTCTATTAAAAATACAAAAAAATTAGCTGGGCATGGTGGCAAGCACCTGTAAACCCGGCTGCTTGGGAGGCTGAGACAGGAGAATCACTGGAACCTGGGAGGCAGAGGCTGCAGTGAGCTGAGTTTGCACCGCTGTACTCCAGCATGGGCAATTGAGCAAGACTGTCTAAAACAAAACAAAAACATAATGATGATTTTAAAAATAAAAACATCTATTTTATAGGGTACTCGTGAAGCCAGTTTGCAAGGCACCTACACATAGGAGATTCTCAATAAAAAAAAAAAAAAAAAGTAATTTCCACAACTCTATTCCTTACCTCTTCCAAAGCTTCTTCAATTCTGCCTTTCCTTTTTTGAGATGGAGTCTTTTCTCTGTTGCCCAGGCTGGAATGCAATGGCACGATCTTGGCTCACTGCAACCTCTCCGCCTGATTCAAGCGGTTCTCCTGAGTAGCTGGAACTACGAGCACCGCTCCACCACCACCACGCCTGGCTAATTTTTGTAGGCCCCCCCACTATGCTTGGCTTATTTTTGTATTTTTAGTAGAGACGGGGATTCACCATGTTGGCCAGGCTGGTCTTGAACTCCTGACCTCAAGTGATTCGTCTGCCTCAGCCTCCCAAAGTGCTGGGACTACAGGTGTAAGACACCTCCTTAGGCCCAATTCCACCTTCTTGAATTCAGGTGAACAGGCCACAGAAGCAGCAAAGTGAAACATTTATTTTTCTGAAGGCTAAGGTTATAAAGATAAACAAAGACAATAAAACTAAGCTTTTAAACCCTTTTCCTCAGAACATAACCAAATAATTTAATCCAAAAAGAAAAATATTTCCATATGTTTACTGATGCCAATCATGTTATTCTGAAACTCCAAGGGTTTTTTGCAGGAGTGGGGGACTGTGATGTAAGAGAGTAAAACGATAATACATCTAGTAAAAAGGGAATTTGATACCTTAATCTTTTGACCATCAGTGAAAATTCAGGATTCAGGTCAGAGTATATTTTTCACTGAAAAACGCAGCACAAGTACAATTAATGGCAATGATTTATTTAGCAAGTAAGTTAAAATATAAGTTCCACCTGTATAAAAAGATAATTTTTACTGTGAGAGTACACTGAGATAGATGAATGTAATTTAACAGATCCAGGTTGTCACTTTATATTTTACACAATATTTCGAGAACTAAGAACTTTCTCTTCCATATTCTAAAAGACGAATAACGTGAACATATCAGGAAGCACCGTCGTTCTGCGGATCAAATGGGTGTCATTTTAAAACCACCCAAGTACACTGAGACCGCTAACACTAGTAATGTGGCGTTTGGCAGCCTGTCTTAATGACTGTCATTAGAGCTTTATTTTTTAGTTTCTTTTTATAGAGATGAGTCCAGGCTGGTCTTGAACTCCTGGGCTCAGGGCAATCAACCTGCTTTGGCCCCCAAAGAGCTGGGATTACAGGCGTAAGCCACCGTGCCGGCCTCGTTAGTTTTAAAAGCGCCAAAGACATCCATAGGAATGCATAACTTTAGCATTTCCTATCAAGTATGCATAAATACATAACTGAACCCTCGTATAGCATAAAGTTTATAAATCATATACTGAGGCAAGGTGCGGTGGCTCACGTCTGTAATCCCAGCACTTTGGGAGGCCGAGGCGGGCGGATCACTTGAGGTCAGGCGTTGGGAGGCCAGCCTGGCCAACACGGCGAAACCGCATCTCTACTAAAAATACAAAAATTGGCCGGGCGTGGTGGCGCATGCCTATAACCCCAGCTACCTGGGAGGCTGAGGTGGGGAGAATCGCTAGAACGAACCCATGGAGGCGGAAGCTGCAGTGAGCCGAGATGGTGCCACTACACTCCCGCCTGGGCGACAGAGCAAGATTCCGTCTCAGATAAATAAATAAAATAAAATAAAAAATAAATCATATACTGAACCATTTAACAAACACATATATTCCTGAGAAAGAATTTCCTGGGGGCATTATCGAATTTCTAGTTTCCTTATTTTACACTATTTCAGAGGGAGATAAGGTCTCCCTCTGTCGCCCAGGCTGGGGTGCGGTGAAGTGATCGTAGCTCACTGCAGCCTCGGACTCCTGGGCTTAAGTCATCCTCCAGCCTCGACCTCCCAAAGTGCTAGGACTAAAGGCGTGAGCCACCGCGCCAGCCCGGAGCCTCTGTCTGCAAAGGTGAAGCACAGTCAGTGCTGTGGAGCGACACAACCACGACGTGCGTTAACTATGCGACCTCCACACTGCGGAGCAGCCGAATGGGACAAGAAAAACTCGCGTGGTGAGAGCCTGTGGGCGACTGACTCCTCTCTAGCTCACACCAGCCACACATAATCCAACTCTGGGTGCCGCGCAGCTCTCTGCAGCACTGCCTGGTGACGCCGAGCCCTCAGCCCGGCCTTCCGTGGCGGCGGCTCTGCCTCGCTTTCCTGCCCACGTGTCAGCATCCGCATACCCGGCCCCGGCCCGAGG
Source organism: Macaca nemestrina (assembly GCF_043159975.1). Lineage (NCBI taxonomy): Eukaryota > Metazoa > Chordata > Mammalia > Primates > Cercopithecidae > Macaca > Macaca nemestrina. Next base: position 83,975,244 of record NC_092133.1, on the reverse strand, counting down.
CCGCCCGAGTACAGGCCAGGCTGGGCCGCCCGTTCCGAGGGCGCGCGGGCGGAAAGGAGGGGCGCCCGTGACTCACACGACCCGGTCCCCGACCAGACCGCCAAGCCTGACCCGTGCTGCGCTCCGCGGGACTCGGCCTCTCAGCGCCCCACAGAGGCCAGCCCCCGACCCCGACCTCCCTGGGCTACCTCCCACCCCCCTGGGGGACCCCCGCGGCGCACATACCTGAGCACCCAGCCGGAGGCGGGTGCGGCCTGCGAGCAGATCCGGCCCGCCCCACCCCTCCCCTCCCCTCCCCTCCCCTCCCCTCCCCTCCCCTCCCCTCCTTTCCCTTTCCCTTTCCCTTTCCCTTTCCCTTTCCTATGGGCGCGCGAGCATGCGCGCCGAGCCCGCCCGCGCCTGCGCGGCCCCGACGCCCAGCCGGCACGCGCCGCCGCCAGCCAGGCCGGGCGAGGCCGCGGCGGAGGCGGAGGCCCGGCGCCCTGGGCGGCGCCCTGCCCCCGAAGTCCGCCCTCCCCGTTAGGTGGCGAGCGCCCGAGGGGAGGGGACAGCCGGGCAGGCAGGAAGCTGCAGCTTAAAAGGGCAACCCGCGCCGGACCCTTCCTCCCTAGTCGCGGGGACTCTGAGAAAGCACTCCTGTTCCGCGACCATCACGCACCTCCTCTCCGCCTTCCGCCATGTACCGCTACCTGGGCGAAGCGCTGCTGCTGTCCCGGGCCTGGCCCGCAGCCCTGGGCTCGGCGACAGCCGACTCGGCCGCGTTGCTGGGCCGGGCCCGGGGACAGCCCGCAGCCGCCCCGCAACCGGGGCTCGCATTGGCCGCACGGCGCCACTACAGCGAGGCGGTGGCCGACCGCGAGGACGACCCCAACTTCTTCAAGATGGTGGAGGGCTTCTTCGACCGCGGCGCCAGCATTGTGGAGGACAAACTGGTGGAGGACCTGAGGACCCGGGAAAGCGAGGAGCAGAAGCGGAACCGGGTGCGCGGCATCCTGCGGATCATCAAGCCCTGCAACCATGTGCTGAGTCTCTCCTTCCCCATCCGGCGCGACGACGGCTCCTGGGAGGTCATCGAAGGCTACCGGGCCCAGCACAGCCAGCACCGCACGCCCTGCAAGGGAGGTGAGCGTCGGCCGGGCCCCGTCCCGCCCTCCCTGCCTCCCCTGCGGCTCTCCCCTCCGGCCTCCTGCCAGTGCGGGGCTGCTGCTCAGCCCAGCCCAGCCCAGCTGGGGCGGGCCGGGTCCCCTCCCGGGTCACCCCGCCTCGGATGTGGCCGGCTCTGTGGATGGTGATTTTTCCGCCTTAAAACCATCATGCGGTTGGCCTTCGCCTTCCCCCGCGCCGTCATCCCGGGCCTCTGTACATGTCGATCTTGCATGCAGAGTAGATGCTGCACCGGTCTCCTTTTGGTCCCCGTGTCTGTGTCACACACGGCGGGTCCTGCCGAAATACAATTCTAGGAAAGGGAATGACCTGCGCGTGTGATAATGCCTCGTCGGTATTCTTGGGCTTCTGTGACTCTCCCCTAAATGCAAACTGTCAAATTATTTTCTGATATTTGTTCACTCCTGTCCTAAAAGTGACAGATGATATAGAAACATAGAAAATGACTTGGCTTCTAAGTTTGAAATCTAGACAGTTTTATTAACCAAAGGAATTTACTAATCACGCGTTAATCGTTTCAAATAAGTGATTTTCCCATTCTGACAGGTTGTTTTATACCCAAAAAAAGGAAAAACACGAAAAAAAATCACAAGCAATGTAATATCTCTGACAAATAAACACCCGGCGTCCTGACAATAAATCTACAGGTTGTAGGCTGCGGGTGGCCAGCCAGCCAATGGAATGAAATAGCTCTGGGGGTGTGTACTGGTCCTGGCTAGCACTGAATTTGAGCTTCAGGAAAGATATAATACGTGAAGAAAGGGGTCAGATACTGTTTGGTAGTCACTGGGTTATCCTGTAGTTTAAATCATTGAATGTCTGTAGATTTGGCCTCTGTGGTCAGATTGCTTTCTTCGAGCAAATGAGAGCTTTTTTTTTCCTTTTTTTCCCCCAATACATTGCACCATAACTCTTTAATAACCTAAAATGGAATGGACAAACCACTTTTGTCTACTGTAAAAAAGAAAAATTAGATGGAATAAAGAGCCCAGGGAGGCGAGGAGTCCTGTTGGAGATGGATTGGCCGAGAAGCACAGAGAATGTTGGGCTAGACCCTTGTCTCAGTAAACCTGGTTCTGTGCCCTTTCAATTATGCCCGCTGACTTCTAAGGATGTTTAGAAATCCTCTCTGTGCCGGAAAAACTTGAGCGGTGCTGGTATTCCCAGAAGGGGGAACAAAGGTTGCTTTTAAAGATTTACTAAATTTGCATTGACCCCACCCACTTCTAGGACTTAACTTTGGAGCTTAATTATCCTCTAGCTCTGGTTTCCTCAGCCAAAACCAATGTTTGAACCACTTTGACCTCTGATTTCCTTTCTAGCTTCAAAATTGTATAAAATATACATACCGTCAGTCTCCTACATTGCTTTCCTTCTTCCTACCACTCCCTTATTCTCCAAACCAGGAATACAAGTTCAGACTCCAAAGAAAGGCAAATAAGGATGTTGGAGGAAGTTCAGGCAATGTATAGTAAATATTGAGTTGCATCGTTTTCTTAAAACGGACGTGAAGTTGATTTTTTGCTATCTTTTTGGCAGCATTTGCCAGTCCTTTAAAAGGTGTACAGATAAATCAGTGTATGTGGTTTTCTGCAGGATCTGATTTGGTCTCTGAAATCCCTTTTCTTCGGTTTTTCAGATGCCCAACCCTCTCCTGTTTTTATAAATCGCAGCTCCACAAACTCACTGAAGCAACTCGTTTACCATAGTTTGTCCTCTCTCTTGTTGCCACAGCAGTTTTAATGCCAAAATATTGAACCTAGCAACAAATTGGGTCAGCCATACCAAAGCACTGTTATTGTAGCACTTGCTTGTACTAGAGTGTAAGATACAACTTTCTGTTCTACTTATCCCATTTACAAAAAAGCATGCTATTAACTCCCAGAATGTAAACATGGAGAAACTGAATTGTTACTAATACACTGTTGCAAGCATTGCAAGATGATAGAACATCAAAGAAAATTGGCCTCTACAAAGTGATAAATTTATTATCCTCAGGAATTTGAAAGGCTTTCTGGATTGGGGAAGATTATATAGCTATGAAAGCCCTTAAATATTTTAGTGTGCTTAATAAACAGTATACTGTTTGATCAGCAAAATTTGGGTACTGTAGCCTTCCATGCTTTGTGTTCAAGACACCCCCAGATCTATCTAACCATTTATCACCTTTGTTTGCAGAGAATGTGCATTCTAAGAGGGACAGGTCTCCTTTCTAAAAGCTTTTTTAAGGTCTAAGAAATTGTTAACGTTTGTGGTCCCGCTGTAGTCTTAGAAACACAGAATATATTAGGTGATTGAGATTTTTTTTAAATGTTTTGGATAATCCCTATGAAATTGTCTTTCCCTCTTAAGCATATTTTAGCACATTCTTCCCTTTCCCCACTAACCTGTCTTCTCTCCCATTGGTTCTTTGCCAAAAAAAAAAAAACCTCATCTGCCTCTCTCCACCCTTTTTCCTACCTTCAGCTTTCTATTTCTCATTTGCCCTCAAGAGCAACCTTATGCCTGAGTTTTCTAAATTAAAATTCTTGAGGTTGAAGCAAAGCAACCATCTAGTAATAATCTCTGTAAGGGAAGCAGATGGTTTTAAGACTTGGTGGCTGATGTGTACTTTTTCCAAGTAAATATTTAATAATACACACTGTTTTTGTGTTTCTCTTTTCCCAGTTACCACATGTACCTGAGGCCGTTAGATTTGTCCATGTTAAGGGTTTGAAAGAGTATGCTATAGGATCTGAAGAGAAGTTTAAGTGAGGCCTTAAAAATATTTCTAGCAAAGGGGCATATTATGAGAATATGCGACTGATTTGAGAAGACTGGTTCAAAGGTTCTGGTGTGTTTGGAAATATTATCAAAGATTGTTCTATTAACTTTCTCTGAGTAAATTATCTGTATTTTGTTTGCTACGGTTCTGCCTGAGACCAGTCTACCTTTTTAGAAGGAAGTTTATCATTTAAAAGTCAGTTTGGAGGGAAAGTACAGATTGATAATAGCAATTTATTGATGGTAGTAGTCAATTAACTTTCTCTTCCAGTCTGCCCCCCAGTTGTCTTGATATTAAAACTATTAAAATTCCCTATCACTGATGCTACTATCATAAAATTTTCTAAAATTATCATAATTTACGTATAGTTGATGAACCGTAGATGGAGTTCTCTCATACATTGACCCTGAGTCTTTTAATTACAAATATTAGTACCCAAAAAAGTGTACCCTATGTTAGCCCAGTAGCTAGTTTTTAAAAGTCAAAATGCCAGAAGGAAACAGTGGAATCTTGTAATGCAAGGGTCATTGCAGGGTTAAAGACGCCCTCAGCCTCTGGGATGTCATTGTTTAAGGGAAGAATATAGAAAGCACTGATACTGATTTAAAATGAGATGTTTCTCTGCCTTCACTGGGGGAAAAATGTTTCTGACTTATTTTGCTATGATCAATTGACAACCATCAAAACTTAGGTAACTTTGAATAAACTCACAGTTTCTATTATTTTTAAGTAACTGTGTGTCTGCATCTGCTGCCACAGATAAAATATAACCTTTGTAGGTGAATTTAATGTAGGACTTGTCTGAAAGTTCAGTTAGAGGATAGGTAATTTATGTGTATGTCTTTTAAAAGCACTTTGCCCCGAGGTGATTATTTTTAATACATCTTATTTAAATACAGAACTGTGTTGCCCTTTTGCCTTTTTATTTCATGGAAGCCAAATGCGTCTTTTCTCCCAAGTATACTAGAAAGTGAAGACCCATGGTAATGGTAGTGATCTGTACATCAGATTGTCAGTCTTCCTGTCACTTGTGTGTATGAATCCATTTAGCAAGTTTGCTTTTGGCAGTAAAGCCCCACGTGCAGGAAGGCAAACACTGCTCACTCATTATCCAAAGTATACTTTGTGAGAATTAGGCATCAAAAATTGGAGCTTAAGCACCAGTATATATTAAAGTTCAATACAACTTGTAGTGTTTAAGTACAATAAATAAAAATTGAGGCTGAACCTTTGGCATATAGTGGGAAGAAATTGGGTTTACCACTGTTAATAATTCAGATTGCTTAGGAAAATCGATCTTTATCTACTTACGTTAAAAATACTAAGGATTCTGCCTGTAACCATTAAAAACTAAAATATTAACCTGTAGATGTTGAAAAAATCCTAGACACTAGTCTCTGCCATGTGACCGTTCTTCTGGGTTTTTTTTTTTCCTATTTATTTTACCCAATAATTAGGCTTTTATAATGTAAGTAATGAAGAGAAAAATCTCTAATATCACTTTAATAGAGCACATTGATTCATAAATAGCCCATAAATTTTGTACTCAGCAAACCCATAAAATACACATGTATGATTCACATAATCAAATAGTAATGAAAGTTACAAAATGAAAAATGAAGCAGCTCTACCCCAAGTCCTTTCCCCAATATAACCATGAACAATCTTTTTTTTTATTATTATTATTATACTTTAAGTTCTAGGGTACATGTGCATAACGTGCAGGTTTGTTACATATGTATACTTGTGCCATGTTGGTGTGCTGCACCCATCAACTCATCAGCACCCATCAACTCGTCATTTACATCAAGTATAACTCCCAATGTAATCCCTCCCTCCTCCCCGCTCCCCATGATAGGCCCCGGTGTGTGATGTTCCCCTTCCTGAGTCCAAGTGATCTCATTGTTCAGTTCCCACCTATGAGTGAGAACATGCGGTGTTTGGTTTTCTGTTCTTGCGATAGTTTGCTGAGAATGATGGTTTCCAGCTGCATCCATGTCCCTACAAAGGACACAAACTCATCCTTTTTGATGGCTGCATAGTATTCCATGGTGTATATGTGCCACATTTTCTTAATCCAGTCTGTCACTGATGGACATTTGGGTTGATTCCAAGTCTTTGCTATTGTGAATAGTGCTGCAATAAACATACGTGTGCATGTGTCTTTATAGCAGCATGATTTATATCCTTTGGGTATATACCCAGTAATGGGATGGCTGGGTCATGTGGTACTTCTAGTTCTAGATCCTTGAGGAATCGCCATACTGTTTTCCATAATGGTTGAACTAGTTTACAATCCCACCAACAGTGTAAAAGTGTTCCTATTTCTCCACATCCTCTCCAGCACCTGTTGTTTCCTGACTTTTTAATGATTGCCATTCTAACTGGTGTGAGATGGTATCTCATTGTGGTTTTGATGTGCATTTCTCTGATGGCCAGTGATGATGAGCATTTTTTCATGTGTCTGTTGGCTGTATGAATGTCTTCTTTTGAGAAATGTCTGTTCATATCCTTTGCCCACTTTTTGATGGGGTTGTTTGTTTTTTTCTTGTAAATTTGTTTGAGTTCTTTGTAGGTTCTGGATATTAGCCCTTTGTCAGATGAGTAGATTGCAAAAATTTTCTCCCATTCTGTAGGTTGCCTGTTCACTCTGATGGTAGTTTCTTTTGCTGTACAACAATCTTAAATCTAATGCTGCTGTCTAAAACTGACTAGTTATCCAAATGAATCAGTATTTTCCCTTTTCCCAGAAATTAATACAGATTCAAGTGTTCACTATCAAGTTGGAATTGTTAATATGTGAAATACTACTGATAAAGACAGGAAAGGCTTTATTAAGGACAAGACAACAAACCAGGAGAAGGAGCTGCTCAAGCAAGACCTTCCGATTATCTTTGCAAAAAGGCAACTATACCTGAAAGATTCTGCAGCCACACACATTTTGCCTTCACTGAGGTTAACTGCCTTCACCGAGGTCAAATATTAGCAAGGACTAACATTTATTCAGCTCTGTGTGTGCCAGGCATTTTATTAAGAACTTTTCATGCATCATCGCTTCTATGCCTCATAGCAACAATGCATGTAAGAACTTTTCATGCATCATTGCTTTTATGCCTCATGCAATACACTGTTGTCCCTGATTTCCAAATGTGGCTACTAAGGTTGAGGAGTGAAGTGTCCTTTGGCAGGGTGACACAGCTAGTACGTAGTGGACTTGGGGTTCAGATTCTGGGCATCTGATTCCAGCACCCACCTTAATCGTTGTCTGGGATTTATTCGTGCAAAAAGTTACGAATTGTATCTTAGGCTTTTCATCCTAAGCACTGATTGAGAACCACCTCATGCATTTGACACAATGCTTCCTAATACTTCAGATCATAGATACCTTTGAAATTTCTGTTAAAGGCTATTAGAAGATGGAAAATATCTATCTAGAAAATAATACATATCTTCCTAGAAAATAATATATATTCAAACAACTTTGCATATAAAACTCAGCATAGATGATATCTCTAGAGGTCCATTTATTCTAATTACTAAAGAAATGAAATAACCTTTTTCCCCTACACCCAACTCCAAAGACCTGAAATGACATTTTAAAGAGTTTTCCATCAAAAGACGTTTGAAGACTTTGGTGTTTTAAGAGATTAATGTGTTAGCCAGAACAACTCATTTCTCTACCAGTGTGTACTCCATTTATTTTTAAGTATTTTCTACTGAATAATTTTGAAATTACTTTCTTAGTTTTCTAAGAAAACTTAAAACTTTTAGCATTTTCTTAAAAACTAAGAAAATGCTTTGTTTATCATGAATTGCTATTTCTCTTGATTATTATTCTTGGAGAAAGTCTATCAGACATAATTCATCTGATTTGCTTCTAGGCTAGAGGAAAATGTGAAAGATGACAAATGAAAATTACAAAGGGTGTCAGTAGTATGGCTCCTTTTATCATTTGTCATTATCACAAATATATCAACACAGGACTTTTAAAAAATAGTTTGTACATATTGGGCCTCAGTAGGATTTTGCATGAATTTTTTTTTTCTTTTTTGCCAAGAGAGAAAGAGCGAAGAAATAACCAAAGGTGATGTACTCGTATTGGAGGTTTACCAAATAAGGACTGCTTTTATTATGAACTATAGTCAGTTTTTCTATTGTGTGTTTTTTGTTCCTGCAGGCAAGATCTCTGAACTTTATGCAGAGGGTTCTTTTAAAAAACCAAAGTTGAATTTTTTTATTTCTTGGAATATTTTTTTCATTTATTTCTCCCAAGTAGAGCAGACTCCAAACTCTCTTTTGTACTATGTCTTTTTTGTTTTGCCACTAGCTCAGTATTCTGTTTCTACATTTTCCTTTCCTAGAACCAGTCAATAAATGACCAAAAAAAAAAAAAAAAAAACCTAAATCATGTGTTATTGCACTAGGAGTTCAAGGATACCAAGGACAGTCTTGTTTGTTTATTTGTTTTTTTGTTTTTTGGTTTTTTTGAGACAGAGTTTCGCTCTTGTTGCCCAGGCTGGCGTACAGTGGCGCGATACTGGCTTACTACAACCTCTGCCTACCGGGTTCAAGCAATTTTCCTGCCTCAGCCTACCAAGTAGCTGGGATTACAGGCATGCACCACCTCGCCTGGCTAATTTTTATATATTTAGTAGAGACAGGGTTTTGCCATGTTGGTCAGGCTGGTCTCGAACTCCCGACCTCATGTGATCCACCCTCCTTGGCCTCCCAAAGTGCTGGGATTACAGGCGTGAGCCACCACGCCCGGCAGACAGACAGTCTTGATGTGGGAACAGAGAAGGCTGGATAGGAGTTGGATAAGGCGATTTCAGATAAAGAGGGGGTGACTTCACCCAAGGCAGGGAGTGGAACTGTGTGTAAGGGGATCAGGAGGACAAACTACATTTGTAAATAATGAGAAATAAGAACTTGTGACAGTAAATATATTTGGTCTCTTTGCCTGGTTCCCAACACAGAGCTCCTGAATCCCTTGCAAATTCCTGAGTGATAGGAGCATCTTTTGTTGTAACTAGGACACTCTTGATGGGCTTCTGGGTAGCTTCAAGGTGGGGGCTAGTCACCAAAAAGAACAAGTCATAATTAGAAATTTGGAACTTTCACCCCCACCCTCTGACCTCTGGAGATTGGAAAGGGACTGAAGATCGAGTTTAATCAGCAATCAGTAATGCCCTCATAGTGGAACCTCTATACAAACCCTAACTGATGGGTGGAGTGTGGGGAGAGTTCAGAGAGCTTCCAGGTTGGTGAATGCGTCCGTGTATGGGTAGGGTGGTACACTTCCAATTCCAGGGGGGACAGAAGCTGCCCTGGGGACATTCCAGACATGGCCCTGTGTACCTCTTCGTGTGGCTGTTGATTTGTATCCTTTACATAGGTAATGTTTCCCTGAGTCCTGTGAGCCTTTATAACAAATTATTGAACCTGAGGAGGGGGTCATGGGAACTCCCTGATTTGTAGCCAAGTTGGACAGAAGTGTGGGTGCCCTGGGCACCCAGGACTTAGAACTGGCATCTGAAGTAGGGAACAGTCTTGTGAGACTGAGCCCTTGAGCTGTGGGGTCTGTGCTAACCCCAGTAGTCAGTGTCAGAACTGAATTGCAGGACACCCAGGTTGTATCTGCAGAGAACTGGTGAACTGCTTAGTGTGGAAAACCCACACATTTGGTGTCAGAAGTGTGTGAGTAGAAATAGTTTTCCTTTTATGTCTGTTGGATGGATAATGATGAACCTAGCAGGGCACAGAAAGCTAGGCAACAGGGAAACTGAGAATGAAGTTGTAGCAGAGAATGAAAAAGAAAAGACAGATAAAACATTTTGAAGAAAGGACAGTAATGTATTCCCAACAGGTAGGATTTACTGGATGAAGGAGAGAAGAGGCAAAGATAACTACAAAATTTCTAGCCTGAGAGACTGGTAGAGAAAAATGGTAGTATCAGGGACAGACAGGGTTATTAAGAAAAAGGGTTGGATTTTTAAAATAAAGAAGATCTGGTGTAAAATTATCCTCAGGAAAATTGGAAATCCAGGCACGTACTTCTCTCCATCATGCCCTTGCATAGTGCAGTCCCTCTGCCTGTCCATGCCTTGCCTCCCCCTCCCTAGGATTCTTCTTCCTCTCTTAAGACCCATCTCAAATATCACCTAGACTTGTAAATAAGTTATATGAAACTGGATAGCTGAGGTTTCAAGCCTTTATCCCTTTGAACCTTTTTAATAACAAGTTACTTTTATCTTTTGCTAAATCCAACTTTATATTCACCATTTTAACTAGCATCATTTCCGATTCCAAGACCTGATTGGTGTGAAAGTGCAGCTAAGTTACTGTTAATCAAGATCAGAATAAGAGAATCTACGAAGAAAAATTAACAAAAATCCCCCTTTTAATGCATAATCTTCCATCCATCAGGCTGTAAGTTAAATACCTAACACAAAACAAAGCTGTATGTTTTATGGATATGTACGTATGTAATTGCAGGGAACATGATTTGGAAGGATATACACTTATATTGCTAAGAATAGTCACCCCTAAGGAGAAGACTGGGGTCACAAGTGGAAGTCAAGGGAGTCTTCAGCTTTCTTTTTGTATTTAAATTTTGATAGAAATATATACATATGTATTATAATTTTAAATTTTTAATGAAAAACAGTATTTTTCCTATTTTCTTTGATCTGTCAATAGGTTATATTTTTCCAGTATCAGCTAAACATTTGCTTCCCAGAAAGCTTAGTTACCTCTTCAAAATTTATTCAGGTTAAAGTAAAAGATTTAGATAGTGGATTAAAAATCTAAGATGGTATTTGCCTACTTTATATAGAACAGTATATTGATGCTGCTAAAGCAATTAAAGTATAATTTTTCTTTTTTCTTTTTTCTTTTTTTTTTTTGTTTTGTTTTGTTTTTTGGAGATGGAGTCTCACTCTCTGTCGCCCAGGCTGAAGTGCAGTGGCGCAATCTCCGCTCATTGCAACCTCCATCTCCCAGGTTTAAGCGATTCTCCTGCCTCAGCCTCCCCAGTAGCTGGGATTACCAGGTGCGCACCACCATGCCCAGCTAATTTTGTTGTATGTTTAGTAGAGACAGGGTTTCACCATGTTGGCCAGGCTGATCTTGAACTCCTGACCTCAAATGATCCACCCACTTCAGCCTCCCAAAGTGCTGGGATTATAGGCGTGAGCCACCATGCCCAGCCTACAGTGTATACTTTTTCTTCGCTCCTGCATGCAGTGCTCCTTCCAGTGCTGAATGTCTGAATTTTTATCTGAGACATAGTATTTCAGATGGTCATTACTTGCGGGTGGTCATTAATAGTTCCTCCCTGCTTCTAACCTTCCTCTCCTCATTTTAAATTAAGTTACGCTACATTATTGTGGGTTAGGAGGTACATTAATATTAAATGAAAAAATATAATCTGATGAGTGAGTGGCAAGACAGTTATCGTATGACTGTTGAGAGTTGTTCTGAGGCCTTTTTGTTTTTCTGAGGGTTCTGTGCTTCTGGTAGAACTCTTGGTTATTGAATAAATAGTTCCTGAAAAGTGAGAAAGTACAATTGGAAATTAGATTTCTGATGAATAAATCAAACCCTATTAAGAGAACTAGGTTCAAGTAATTTTAAAACCACTTGAATTTTCATAAATGTTTTGTTAATTATTGATTATAAAAAACAGTGACTCTAGCTGGAGGCTTTTGTGTGTTTGCTTTTGAGTCAGCTAGGAAAAGGAAGAAAAAGTCAAGCTTAGTCAATTGTGGTTTTCACTGAATCTTTTTTAAAGTAATGAGCTGGTTTGTTTTCTTCATCACTATAGCAACTTAAGCTAGTTTTTGCTTTTGATTTTTTATTTCCCCTAGAGAAACCTAGCATGCACTGCTCATTAGACTTGAGCATACTAAGGAATATCTGTGGTAATTAAGTTAAAAATCAGAGCGGTGTTTTGTGCCGTGTATAGTTGCAGATGTCTGCATTTCACTAATATTCTTTGGAAACATCTGGATACCAGTTAACATAAAATAACTGTTTAGTCGGTTTCTGTTCAGAATAGAAGGAATGATTTAAAAGTTCCCATTGTAGTATGTACGTCATTCTATCCCTAGCCCTTCCTCCAGCTTGACTGAGATTGATAAATAACAAACGTCATGGGTGGTGTGTCTTTAGTTTCCTCTGGTGAGCTCGCTGCACAGATTACTTTGTCAGCAGTGTGGCCTTGATTTTTAGGCTCTGTTTCTAATGAGATCAGTTCTGTGGCCAACACCTGTGTACCAAGCCCATTCACTGTCTAGCTTAGCCAGCCATGGACTCCTGCTCTTGGTTAGAAGTATTTGCCTTCATTTCTGCTAGCACAGTTCACCAAAAACCCAACTGATCTCAAACACTAGTAATTCATCAGTGGAGTCTAACAGAGTTTTAAGGTGTGTGTGTGTGTGGGTGTGGGTGGGTGTGGGTGTGGGTGTGTGTGTAGAGATGGGATCTCACTATGTTGTCCAGACTGGTCTTAAACACCTAAGCTCAAGTTCTCCTGTCTCAGCCTCCCAATGTGCTAGAACTACAGTCATGAGCCACCATGCCCAACCCTCTAAGACTTTGGGATACAAAAATGTAATTTATCTTTTCTCCATTTCTGGTATAAAACATCTCTTCCTTCCTCCTTCTAGTTTCTGTTCTGTGCTCCTGTTTGATCTGTGTTGGTCCTGTAAACCTTCAGCCTTCTGTTCTGAAGGAGGAAAGGCTTGGTTTTATAAAAAGTGACAATATTCAGACCACATAAGATCCTTCTTGCTTCATTTTGGCTTAAATACTTTAAGATTTTCTGATTTTCTTGTATGTATATGTATTTACCTATTATTTGACTTTATTGAACAACTTCAAATTGAGTATATTTGAACGAGAGTAGGCATTCAAAAGTGCTAGGCTTTCCCTGCCTTTCAGAACTTTGAGGTATATGTCACATCATTTTGTCCTTCACATTCTCCAGTTGTGCTAATTTTTCCGAATCCGTTGAGTCAAGTAGAGTACCTTCCTTTTTGCAGTCATATTCTTACTTTTTTTTTTTTTTTTTTTTTTTTTTTGAGACGGAGTCTCGCTCTGTCGCCCAGGCTGGAGTGCAGTGGCCAGATCTCAGCTCACTGCAAGCTCCGCCTCCCGGGTTCACGCCATTCTCCTGCCTCAGCCTCCCGAGTAGTTGGGACTACAGGCGCCCGCCACCGCGCCCGGCTAGTTTTCTGTATTTTTTAGTAGAGACGGGGTTTCACCGTGTTAGCCTGGATGGTCTCGATCTCCTGACCTCGTGATCCGCCCGTCTCGGCCTCCCAAAGTGCTGGGATTACAGGCTTGAGCCACCGCGCCCGGCTTTTTTTTTTTTTTTTGAGACAGTCTCAAACTGTTGCCCAGGCTGGAATGCAGTGGTTCAATCTCAGCTCACTGTAAGCCTTGTGAGTAGCTGAGACTACAGGAGCATGCCACCACGCCCAGCTAATTTTTGTATTTTTAGTAAAGATGGGGTTTCACCATGTTGGCCAAGCTGGTCTCAAACTCCTGACCTCAAGTGATCTGCCCAGCTCGGCCTCCCAAAGTGCTGGGATTATAGGAGTGAGCCACCACATCCGGCCTCTTACTTAAATCTCTTAGTGCCCCTTAGAATGTAGTTAAGAATTTTCAGGTGACAGTATATTTTTGATAGTTATCTTTGGTTTCCAAACCTAGAGAAGGAAGACTAACTGGCTTTCTCCGTGTGTGGGTACATCGTGTCTTATTGGAGATTGTTTTGTTTCAAGTATTGCTGCAGAGTATTTTATTAATGGTTACACTTTAAAATTTTTTGTTTTTCAGATTAACAATTTAGGTAACCCAGTACTTGATATTTGCCAATTACTAGAATTAAAAACATGTATGTATCACTGGTTAACTAGAAATTTAAAATGAGAATGTTTCTTCTTTAGCCCAGGCAGTATCACTTGGATTAATTTCTATCCCCTCCCTGTCCCTACTCTATCGGCTCCGTGGCTTCTTCCACTAAGCTGGTGCTTTCTTTATAGCTCCTCCTGTGCACTAAACCTTTATTGTTCACTAAACCTTTATTGGTTCATAGCCTACAGAAAATGCCTGTGGTGTGAGAGGTAATTTGTGAAACTGCCTCTCTTCCCTGTTTAGCAGTTGAGCTCTCTAAATGGGTGTAGCTGGGAAAGAAAATTTAATTTTACAAACAAGAATTCCTGGGTTCCATCCAGTGGAACATGTCTTTTGTTATACACACAGTTTCTGACTCATATCGTTCCATGACTTATAATAAAGTGGACATTTTGTTTACACTGTTGTATGGAAGGAGGGGTCTGGTTTCTAATTTTTAATAGCATCTATTTCTAGAATATAGGCTTGCCATTTGAATGCTTCTGTTTTTTTAGTTTCTAAGTTAAAAGAAAGTAACTTTTCCTCCACTTCAGAAAGCAAGGAAAATTAAAAATAATGTGATGACTTCCATAGGCTCTAAAAGAGCAATGAAAAAAGTGATTTATGTGTGGGAGAAGAAATACTAGTTCTTAATTAATACATTGTTTTACCACTTCCTGTGAATTTATGTAGAAGTAATAAACTTATTAAGTCATTTATTCAAACTCTTGTCAGTTTAGACTTTTTAATTGCTTTATTACCTGCCATTACTTTGTAATACTTGTTATAGCAGTGGTAATAGTTGAGATTTGCATATTGACCACTTGCAGGGCACTGTGCCAGATTCCCCACATGTGATATTCCTCCCAGTCGTGACACCCATCCCAGGAGAGCAGCGTTAACGCCCCCCATGCAAGCACATGGTGCAGGCTGGGTGACCTGGGCACAGTGCCTGACCGTTTCCCTGGCTTACTGTAGTTATCATTAAATCATATGTGGTATTACTTAGAAGCATTTTGAATAATTTGAAAAGCATGTTTTAGTGTTTAAACAATTTTTTTTTTTTCTTTGAGAAAAGGTCTGGCTTTGTTGCTGGGGTGGAGTGCAGTGACCTGAGCATAGCTCACTGCAGCCTGCAACTCCTGGGCTCAAGCGATTCTCCTGCCTCAGCCTCCTGAGCATCTGGGACTACAGGCACATGCCCCCACACCCAACTCAATTTTTTTTTAAGATACGAAGGATCAATCTTAATATTATTTACAATTTTTTTTTCCTTTTCTGTGGGCCTTATCTGACTGGAACTTCTTTTTAAATTATAAATTGATAAATTATAGATATATATTTATGAGCTACAAAGTAATTTTATGATTTATGAATACAACATTGCATAATTAAGTCAAGCTGACTAACCTGTTCACCACTGGAAACAATTGCAAATCATTATCATTTTTTCTGGTGAGAACATCTGAAATTTACTCAGTGCTTTTGAAATGTGCAGTACTTTTTGTTGTTGTAGAAATGTGGTCTCACTCTGTTGGCCAGGCTGGTTTCAAACTCTGAGCTCAAGTGATCCTCCCACCTCAGCCTTCTGGTGTTGGGATTACAAGCGTGAACTACCACGTTGGGCCAAATGTATAATCTATTATTATTTACTGTATTCACCATGCTGTGCAATCTATCTCAAAAAAACTTACCCCTCCTGCCTAATTGAGGCTTTGTACCCTTTGACCATCATCTACCCATCACCCCCATCCCCAATTTTGTATACTTGGAGTCCTTTCATGATATATGTGGAGGCTTATGGTAAGTTATTTAAAACTTACATGTATGTCAAAATTTTTTGTGGCCGTAGCTTTTCTTTTTTAAATTTTAAGAGCCAGAATATTTGTATATTTATTCAGCATGTATTTGAGTGCCTAATATATGCCATTTTCTGTGTTAGGAACCAGAAATTAAAGCAGCAAACAAAACACAGTCTGCCCTCATGGTGCTAATTCGCCAGGTAGGGAAGCCAGATAATAAACACATGTATAATGCGAAGTCAGTAATAATAAACGATATGAAGAAACAAGTAAGGTAGGAGAGGCAGGAAAGGGGGAGTGAGAAAGAGGTGCTCTTTTAAATACAGTGGTCAGGGAGAGCCTCTCAGAATGAAGTTTTTAACAGACCTGAATGAAATGGGGGAGTGAGCTATACAGATATCTGCTGTGTGCTAGAAAAATTACCTGTAATTTTGCATTCTAAAAGTTTAATAATGAGTACATTTATCTCACAATTTGAGAATCAATTATATACAAGATACAGTTCTAAGCACATACTCCTAAGTATAATTTGTTGTTTTTACAGTAGACCAAATAATTATGCTCAGCTTCAGAATATGCTCTTTATGATCAAGTGTACAATAGATAAATTCTCTTATAACATTATCAGTATTAAGGTTCATGTTTTCAGAAACATATAAAAAAACTAGCTTTTAAAATTGACTAGGGAAGTTCTCTCAAACTGCCAGTCCATGAGATACTGTATATTTTCTATCTGAAAAACTTTTATTCTCAGAATTCTTTAAAAGAGATGTCGCTGGGGCTCCCATTACTTACCTGTGACTCCCAGTGGAAATCATACCCAGCCCTTCAAGAGGGGCTGAATCCGTTGGGAGTCGGGGGGTAGAAAAAAATGCTGCAGCTGCTTGTGGGTATCCTTCACACACAAACACACAGTGCCCCAAGCACTGTGCAGTCAAATGTCGACCCCGCTCAGACTTTCCTCCTTGGGGTTGAGAAGCAATGGACTATAGAGAAAGAAAGGTGGCTTAGCACTCCAAAACTTGGAAGGGTAATTGACCAAGACCCCTAAAGCCAAAGCAGTGGGCAGCCCCACTTCCTGTATCCCCTACACCAACACCTAATGGCTACAAGATACAGGGGCACTAGCACCTGTCTGCTTGGCTGCCTCCCCTTCTTACAGTAGTGGTGAAGGGAATCACTCAGCCTCAGGAAGGGAAAATGGCTTTCTCATCTTCAAATTGAAAGAGGTTGGCCGTGGGTGAGGAGAATAACAGGTAAGGATCTCTTTCAGTATACCCATTTGAAGCCAGAACCTCTGTTTAGACATACAGTATTTTGAACCTGGTGACTATTCATTGCCAGTGTTTCTGAATTACCAGAAAGCAGAATTCTTGCCAGGCACAATGGCTCATACCTGTAATCCCAGCACTTTGGGATGCCAAGGTGGGAGGATCACTTGAGCCCAGGAGTTTGAGACCAACCTGGGCAACATGATGAGATCCTGTCTCTACAAAAAATTCAAAAATTAGCTGGGCATGGTGGCATGCACTTGTGGTCCCAGCTACTCAGGAGGCCAAGGTGGGAGGATTACCTGAGCCCAGGAGGTTGAGGCTACAGTAAGCCATGTCTGTGCCACTACACTCAGCCTGAGCAACACAGCAAGACCCTGTTTCCCACCCCAACCACCCCTACCCCGCCCCCGCCAGAAAAAGCAAGCTGAATTCTTGAATTCCCTGCAACCAGGTCACCCAAATCAAAGGTAAAAGGAACATAAAAAAGCCTTCTGGAAAGTGTAAAAAAATTCATTGCAGAGTGATGTTTGTCTTGTGAAGTCATAGTTAAGTTTGTTCTAAATATATCCCCTTCTTTCTCACCCACCCCAACACATTTTTTTTTTAAAACCACCAGGTATCCGTTACAGCACTGACGTGAGTGTAGATGAAGTAAAAGCTTTGGCTTCTCTGATGACATACAAGTGTGCGGTGGTTGGTAAGTGATCGCCTTTCTTGCTGCCTAATGACAACTCTGGGGAAATAAACATAACACATGGTTACTGTTAAGATGCTATAGAAATATACCTTATCAGAACTGATTTTTTTTTAAGTTGTACTAAGACCTGCATCATTTTTCAATTAGTCTAAATTAAGATATAGCCTCTTTTTAACATGGGGATTTTTTAAAATAGGAGCTAATTGGATTTTAAGTCTATATCTTTGTTTTCAATTCCTCAACACATTCTGTAAATAAGACCAAATTATAGTAGAAGGATAGTAAATAAGCTATTATCTTTTAGAAGTGGTAAAGAGCGCTCATTAAATATGTATTAGAACTTGGCTAGCCAATTTTATTGAACAATTTCTGTTCAATAAAATGTTGCTTGAAGTACAGTTTAGAAAATGATGGTAGGTTTATTTCTTGAATTTTCAGAAATTCAGGCTTAAAGCATCACATTTTTCTAATATTGTGTGGTGCTTTCTGTCATCTTACTTTTTTTAACGTTTATATGGAATAGCAACCATCAGCCTTCTCTTTCAGATGTGCCGTTTGGGGGTGCTAAAGCTGGTGTTAAGATCAATCCCAAGAGCTATACTGTAAGTATGAAAGTGATATTTGTTTTTTTGGGTTTTTTGTTTGTTGGTTTGTTTGTTTTCTTGGAGACAGAGTCTTGCTCTGTTGCCCAGGCTGGAGTACAATGGCACAATCTCGGCTCGCTGCAGCCTCCGCCTCCTGGATTCAAGCGATTCTCCTTGATCCATAACTAGGATTACAGGTGCATGCCACCATGCCCAACTAATTTTTGTATTTTTAGTAGAGAGGGGATTTCACCATGTTGGCCAGGCTGGTCTTGAACTCCTGACCTCAGGTGATCCGCCTGCCTCGGCCTCCCAGAGTGCTAGGATTGCAGGCGTGAGCCACCACACCCGGCCTCAAAGTGACATTTGTGCACACAGTGCATTTATGAAGGACTTGAAATTACTGGACTTCTCTGTATCCCCTATATCAGTGAGATCAGTAGTCCCCATTGCTTTTCAAATGAAATAGAAAAATGTAAAGAATTAACTCATTGAGTGTTTTGCCATATAAAGATCACCTACTTAATATCTATGTCCTTTATCATTTTCTGTTTTGTTTGATTTTGTTTTTATGAGTCTTTCGTTCTACTTTTTTGCTTTTTGTTTTATTATTTTCTTAATTAATTAATATCTTCATATTGTTAGACACTTATACCCATATTTAAGAATTACTGTGATCTGATTAGCCAGGCGTATTGGTGCATACCTGTAATCCCAGCTACTCTAAGGAGGCTCAGGCATGAGAATTGCTTGAACCCAGGAGGTGGAGATTGCAGTGAGCCAAGATTTCTCCGCTGCACTCTAGCCTGGGCAACAGAGCAAGACTCTGTCTCAAAAAGAAAAAAGTATTACTGTGATCTGAAGTTATTATGTCAGGATCTCATTCTAGTGACAAATATCTTAATTAAGACTACGAAAACCTTACTTTTTATCCAGTCAGTTCCAAGTTAATTCAAACTGGTTGTCCCCATGCTTTACATAATACTAAATTATATTCAGACATAAATGCATATGATTTTTATTCTCTTTAAAATTCACCATTTAAATGGATATAATTATATTTCAATTAATCTTAATTAAGATTTAATGTGGTTTTCAGTGGGGAATTAGTAGAATGGGAATTTGAGCCCTAGTTCTACTATCTTGTTTTTATAACCTACTTTTTTGATCCCTTGTTTTCTCACCTTTAAAATGGCAATGCCTACTTTATGAGTTGTTCTAAGGATTACATGAGAAGACATATGAAAATGTACTATAAATAGAAAGTGAGATGCTAGCTATAATCTCAAGTGATCTTTATATCAATTTTTTCTTTCATTTTCGTTGTTTTCTTATTTTACAGGATAATGAATTGGAAAAGATCACAAGGAGGTTCACCATGGAGCTAGCAAAGAAGGGCTTTATTGGTATGTGTAGCCACATAGATTTTGGTATAAAGTGGGAACATCTAAAAATTTCTTTTTTTTTTTTTTTTTTTTTGTGAGACAGTCTCACTCTATTGCCCAGACTGGAGTACAGTGGTATGATTTCATCTGCCTCCTGGGTTCAAGCAGTTCTTTTGTCTCAGCCTCCCAAGTAGCTGAGATTACAGGTGTGTGCCACCACACCCAGCTGATTTTTGTATTTTTACTAGAGATGGGGTTTTGCCATGTTGGTCAGGCTGGTCTTGAACTCCTGACCTCAGGTAATCCACCCATATTGGACTCCAAAGTGCTGGTATTACAGACATGAGCCACTGTGCCCGGCCTCCTACTATTTGTTATAGGAGCTTTTGCCAAACATACAACGTTTCTGAAGATACTAATCTTCGTTTGCTTAATGTTTTTGTATCTTACTATTATCTGTGTTTATAAGTTCTTTGTGCGCAATCTGAATATTCTTTTCTATGATATGTAAATATTTATCATGTACCCTTTATTTTTCAAGCAGTTTAAACCTTTCTATTTTTTTTTATCTAAAAGGCCTCTAATTTGTTTGAATAGAATATACATAGTTACCTAATAGAATGCTTGCTCTATCAGTATAGTTAATAGAATGTGAATAGTTACTTAATAATAGAATACTTGCCCTATCAGTATCAGTATAGTTAAACAAAATAAGGTCTACTTAAATAGGAAATAAAGTGTATTTTTCTCTACTTTCTTTTCTCAGCATTTCCCCCACCATGGACAAGTTCCTATGAAATTAAACTATAAAGACTGGGCATGGTGGCTCGTGCTTGTAATCCCAGCATTTTTGGAGGCTGAGGCCTGGAAGTTCGAGATCACCCTGGGCAATATAGCAAGCCCCATCTCTACAAAAAATGAAAACATTATCCAAGCGTGATGTTGCATGTCTGTGGTCCCAACTACTAAGATGGGAGGATCACTTAAGCCTGGGAGGTCGAGGCTGTAGTGAGCTGTGATCGTGCCACTGCACTCTGGCCTGAGCGACAAAATGAGACCACATCTCAAGAAGAAAGAGAAAAGAAATAAAGCTATTCAGATTCATTTTTAGGAAAAAAAAGTCATGAAATAAGTGTCATGAAATAACGTAATATAGAAATACAGTAAGTATAGGTAACTCTAAAACTTAATTAGATTTGGCCTATCTTTCATAATAAAAGGCATTTGGGCCTTTGACATGCCGCATCCCCAGCACTGCTGTGAACTTGTGCATCATTGCACGGAGCCTGTTAACATAAGTTAACATGAGTTAACTACCTCCCTCACACTTTTACAGGAGTACCTACTGATTCTGAGATGTGGCAAATCGAAGTTATGTTCATCCTGTTAATAGCCTTCATAATTTTTATAAGGTCTTTCCTCTTCACCTAAATCTCAAACACATTTAGTAGTCTTGAATGGTTTCAGACTTTATTCAGTCATATTTATCACCCATATCTGTAATATCTCCAGCTTAATTGTATCAGTCTTGACAAGTACCTAATAATTCCAAAGGTCAAAAAGTGATTCCTTGGAATACTGAAAGAAAACACAGCTTAAACCCTAGTAACTTGATTTATTTGCATAATTCGCAAAAACCTTATTGACCCAGGATGCAGCTAAACTGACATCTGGGCCCAGACAGCATTGAAGCTTAGGAGGTAGGCAAAGGGAGTTTTTTCTCTCACTCTAGGCAAACCTTCAAGTTTGATGTTATTTATCTGTTATTTCCTGACTGCCCTTTCCACAGAGAGTGTCAGACTGAGGCTCAGACCTGAGCCTGAACCCTGATCCTGTCACATGTGTGTTTAACCTCAGCTTGTAAATTTCTGCAAAACAAAACAAAAAAGAAGAGGCTGGGATTTTGATTGAATCTGTACACCGATTTGTGGAGTATTGCCATCTTCCCCACCCTCCCCAAAAGGGTTTTGCCCTTTCACCCAGGCTGGAGTACCAGGCAGCAGTCACTGCAACCTTGACCTCCTGGGGTCAAGCAGTCCTCTCACCTCACCCTCCCAAGTAGCTAGAACCACAGGCATGCGCAACTGCGCCTGGCTAATTTTTTAATTTTTTGTAGAGACAAGGTCTCATCACGTATCTCAGACTGGTCTCAAACTCCTGAGCTCAAGCAGTCTTCCCACCTCAGCTTCCCAAAATACTGGGATTATAGGCATGAGCCACTGCACTCGACCAGTATTGCCGTCTTAACCATATTAAGCCTTCCAATGCTGAATATGATATATCTTTCCATTTATTTAAGACTCTTGATTTATTTCAATGATATTTTATAGTTCTCATTGTAGAAGTCTGACAACTAAATATTTTATTCCTTTTAATGCTATTGTAAGTGACATTGGTCTATAGTTTTCTTATGATGTCTTTGTCTATCAGGACAATTCTAGCCTCATGGAATGAGTTGAGGAGTGTTCCTTCCTCTTCTGCTTTTGGAAAAGCTTTTGAAAGGTCCATGTTCATTCTCTTGTGTGAGTGTAAATATCACCTATGTAAAGTTCTGCAGGATCCTGATATCTCCAGCCTTCTCATCCCCTTATATCTCTGTGCACCAAAATTACCCTTTCATCTCCAACTCTAGTCACATGCTGTTAGAAAAGTTGTTTTTTAAAAAAAAAGATTAACTTCCGCCTCATACTTTTTCTCTATATAAGAATTTATCTGTTAGGCCGGGCATGGTGGCTCATGCCTGTAATCCCAGCACTTTGGGAGGCTGAGGCAGGTGGATCACCTGAGGTCAGGAGTTTGAGACCAGCCTGGCAAACATAGTAAAACGCCATCTCTACTAAAAATAAAAAAAAATTAGCCAGGCATGGTGGCGGGTACCTGTAATCCCAGCTACTCAGGAGGCTGAGGCAGGAAAATTGCTTGAACCTGGAAGGCGGAGGTTGCAGTGAGCCGAGATCATGCCACTGTACTCCAGCGTGGGCAACAAGAGTGTAACTCTGTCTCAAAAAATAAAAATTTAAAAAAAAAAAAAAGAATGTATCTGTTTTTCAGCAACTACTTGGTTTTTTTAAGACGGAGTCTTGCTCTGTCACCAGACTGGAGCTCACTGCAACATCTGCCTCCCCGGTTCAAGCAATTCTCCTGCCTCAGCCTCCCGAGTAGCTGGGAGTATGGGCACACTCCTCCACACCCAGCTAATTTTTGTATTTTTAGGAGAGACAGGGTTCAACATGTTGGTCAGGCTGGGCTCGAGCTCCTGACCTTGTGATCCGTCCTCCTCAGCCTCCCAAGGTGCTGGGATTACAGCCGTGAGCCACTGTGCCCAGCCTAATAGTTTAACCATTTTTTAAGTTGTGTTTTTCATTTTGTAAAAATGAGTTTGTATTTTACATTTGAAATAATATAGAAAGTTATAAACAATATCTATATGGGGAGGAAGAGAGAAAGGGCAAGAGAAAGAAAATTGTAAGTGGGAACATGTTATACATGCTGTATGTTATACATGCCTTTTTCCATATGTATGTTTGTGATAATTCCAAGTAATTTACATGGATATAAGTTACCCTTTTTAATGGCTATTTAGTACTTTGTATAGGTATACCATAGTTCATTTAATTGATGTACAAGATAATTAGGTTGTTTTTATTTTTACTATGTTTGAGAGGAGTATTTCTGCACCTTTACAGATTTGAGTGAGCATCACTTAACATGTTTTTATCAGAAATCTTACTGTAGCCGTCAGTAGGAGTGCAGTCAGTGATTCCTGTTATTGCCTGTAAGCTAATTTGTTAGCCTAAAACTTTAATTTGCTATGATCTGGGGAACTGAAAGCTAAGGCCTAAAATTTTATGTGCTGAGTGTCGAATAATAGGTCAAAGCCACGTTCTTCCACAAGTAAAATAATATGGGGCTTAACACAATTGCTTTAGCAATGTGACTCCCCTTTTTCTCTACTTGGTAAGGAGGGCTTATACCCCCACTAAGCAGCATGTTACTGTGCTGTCTCATACAGGTCAACTCCCTAACCATAATAATCCTGCTTATATAGAACACAACGGTACTGTTATCTCTAATTGCATGTTAGTGAAATGAGGTCAAGAGTGGCTAAATTGATTATCCTCTGGTCACACTCAGAAATCCTATGGAGTAGCTTATATCTGTTGTACATAGCGAACTTCTAGACATATAGCAAGTAAATGCCAGTGGGAGAAATTATTAGGTAATGTTGTATGTGTCTAAATTTTATAGTGAAACATTTAATGAATATTTCTATGACTTTGATTAGTTACCTAAATGAGATCTAAAGTTTTCTAGCCATGGTAACTTGGTTATTACAGAGACTTGCAAGGATCTTTGTGTTCGAGAAGAATTTTTCTTAAAAACTGGTGCACTGCTCTTTCCCTGTGTCCCCAGGTCCTGGCATTGATGTGCCTGCCCCAGACATGAGCACAGGTGAGCGGGAGATGTCCTGGATCGCTGATACCTATGCCAGCACCATAGGGCACTATGTGAGTACCCACTGGCAGCCCCGAGGCTTCTGCATTTGCTGTCTACAAGAATTAACAGTTTGACTGATTATATCAGAATCCCTGGGCTTTTCTCTCATTCGATCATAATCTTGATGTGCATATTATTGTATGTCTACTTGTCTGTTCTTAAATCGTAACAAACACAAATGGTGCTTTACTTATATGCTGCCCTATACTTGTCACTGGGAAAGGACACTTACTGACCAGGGCAGCCCACTCTGTATGCTAAGACACTAGAACATACATCAAGAAGCATCCAATTCTGATTTTTCCCTCAGAGGGCTTCCATTTAAAGAGGGACTAAGGCGCATAAGCAGATAAGATATGGAAATAATGTAATACAACAGTAGAGATTATGAATTCTGAAATAAGACTTTCTAGAGCAGATATTTGGGCTAGACCTTGAAAATGGGTAAAATATGAACATCTAGAGATTTGGAGGATAAGAGGAAGAGAAACAATAGAGTTCAGATTGTCTGAAGGTAAGGCCTATTTATAAAGGTAATAGAAAGTAAGAATGAAGGCTGGATGCAGTGGCTCGTTCTCGTAATCCCAGCACTTTGGGAGGCGAAGGCAGGTGGATCACTTGAGCCCAGGAGTTGGAGAGCAGCCTGGACAACATGGGGAAACCCTGTCTTTCCAAAAAATACAAAAATTAGCCAAGCGTGGTGGTATACACCTATAATCCCAGCTACCTGGGAGGCACGCTTGAGCCTGGGAGGTTGAGGCTTCTGTGAGCCGTGGTTGCGCCACTGCACTCCAGCCTGGGCAATAGAGAGAGACCCTTTCTCAAAAAAATAAGGAAAGTAAGAATGAAGAGGTAAATGAACCAGGATGAAAACACCAAGCACCAGTGTTTGTGTTTTACGTGTAGTCAGTGGAGAAACTTTGCTGATCCTTCCTGGGGAAGAGTAGGCTGGCAGCAGTGTCCAGCTGTGCTGGCGCCAGGAGAGAACCTCCTGTGGTGTCAGCGCCTTTCCACCGAGCCCAGGAGCCAGAGGACCAGGAGAGGAGCATTGGCACATGTGAGGCGCGTGACAGAGAGACTCAGCAAAACTGGATTGGATATATGTGGAATTAAGGAAAGGGACCAGGTTGAGTCACAGAGAACCAGGAGAACCTGAGTCTGGGGACTGAGCAGAGGTAGTACCACAGAACTGAACATGAGAGGAAACATAACTCCTGTCCCTGAAAGGGGTGTAACCTTAAACGATGAAACATTTGAGGACTAGGAAGAGAAATGGAGTCAAAAAATACATTTATGCCTACTACATGCAGGGCCACGGGTAAGCAGGTATTCACTACAATTGGGATAAATTGCTGCAAGTTGTTTTGAAGCTATGAAAAAGAATAACAGGCCCATCCAGTCCTTTCAGTCCTTTCAAGGTAAGGTCAGAAAAGGCCTCCTAGGAGATACAGCCTTCTGGTCTGCACTCAGACGGGTGTGTGGGCATGGACTAGGGAAGAGGTAGTGGCAAGTGTTTGGAACAGAAGGAAGTACCTGAGGGAAGGTTCTGAAGTTCAGAAGCTGGGTGAACTTGGGAGGCTAAGGACTGACTTTTGTGGCCAAAGTTGAGAAACAAAGGTGGGGTAAAAAAGGCCAGTAGAAACAAGGGTCAGGCCAGGTTACTGCTTGGTAGGTGACTGTCAGAACTTTGGTCTTTGTCCTGAAAATACAGGGAAACCAGCAAAGAGCTGGTTTCAAGCAGGTGTGACTCAGCTAAGTGTGCATTTGAAGACTTGAGGGCAGGAGACTACTACAGGGGCCCAGATTGCAAGGGAATATGAAGAGGGAAGCAGGGCATGAAGTATAGCCTCCAACTAAGAAAAATGGCACTGGAGAGAAGCAGAAAGAAGACAGCTTGAAAAGTGGCCGTTGCCCAAAGAAGAAGGTTTTTGTTGTCTTTTGGCATGTGTACTGGCTGTGAGCCACAGATTCACTGGTGCAAGAGAGAGACAATGCTGCAGAGATGCAGGGTGGTACAGGCAGTGAAGTCCCCCAGGGGAATAAAAGCCTGGGGAATTCTTTTCATAGTGAAAAGACGGGCCTTGGAGAAGAGGAAGAATGTGGAAATGGGGACATTTCCTGAGGTGATGTCATGCTGTGGCTGGGAACATGGGCAGACCACCTGAAGTCCAACCCTGGCACCTTCACCCATCAGTTCTGTGACCTGGAAGTCTCTGTGCCTCCATTTCCTCCTATGCAAAATGACAGTAATAGTGGTACCTACTTTGTGAGACTCATATAAGGATTAGATGAATAATAATCTAATGCACTTAGAACTGTACATAGCCCTTAGTAAGTACCAGAAAATAAATATCTATAGGTATTACATCAGGTAAGTTATACAACTCCCTGAAATAAAACAGGAACGATATAGACCCTTCAAGAAATTGTGGTTTCAACTGCCCCTCCCAAAAAGGCCAGTTTTCCACCTGTCACCTTTTTATGCTTCCTTCCCTTAGGCCTTGATTTTAGGTTTCTTATCACTTAAGGAAAACTGTTCACCAGTATAGTCCAAGGGGCAGTGCTTCAGAAGACTTTATCTTGCTGTTAGCACTGAGAATAAGCTACAAATAACATACCGCCAACTGGTTTGCACTATTCAATCTAGAGTCTTGCTTAAAAAGTACAAAAGAACAGCTGGGCGTGGTGGCTCACGCCTGTAATCCCAGCACTTTGGGAGGCGGAAGCAGGTGGATCACCTGAGGTCAGGAACTCATTTGACAATGAGATCTGGGTGTGGTCTCTTGAATTTTTTTTTTTTTTTTTTTGAAACGGAGTCTCACTCTGTTACCTGATCTCAGCTCACTGCAAACTCCCCCTCCCGGGTTCAAGCAATTCTCCTGCCTTAGCCTCCCAAGTAGCTGGGATTACAGGTGCCTGCCACCATGCCTGGCTAATTTTTTTTGTATTTTTAGTAGAGATGGTGTTTCATCATGTTGGCCAGGCTGGACTCAGGTGAAGCATGGCCCCTTGAACTACACTGATGAACAGTTTTCCTTCTTTCAGTGATAGGAAATCTAAAATCAAGGCCTACGGGAAGGACGCAGTTGTTTTTGTTATTCATTTCTAGATGTCAACTGAACGTGCCGCCGCCCTCTTTGTCGTAGCCCCACCTAGAAGTGCAGTGTTGGTGGGGGAATGTATTCTTCTCTGGGCTCTCAGGACCATTATGTATGCTGGGGAGCCTGGCAGTTGGCGCCAGGCCTGACCCCAGACAGTATTTCCTTCAGCTCCAGCATTTGCATTCTCACTGTTGAAAAGCATTTGGCACTCAGTTTCCATTTCTGTATTCATAAGTGTTAATTATTCACGAAAACAAACTGTGGGAAAACTAATTTTATAAATCACTTTACTAGATTGCATTTCCCTTCCTTTCTTTCATGCTTTTTGTTGGTAATTATACAAATAATATAATTCTAAGTTCTCTGTGTAAAAATATTTAAACAATGCAGATAAAGAATAGATCACTTTTTAATTCAGCCAGCTGGAACGTTAGGGAAATGCTGGGAGTTAGGGGTTTGGTGTGAAGCAAGGCATTTTATTTTGTTTACATGGAAAGTGAATTGCTTCAACAAGTTTATTATTTCATACTTTTGCCACTGACTTAAAAATTTTATATGGATTTTCATTTTATATTGATTGCCTGTATAAAATAAGACTGTCTCTAGTTTCTCCTGCGCTACCAGTGAGTTTACTCTACAGTGTTCTGGTGGCCATGTTTATAGTCTAACTGATGCCTTTGAAGGGAAGCCCTCCTGAGCCCTATTCTTCTTTTTTTTTCAATTACACGTGTTTTTGAACAAGAATATATGCACATCTTCAGTTGAAAGAGGAAGGAAAGATGGGTGGTGAAGACTGCTAACCCCATCTCCACTTTGCAGAGCTAACCACTGCTACCGAAGATACTCTGCTCACACAGAAGCACAGGACTCTCACCCACACACACCTTTTTAAAAATATTTCATTAAATACTTTCGTTAGTCTACTCTTAAAAGAACTTGAATATCTTGTTATATTAAGTATCAAATTATATTAAAAACTTCTTTTTAACAAGTGGCAGAATACAACATTGAGTCTTCCCATCCAAGAAAATTGTAAAGCTTCTTCCTGTTTTGTAAAATTGTAAAGCTCTGTTTTGGTGACATGCTCAAGTCTTATAGTAGATTTTGAGACACTCGTGAATGAGATGTGTATGTGCCTTGATTTAGTAGAGCTTAAATACTTGTTGAAGGAATGATAGCTTTTAGGCTAAGCTAGCTCTACTTTTGTGATGTTATTTGTACTTACTTGATGTTCAATCCCTACACTCTGTTTCTTCTGTCAGAAAATAGAGTCTACTTTGCCGGGCGTGGTGCCTCACGCCTGTAATCCCAGCACTTTGGGAGACTGAGGCGGGCGGATCACCTTTGGTCAGGAATTCAAGACCAGCCTGACCAATATGGAGAAACCCCGTGTCTACTAAAATTACAAAATTAGCCGGGCGTGGTGGCACATGCCTGCAATCCCAGCTACTCAGGAGACTGAGGCAGAAGAATTGCTTGAACCCTGGAGGCAGAGGTTGCAGTGAGCCGAGATCGCGCCATTGCACTCCAGCCTGGGCAACGTGAAACTCTGTCTCGGGAAAAAAAAAAAAAAAACACCAAAAATATAGTCTATTTCATTGTATTTTCTAGGAACAGAAAGCTGAAAAAGTGAGTGTTGTCTCTATTGGTAAAAGTGTACCTTAAATACATTCATACACACACTCCTCATTAGCATTAAATGAGAATGTGCTTTGACTTTAATTCGTTGTATTCGTTCAACAGAGAAATTGGACTTGACATTTCATTCTTTCAATTACTCCCTCTTACAGGATATTAATGCACATGCCTGTGTTACTGGTAAACCCATCAGCCAAGGGGGCATCCATGGACGCATCTCTGCTACTGGCCGTGGTGTCTTCCATGGGATTGAAAACTTCATCAATGAAGCTTCTTACATGAGCATTTTAGGAATGACACCAGGGTTTGGAGATAAAACATTTGTTGTTCAGGTAAAAAAAAAAAAAAAGTTTCCTTAATAACTGATAGACATTAAGTACAGTTTTTAATGTTTTTAGAATTGTAATTTTAAAATTCAGTTATCTCAAATCTCTTAAATTTTAGAGTGGTGGTTTTCAGAGTAATAGATCTTTTGTTTTTTGAAACTTGGTATGATTCATGTAACTAGAACTGATTTAAGTATCTCTCAAGTAGATGTGCAACTGTTACCAACTCTCACCAAATTCAACCAAAATATTGGTCAGTATTCAAACTTGAAATTCTATCTAGAAGGGCAAGTCTCTCAACATAATTTTCTAAGTTTCGCAAGCATGTAGAAAGGTTTACACATTGACCCAAATTTATTTGATGTGGTAACGTGTGTTTTACTTAGGAGAATCTTAATTAATTGCAGTGAACCCAGATCACGCCACTGCACTCCAGCCTGGGTGACAGAGCAAGACTCCATCTCAAAAGAAAAAAAGAAAAAGAAAACTAAACCGGGCATGATGGCGGCGCCTGTAACCCCAACTACTTGGGAGACTAAGGCAGGAGAATCACTTGAACCTGGGAGGCGGAGGCTGCATTGAGGCAAGATTGTGCCATTGCACTCCAGCCTGTGTAACAGAATGAGACTCAGTCTCTAAAAAAAAAAAAGTTATATTTGTCCAAATTAGTGACATCCCTTTTCACAACATACGACATCTGATCATCAAAGACCTGGTGGTGTACTTACCACCACTGCCATTGATTGATTGATTGATTGATTGAGATGGAGTCTCACTCTGTTGCCCAGGCTGGAGTGCAGTGATGCAATCTTGGCTTACTGCAACCTCCACCTTCCAGGTTCAAGTGATTCTCCTGCCTCATTCTCCCAAGTAGCTGGGATTACAGGGACAGACCACCACGCCTGACTACTTTTTGTATTTTTAGTAGAGACAGGTTTCACCATGTTGGCCATAGCTGGTCTCGAACTCCTGACCCCAAGTGATCCACCTGCCTCAGCCTCCCAAAGCGCTGGAATTAAAAGCGTGAGCCACCATGCCCGGTCATCACGTTCTTAAACAGAGAATTTTATTGTTGAAGAGAAACCAGTTAGTACATTGTTTCTTTTGGCAAAAGAATTTTGAGAATAGCTTCTAAATGAACAGAATGTGGATTTACATTGGTCACAATATGACTCTTGCTGTCTATACCAGGACTTTAATTTTTATGTCATGGATAATTGTTCTTCACAGGGATTTGGTAATGTGGGCCTACACTCTATGAGATATTTACATCGTTTTGGTGCTAAATGTATTGCTGTTGGTGAGTCTGATGGGAGTATATGGAATCCAGATGGTATTGACCCAAAGGAACTGGAAGACTTCAAATTGGTATTAATACATTTTTATGGCATAGACACTAAATATAAACATTTAAACTCTGGTACAGCTATTAATTGTGATTTTCAATCAATGGCAGCAACATGGGTCCATTCTGGGCTTCCCCAAGGCAAAGCCCTATGAAGGAAGCATCTTGGAGGCCGACTGTGACATACTGATCCCAGCTGCCAGTGAGAAGCAGTTGACCAAATCCAACGCGCCCAGAGTCAAAGCCAAGGTGACAACATTATAAAAACCGGAACTAACATTATCAATGTGAATGATGTCAGGGGGTCATAGAAGAGTCTGATTGAGTTTTCTCTTTCTTTTTAGCAGCTTTATTTGCATATATTGTACATACCATACAGTTCTCCCATTTAAAGTAAATAATTTAATGGCTTTTAGCTCCCTGCGCAGAGTTGTGTAACCATTACCAAAAAAAACGCATCTGCCTGACACTCCGGTAAAAAAGTTTAAAAACCTAGATAAACAGGAAAGTAAAAGGTAGTTTTATACACTTTGTAGAGCAAAATAACCTCTATTTAATTTTAACGGAAGCTGTACTTCTCCCCACAGGCCCTTGTTCATATATGCATATCTCTTGCTCTCAGTGGAGGGGATTTGACGGTGTTGTTGGCATTTCTCTATGTTCCTGACTCTCTTGCAGATCATTGCTGAAGGTGCCAATGGGCCAACAACTCCAGAAGCGGACAAGATCTTCCTGGAGAGAAACATTATGGTTATTCCAGTAGGTCATCTATATTGATTAGGCTTTATATGTACTTAGAATCATAATTGTCTTTTGCAAGGAATTTGGAGGAAGAGAGGAATTATTAGTCTCCCAAGCTATATGGAGTGAATTCATCTTTATTTCACTTTTGAGAAAATATAGTAGAAGCATGGTTAATTCTAAGCCTGTCACTTTTCACTGTGATCTAAACATTTATTCCAATTTCACGGTCTTTACTGAATGTCTTTAACCTTCTAAGAGTCTGGTTATAGAAATGTGTGCTGTGTTAGAAACACTATAAGTGCCCCTTCCGGCTTTACTCAGAAAACGAATATGAGGCACACATGCTCAGGTTTTTTAGCAGGTAAGCATGAGTCTACACCAAAAAGTTATTAGAAATTAGTGTGGGCTTGGAATGCATTTTAAAGAACCCCCTTTGCTGAAAGTGCTTAACACATTTAATGTAACTGAAATGGGCTACCCTTAGGTAATAGGAGAAAGAATCCTGTCTTCTGAGAGGCCCTGTGGACGGTCCAATCCAATTGGTTGGTGGGCAAGCCATTTAGTCTGAGAACTTCTGGTAGAGAAGAAGCTCTAACCAAAGATTATTAACATTCATTGATTAATAAGCCAAACAATGATTTTTTCCCCCTAAATAGAAAAAGCGTTAGATGGAATTGGGCGGGGTGGGGAGGAGTGTTAAATTAAGTGTGAAATTCCTGACACTAGCTAAAATATATTTGTGATAGTTGAAGTTCAGTCTACCTTGGTATTGAAATTAAGGTCTTAGGTTCATTTTAAGCTTTTGCTAAAACCATCGTCTTCTGATTTCTTTGGTGTCTTATTTTTGTGTATAGGATCTCTACCTGAATGCTGGAGGAGTGACAGTATCTTACTTTGAGTGGCTGAAGAATCTAAATCATGTCAGCTATGGCCGTTTGACCTTCAAATATGAAAGGGATTCTAACTACCACTTGCTCAGTGAGTGTCGATAATGTTGTTCACCAAAACCCATCTTCTGAGCCAGCTAAAAGGCTGTAAAAAGGTCCACTTAAGAGAACTTATCCCTTTGGGAAAGAATTGAGTCTTAGAAAAGAAAATAATATTTTGTCTCATGAAACTTAGACCAAAAATGCACAATGTCTTTCTGGATATTAACTCTCCCATATACTTATATCCAGATTTTTATTCTGTGTTGTAATATTCACAGAATATAATTTACTTTTTTTTTTCTTTTGTTAAGAGGGAGTCTCGCTCCGTCACCCAGGCTGGAGTGCAGTGGCGCGAACTCAGCTTACTGCAGCCTCCACCTCCCAGGTTCAAGCAATTCTCCTGCCTCACCCTCCCAAGTAGCTGGGATTACAGGCACTCGCCGCCATACCCGGCTAATTTTTGTATTTTTAGTAGAGACGAGGTGTCACCATGTTGGCCAGGATAGCCTTGATCTCCTGACCTCGTGATCCACCTGCCTCAGCCTCCCAAAGTGCTGGGATTACAGGCATGAGCCACCACGCCCAGCCAATAATATTTATTTAAGTGTGATTTTAAAACCCCACTGTCAATACTCAGTTCTGTCTCTGGTTGCTCTTAGTAAAGGCCTGTCTAGTGTCAAGAATTGTTTTTGAGACTCCTGATGAGAATACTTGTTTTTCTTTGACTAGAGTAAGCTCCACAGTTAAGAGTAGAATTTCTCATCAAGCTGAAATAAGACCAAGACCTCCTACTGAGCTTCTCTACTCAGCCCACTGTGAGAATCTGGGTGAAGTGTTCCATCTATTTCCTCTTCTTTTTCCCCCAGCATTTTCTTTTTAATAGAGCCAAGGAAAAACCCTGGTAATGGGTGTTATGGAAACAGAGCAGTGACCTAAATCCACATTTATATAGGAAATTGGCGATGTGTTTTATTCCTTCTTGACTGAGTTTTAAATGATTAACCCTTTTATGTCTTTAAAACTCTGTATAAGTTTTTGGGTTACAGTTATAGTTTGGGACTACTTTTGATTCTACTTTTTTTTTTTTTTCTGTTAGCAATATCTTGATCTCTTGTTTTTTTGTTTTTTCTATAGTGTCTGTTCAAGAGAGTTTAGAAAGAAAATTTGGAAAGCATGGTGGAACTATTCCCATTGTACCCACGGCAGAGTTCCAAGACAGGATATCGGTGAGTGTGCTCACCCCACAGTTGTACCACACCATGTATGTGGTGAAACAGTTGTACCTTTATTCTAGTGACAGTGCAGATTGGTGCAGCTCTTTGGAAAATGTGAAGTTATTAAAGTGTTTCTGCCCTTTGGTGCTATGATAATCTCCTGTCTGGGAATTTATCCTAAGAAAATAATTCAAAAGAGGAGGAACCACTCCATGCACGGTGATGTTACTGAAACTATGTGTAGGCCGGGCGCGGTGGCTCATGCCTCTAATCCTAGCACTTTGGGGGGCCAAGGCAGGTGGATCACCTGAGGTCAGGAGTTCAAGACCAGCCTGGCCAACATGGCGAAACTCCATCTCTACTAAAAATACAAAAAATTAGCCGGCCGTGGTGGTGTGCTTGTAGTCCCAGCTACTTGGGAGACTGAGGCAGGAGAATTGCTTGAACCTGGTAGGCAGAGGTTGCAGTGAGCCAAGATCGCGCCACTGCACTCCAGCCTGGGCAACAACAGCGAAACTCCATCTCAAAAGAAAAAAAGAAGAAAAACAGTGTAGACAGTTTTTAAATTTGGTTTTATTTAAAGTTCAAGTGCAGGGAAATGGCTGAGTTATAATATATCTTATAATACGTCTTAGGAAATATTCAGTCATAGTTTAAGAATATATTACAATGGCTAAGTTATCATATATCTTCTTATGAAATATTCAGTGATAGAAAACCGTTCTGAGATGTATTGCAACATGGGAAAAAGTTAAAGGTTTTGTTTTAAAGAAAGAAAAAATGCTTTAGCAATTCTAGGTACTAACCATTCCCCTCAGTAAGCCTTCCTTTTTCCTAGAGTGATGTCTTTGTTCTGGTCCTTCTATCTGGAATACACCAGTCCCTTCCCTGCTTAAGTGTCACTACAGTTCTGTGGCTGTCTCTGAAAGTCTCCTGTGTGCCACTGTTTCATACATGACATCCATCCCGAGTGGCTAGTAGTGCATTGGAAGGCTTGTGCTGCTACTGCTGCTGCCAGAGGGCTGTTCACTACTCTCTTTGGTCACCCCACTGCCCAGCATATGCCTTGTCAGTTAAAAAAAAAAAAAAGGGGTTCTCCACCTCTCTCTTTCTTATTTCCCCCTGTCCCTGTTTGGCTGTATCAGGACCCACATCATGACCCTGCCATGTTTCCACTGTCCCTCATCCCCCAGCGCCCTCACTTCCCTCCTTATCTAACTTAAATTCCATGCTCCATCATTACAGTCACTCCCCGGTCTTGTTTCCTTCGTCATACTCCCTTGTTAACACCTAAGCCCTGATTAAATCCCAGCAGTCTCTTCCATGCCTCTACCCTGTAGGAGGCCTGCTGGCAGTTCACGTCCTAACCACTAACCTGAAGTATGTGCTCAGAGCTGCCCAGCAGTCATACTGCTTTTCCGTGTTGCATTCATTCTGCCCATCTCCTGAGCGATTACATCGTATTTTCTCCTCTTCTCACTGCCTTGCACTCCAAGTCATAACCTGCTATCTGTTCACAGATAAAACTGAGGCAGCCTGGGAGCTTCCACATCTACCCAGCTCCTGGTAGCTGGGTCACCTTAAGAGTGGTAGTGAGTTAATTATCCTTAATTTTTTAAAAAGCATTTCAAGAAACAAATTAGGAAAGAGAGAAGCTGACTTGATGGTGAAGTCCCTGGATCATATCCTAACTCTAAAAATAGCTATCTGTAACGTTGACCAGCTTCTCTGGTCCTTAGTTTCCTGTTCAGTAAAATTAAGAAGCTGCTAAGATCTATACAACTTTAAAAGTTGCTGGCAGTACTGAATACGCAGGCAGAATTCTACCCCAAAGCCGCTTTGGGGTTTAATGAGATTCCTTTCTGTGTTCTGGGTGGTGTCCCTGTTCTCTGGGGAGCCGAGGTGAACGCACCATGGCATGAACAGCGTAACACATTGCTCAGTGCATCTGAGTCTCCCTGAGTGGAGGGTGCTCAACTCACTCCATACCCTCATGTGTCCAGGTCCAAAAACTGTCTTCACTGTTGTACCATAATCTTATTTCATGAGTATTTGTTTGCTGTCAAATATAATAAAAATAAATTGTTACTTGAGTATCAAGATACTGTATCTTTGATACTGTACAGAAATGACATATCTTTGCTGAAAGACAAAAAATTCTGTCTGGTCATATATTGACTTAAGAATCCTTTGTCGTCTTATCCAGGGACACAAAGCAGGTCTTTGTGTTTTTGTTAAACATGTGTTCTTTTTCCCTAATAGGGTGCATCTGAGAAAGACATCGTGCATTCTGGCTTGGCGTACACAATGGAGCGATCTGCCAGGGTATGTGTGCAGATGCTGTTTGCCTTCCTGCTAGTCACATGAAATGTAACTCAACCGTGTTATCTCAGCCGCCAGACTGTGTGTGCTGATAGAAAATAGCAATCTGTTCAATGGTCCTCATTTGTATGTAGCAAAACACATGCTTTTTGAGTCTCAGATGATGAGCAATTTTTTTAGAGTCTTCAAATACGTTTATGAGGCTTTGGAAAGAAATAATAAGGCTGATTTAGGAGGTAATGATGTTGGCAGCTAGCCCAATATCGAGTAGTTAGCCAAATTGGGTTGTAGCTCAGTGCACCACTATGTTACAGCTACAGGAGGCTACCTTACTGTAGAATTTGGTATAAGCACAAGTTGTTTTGACTGCTTGATCCCTACTTTAAGGCCTCAACCACAGTTTGAGTCCCGTTTTCCTAATTTCTTCTTGGGTTCAGATTCTATCTGCTTGGATTTATGGTGAAATAGCATAGCAGATATTGATGAAGAAGGTGATGCTTCTTAGTGCTGTTGTTTTTCTTGTTAATTTTTTATTGAGTTAGGGTTTATGTCCTATAAATTCATCCTTTCAAAGTATAAAATTCGACATCCTTTATTGTATATTCGAGCCATCACCACTTTATAATTCTAGAACATTTTCATCACTCCCTTCTTTTTTTGGGTTTTTGAGACGGAGTCTCGCCCTGTTGCCCAGGCTAGAGTGCAGTAGCGCAATTTCAGCTCACTGTAACCTCCGCCTCCCGAGTTCAAGCAATTCTTGTCTGTCAGCCTCCCGAGTAGCTGGGATTATGGGTGTGAGCCACAACGCCCAACTAATTTTTGTTTTTGTTTTGTTTTTTGAGATGGAGTCTCGCTCTGTCTCCCACCTGGAGTGCAGTGGTGCGATCTCTGCTCACTGCAACCCCCGCCTCCTGGGTTCAAGCAATTCTCCTTCCTCGGTCTCCCAAGCAGCTGGGATTACAGGTGCCCACCCCTGCGCCTGTACTTTTAGTAGAGATGGGATTTCACCATGTTGGTCAGGCTGGTCTCGAACTCCTGACCTCAAGTAATCCACCCGCCTTGGCCTCCCGATGTGCTGGGATTACAGGTGTGAGGCACCACACCCCGGCCTAATTTTTGTATTTTTAGTAGAGACAGGGTTTCACCATGTTGGCAAGTCTGGTCTTGAACTCCTGACCTCAAGTGATCTGCCCATCTCAGCCTCCCAAAGTGCTGGGATTACAGGCGTGAGCCACTGCACCCAGCCACCCCATTGTTAAGTCCAGAGAATTAGGCCCTCTTGCCTAGTGGTTCTGCTACTACAGTAGTTTGTCTTTGGCTGCCGAAGTCCTGCCTTGAAACACTGAGAAGGTAACTTGGACCAGGCCTGTCTGGGCCTTGTGTGTTTATGGCCTGGCCACTTGAGTCAGGATCATCTTCACTGCATTTTCTCTTTCTTTTCAGCAAATTATGCGCACAGCCATGAAGTATAACCTGGGATTGGACCTGAGAACAGCTGCCTATGTCAATGCCATTGAGAAAGTCTTCAAAGTGTACAATGAAGCTGGTGTGACCTTCACATAGATGGATCGTGGCTGACTTCCTCACTACCCTCTTCACCTGTAACTTCTGCAGACCTATCACAAGTTTACATGTAACCACAGAAATCCCTTTCTCTCCTGACTCAGTAATAATGGATACCATTCTCAACAAGTCAATCCAAATCAGCCCCTGAAGGAGAAAGAAATTAAGGTTAGGGGATCATGTACAAGCTGAGTGTGAAAGTAGAAATCACCTACACCAGAGAGCCATTTGGGTATTTTGCCTTTAAATAAAAAGTCTCCTCCATCTGGCTGTGCAGCCTTGCTCTGTGGCTTTTCCCAACACAATCAGTGCTATTGCTGGGGAAGGGACAGGCAAGAGCAGTCAGTTGCTTGCTTATTTTGCTCTGGACGAGTCTGGGACACGCTGTAACTTTAGCACATTTAAGAAGTAGGTGTGTGGCCTTTTGAGAAGGTGGCATGGTCCTCAAGTGAGTTCTTAGTATTTTATATCAGCAAAATAACTGAATTTTGCAGGTTGCAAACAAATATAAAAGCTGTTTCTGTTTATGAATTCTATTCTTTTAGAATAAAATAAGAACATGCTGCTGTAATAAAATTGCCTTTAATCACTTAACAAGCCTAACCTTGACTCAAACAGTGAATGCCTATAAAAATAATAAATGAAAAAAACTAGTATTTTTATATCATAAAACAGTGTCATTTATAGCTTATCAGTCATGTATTGTCCAGCAAACATTAAAAGCACTGTGGATAATTAAGTTATCTTCATACCTGCAAAGTGATGGAGGCTATTTTTGTTAAAACTGTCAGAATTTGCTAAGTATAATTATGACACATAGTCCAAAGAATGCAGTAACCTTTTTATCATGTTAACTAATTGTTCTCTTTTGAAGATCTATGGTTGACTAATTAAACAGTAATTCAAGTAGAGTGTCACAGAAAAAAACCACTTGGGCTCCCTGTTTGGAGTCTGGCTGGCTCTGAGCATTGCCAATGGCCCCTACTCACCTGACTTTGTGTCCTCTCCTTTTAGAGGTTTTCCATTCTGCACCCAGCATCACTAACAGTGGGTTGAAAACGACCTTGGGTTGAGTGTTTCATTTGGGAGTTATTTGGCCAGGGCCTTTTGAGCAGTAGTGTCCCCATGAAGTGCTAGATATAATAATATGTGTAAGAATCAGCCTTTTTTTTTTTTTTTTTTTTTTTTAACTATAACATCCTTTCAGAAATTTCTTACTACTTTGTAACTGCATGGCTTAACCTGGTGATAAAAGCAGTTATTAAAAGTCTACGTTTTCCAAAACTTACGTTTCTTTTCTGTGTTTTTATATGTGGTAGTTTCTCTTTTCATAAGTTATAATACTACAATTGGATTTCTGAAATGTTTATAGTGACCACCCATATAATATTTCCTTCCACTTTATTGTGAGCTGCCCAGATTTTACTCTTGAATTCTTTGATTTTTTTTTTGTTAGTTTTTGTTGTTGTTTTGTTTGTTTGTTTTTGTTCGGTGCTCTACATGTTCCCGAAACTTCCCTAGTAGCGAACTATAGAGATGATCCCTGAGAACATAGTCTTTATTCTTGAATTATTTTGTATTTTATTGAATAATATCAATAGCTGTTAGCCTGGCATGTTAACTCACAAGCAAGTAAATGCCATATTCACTAAACATCCCTGACAGGCTTTCCCGGCCCTGCTGTTTGTTAAGGTAGTCAAAGCATGGCACATGAAGAAAACTATGTCTGTAGATATTGTATAAAATACTGTTTTTATGATTTTTAAATATTTTTAACAGATAACTTTTATTGACCTCTGTTTGTATTTTTATCAAACATACTTCATTTACTTACTCTGAGATGAAATCTCAATCTGTCACCCAGGCTGGAGTGCAGTGGTGCAATCTTGGCTCACTGCAACCTCCTCCTTCCAGGTTCAAACGATTCTCCTGCCTCTGCCTCAGGAGTAGCTGGGATTACAGGCATGCGCCACCATGCCCAGCAAATTTTTGTGTTAGTAGAGATGGGGTTTCACCATGTTGGCCAGTCTGCTCTCAAACTCCTGACCTCCGGTGATCCACCTGCCTCAGTCTCCCAAAGTGTTGGTATTAAAGGCATGAGCCACCGCACCCAGCCTCAAACATACTTTAGACAGTTTTTCACCTCAGCACTATTGACATTTTAGGCTATATCTGCCTTTTAGGCGCTCTCTGCCTTGTAGGATGTTTAGTAATATCCCTGGCCTCTACACATTAGATGTCAGCAAGACCCCTCGGTTATAACAATGACAAATATATTCAGATTGCAAATGTCCCCTGTGGAGCAAATTCGTCCCTTGTTGTGAACTGTGATCCAGAGAGCCAAATAGTGATACAAGGTTTATTGTTCACAATAGCTCGTCCCCTCCAATCCAGACACCACCTGCCTCACCATTTTCCACTGCCCAGAGGCAACCACTTTCAACAATCTTAAATGTCTCATTTTTATTCTATTTAAAGCCTTTGCTCATTTTTAAATTGGGTTTTGTCTGTATTATTGAGTGGTAAGGGTTCTTTATATATTCCACATCCAGTTGTGGTGGTATAAGCCTATGGTTCCAGCTACTCAGAAGGCTGAGGCAGGAGGATCACTTGAGCCCAGAAGTTCAACACTAGCCTAGGCAACATAGGAAGACCCTATCTCTAAATGAATTTTTGAAATATATATCTTCTAGATAATTGACCTTTAACATGTATATAATTTGCAAATATTTCCTCTCAATCTGTTAGTTGTCTTTGTGTTTTCTTGACAGTCTCCTTTTTAATCTTGAGAAAGCGGCCAGGCGCGGTGGCTCAAGCCTGTAATCCCAGCACTTTGGGAGGCCGAGACGGGCGGATCACAAGGTCAGGAGATCGAGACCATCCTGGCTGACACTGTGAAACCCCGTCTCTACTAAAAACTACAAAAAACTAGCCGGGCGAGGTGGCGGGCGCCTGTAGTCCCAGCTACTCGGGAGGCTGAGGCAGGAGAATGGCGTGAACCCGGGAGGCGGAGCTTGCAGTGAGCTGAGATCCGGCCACTGCACTCCAGCCTGGGTGGCAGAGCGAGACTCCGTCTCAAAAAAAAAAAAAAAAAAAAAAAAAATCTTGAGAAAGCATGATTTATTTTTCTTTTGGTTGGTGTGCTTTAGGTTGTATGTAAGAAACCATTGCCTAATCCATAGTCATGCAGATATATCCCTGTCTTTTTTTTTTTTTTCTTTTAGGACAGTCTCGCTCAGATGTCCAGGCTGAAGTGCACTGGTGTGATGTCATGGCTCATGGCTAAGTGCAGCCTTTACTTCCTAGGCTCAAGCAATCCTCCCCCTTCAGCCTCCTAAGTAGCTGGAACTATAGGCACATACCACCACCAAGCACAGCCAATTTCTGTATTTTTGGAGAGATAAGGTCTTGCCATGTTGCCCAGGCCAGTCTTGAACTCCCAGGCTCAAGCAATCCGCCCACCTTGGCCTCCCAAAGTGCTAGAATTACAGGTGTGAGCCACTGTGCCTGGCCTATAAAGATTTTTTTAAAGAAATAGCATGCCGGGCACGGTGGCTCACACCTGTAATCCCAGCATTTTGGGAGGCCGAGGTGGGCGGATCACGAGTTCAGGAGTTCGAGACCATCCTGGCCAACATGGTGAAACCCCGTCTCTACTAAACATACAAAAATTAGCCAGGCCTGGTGGCAGGTGCCTGTAATCCCAGCTACTCAGGAGGCTGAGGCAGGGGAATCACTTAAACCTGGAAGGCAGAGATTGTAGGGAGCCAAGATTGCACCATTGCACTCCAGCCTAGGCGACAAGAGCTAAACCCGTCTCAAAAAAAAAAAAAAAAAAAAAAGGAAAAAAGAAAAAACAACTACACACACCCATACAATATCCTTTATGAATATAGACACAAAAATACTGATGAAATACTAGCAAACCAAAACCAGTAGCTCACTGAAAGTGATACACACCATGACCAGGTGGGACTAATCCCAGGAATGCAAGAGGAGTTCAACCTAAGAGATCAGTCGATGTAATGCACCACATTAGTGAAACAAAGGGGGAAAACATTATCATCTCAATAGATGCAGAGAAAGTAGTTGACAAAATTCAACACCCTTTCATAACAAAAACACAGCTAGGAATAGAAGGAACTTCTCATAAATAATAAAGAGCATTTATGAAAAAATCCATAGCCAACATACTCATTGGTGAAAAATGGAAAGTGTTCCACTTAAGTACAGGAACGAAACAAAGATTCTCACTTTCATCACTACTAGTCAATATTGTACTGGAAGTCCTAGACAAGAAAATTAAACAAGAAAAAGATATAAAAGCATCTAAATTGGAAAGGAAGAAGTGAAACTCTTGTCAGATGACGATTCTATATTTAGAAAATTCCATAGAATACACATACATATACACATACATGAACCTACTAGCCAGACGTGGTGGCTCACACCTGTAATCCCAACACTCTGGGATGTTAACGCAGGCAGGTTGCTTGAGCCCAGGAGTTCAAGACCAGCCTGAGCAACATGGCAAAACCCCATCTCTACAAAAAGTACAAAAACTAGCAAGGTGTGGTGGCTTACACCTGTCATCCCAAATACTCAGAAGGCTGAGGTGGGAAGATCACTTGAGCCAGGAGGTGGAGGTTATAATGGTGAGCCAAAGATTGCACCACTGTACTCCAGCCTGGTTGACAGAGCCAGACTCTATCTCAAAAAAACCAAACAAATAAATAAACCTACTAGAGCTAATTTTAATTCAGCAAAATTGCAGGGTACAAAATCAACACACGAAAATCAGTTATGGAAATATACATGTTAAGATGGCCAACTAGATGCAGCCAGGTGCAACAGCTGCCACCAAGGAACTGATTTGACTGGTGCAGTCCTAACGGATCTTCAGAGGGAAGGCACTGAGAGTGGATGGAGGGAAGACACAGAAGCTAGGCTAAAGGGGGAGGAAGCTGGGAGGCCTGCATGGGGCTACTGCACCCCGGAACTCATTCCTGGCCCCCAGTGACTGGGGGAAAGGGTGAGTCGAACTGGTAAGGAGCAATGCTTCTTACGTCCAGCCTCTGGAATCCTGGCAGGAGATCCTTTGACCATCACGTACAATGGAGTTGCAAGGGAGATAGGCTTGGAGAAGCAGCCAGGGCAGCAGCCAGCTGATGAACCCAGAGGGTTTGCAGCAGGAGCAGCTGTAGTGGAGCACAGCCAGGGACGGCCACACCCCTAGACTCAACTTGCTCCCATAGGAGAGTTTCGCCCTAGGGGAACCGTTGGGCCTGAACTTTGCAGGGCAGTCTTACTCATCAGGCAGGGCTGGTCCTACCTGAGCACTCCTTGGTTGGCTGGCTTCTCTCAGGGCCCAGCCTGGCCATGCCTGATTGCAGGGAAGCCTTGAGCACCCTAGGGGCCCACATCATGGCTCCAGTGCTGGTGGACTGAAATTCCTGAAATGTGAAGGGCTCCCCCAGAGCAGCCCCCAGGGCCACACACCAGCCTGCACACTCCTTCCACATTGCATCTTCCCCCAGGCCCATGGAAACACCCCACATAATTTTGCCAGCACGTGCGCACATGGGCAGGTTTTGCTTATCTTGTCCTCCCAGTCTGTGTATATGTGTACACCCTGCCCTGAAACTGCTGCAGCAGGAGCGCAGTCTGCTCCACTCTCCCCTCTGACCACCAATAGTAAGAGCCTTGGCGAGCACAGAGCCAGCCAGCCCCAACCCTTCCCCTGCCAGTGTCCTACCCATTTGCCAGCACTGCCGCAAGTGAAACTAGGCACAAAGAACAGCAGACTCTCCCCAATGCTGACACTCCCCAGCACCCTGCTCCCATGTCAACACCACTACTGGTGCAACCACAGGCACAGTCATCAGCAGGGGCCCCCACCATGCAAGCTGTGTTCCCTTTGCCACTGTGGTAAATGCTGACACAGAAGCAGGCACACCAGCACCCACTAGCACCCTACTGCAGCCATGCTGCTGCTGCCACTGCTGCTGGCACATGCAAACGAGGATGGATTCCACTGTATCTGTACTACTAAATGCTTTGGCTGACACCACCCATTAGAGTGTAGTGACCAGCCATCTGAGAGCATCTTGGCTCACCCAGTGCAGTGGATTCTTAACCTCGAGGAGACAGAACAAAGTTGGGGCTCGATACAAGTCCTCCAGGACTACACACATAGTCCAGGAGTTGGGAGCTGAGTGCTGGCCCTCTAAAATCTTCCAGAAATGAAGCCAGTTGACTGAATCCACCTTATACACAGTGAAACCCTCAAGGTCATCAAATAGGATAAAAGGAAAAAAACCCATCCAAAGGTCAGCAACTTCAAAGATTGAAGGAACATAACCCTATAAAAATAAAAAAGAACCCGGTCAAGAACTCTCACAACTCAAAACACCAGAGTGACTTCTTTCCTCCAAACGGCCACACCACCTCTCCAGCAAGGGGTCTGAACCAGGCTGAGATGGCTGAAATGACAGAAATAGAATTCAGAAGATGGATAGCAATGAAGATCATCAAGATGCAGAAGTATGTTGAAAACCAATCTAAGGAAGCTAAGAATCATGATAAAACAATGCAGGAGCCAACAGACAAAATAGCCAGTACAGAAAACAGTGTAACCAACTTGATAGAGCTAAAAAACACACTACAAGAATTTCATTAATAGCAGAATAGACCAAGTTGAAGAAAGTTTCTCAGGGGTTGAAGACTGGCTTTCTGAAAGAAGACAGGCAGAAAACAATGAAGAGAAAAAATAAAAAAGAAGGAACAAAACCTCTGAGAAATAAAGGATTATGTAAAGAGACCAGATCTATGACTCATTGGTGTCCCTGAAAGAGATGGAGAGAGTATGAGCAACTTGGGAAATACATTCCAGGATATCATTTATGAGAACTTCCCTGACCTAGCTAGAGAGACCAACATTCAAGTTCAGGAAATGCAGAGAACCCTAGTGAGATACTTCACAAGATCATCCCCAAGATGCATACTCATTAGATTCTCCAAGCTCAAAATGAAAAAAAAGAAATGTTAAAGGCAGCTAGAGGGAAAGGTCAGGTCACCTACAAAAGGAACCCCATCAGGCTGACAGTGGACCTCTCAGTAGAACCCCTACAAGCCAGGAGAGATTGGTGGTCTATCTTCAACATTCTTAATAAAAAGAAATTCCAACCGAGAATTTCATATCCAGCCAAATTAAGCTCCATAAGTGAATGAGGAATAAGATCCTTTTCAGACAAGCAAATGCTGAGAGAATTTGTTATAACAAGACCTGCCTTACAAAAGCTCCTGAAGGAAGCACTAAATATGAAAGGGAAAGACCATACCAGCCACTGCAA
The DNA here is from genome assembly GCF_043159975.1 of Macaca nemestrina. NCBI lineage: Eukaryota > Metazoa > Chordata > Mammalia > Primates > Cercopithecidae > Macaca > Macaca nemestrina. The sequence continues at coordinate 83,930,643 of NC_092133.1, read as the reverse complement.
AAACATACTGAAGTATGCAGACCCGTGGTACTATAAAGCAACCACACAAACAAGACTGCGTAATTACCAGCTAACATCATGATGACAAGATCAAATTTACATATATCTATACTAACCTTGAATGTAAATGGCTAAATGCCCAAATTAAAAGGCACACCATGGCAATCTGGATAAAGAATTAAGACTCATTGGTATGCTGTCTTCAAGAGACTCATCTCACATGTAATGACACTCATAGGATCAAAACAAATTGATGGAGAAAAATCTACCAAGCAAATGGAAAATGGAAAAAAATCAGGGGTTGCAATGCTAATTTCAGACAAAACAAACTTTACAAACCAACAAAGATCAAAAAACACAAAGAAGGGCATTACATAATGGTAAAGTGTTCAATTGAACAAGAAAACTTAACTATTCTAAATATTAATATTTATGCACCCAAAACAGGAGCATCCAGATTCGGCCCAAAAGCTCTTTACACTGATACGTTTAGCAGGCTCAGGATACAAAATCAATGTACAAAAATCACTAACTTTCCTATACACCAACAACAGTGAAGTCAAGAGCCAAATCAAGAATGCAATCCCATTCACAATTGCCACAAAAAGAATAAAATACCTAGGAATACTGTTATCCAGGGAAGTGAAAGATCTCTACAGTGAGAGCTACAAAACACTGCTCAAAGAAATCAGAGATGACAGGCCAGGCATGGTGGCTCACGCCTGTAATCCCAGCACTTTGGGAGGCCAAGGTAGGCGGATCATGAGGTCAGGAGATCTAGACCATCCTGGCTAACACAGTGAAACCCCATCTCCACTAAAAATACAAAAAATTAGCTGGGCGTGGTGGTGGGTGCCTGTAGTCCCAGCTACTCGGAGGCTGAGGCAGGAGAATGGCGTGAACCCAGGAGGCAGAGCCTGCAGTGAGCCAAGATTGCACCACTGCACTCCAGCCTGGGTGACAGAGCAAGATGCTGTCTCCAAAAAAAAAAAAAAAAAAGAAAAGAAAAGAAAAAGAAATCAGAGATGACACAAACAAATGAAAAAAAAATCCATGCTCACATGCTCAAGGATAGGAAGAATCAATATTGTTAAAATGGTCATACTGCCCAAACTAATTATAACTTTGATGCTATTCCTATTAAACTACCAATGACATACTTCACAGAACTAGAAGAAAATTATCTTAAAATTCACATGGAACAAAAAGAAGAGCTTGAATAGAAAAGGCAATCCTAAGCAAAAACAACAAACCTGGAGATATTATGCTACCCTACTTCAAACTATACTATAGGATTCCAGTACCTAAAACAGTATGATACTGGTACAAAAACAGACACCAATGGAACAGAATAGAGAGTCCAGAAATAAGCCCACATACCTACAACTATCTGATCTTTGTAAAGCTGACAAAAACAAGCAATGGAGAAAGAACTCCCTATTCAATAAATGGTGCTGGGATAACTGGCTAGCCATATGCAGGAGATTGAAGCTGAACCCTTTTTTTTTTCGCTGTATACAAAAATTAACTCAAGATGTATTAAAGTCTTGGCCTCATGCAGTGGCTCATGCCTGTAATCCCAGCACTTTGGGAGGCACAAGCAGGCAGATCACCTGAAGTTAGGAGTTCAAGACCAGCCTGGGAAACATGGTGAAACCCCAGTCTCTACTAAAAATATAAAAATTAGCTAGGCATGGTTGTGTACACCTATAGTCCCAGCTATTCGGGAGGCTTAGGCCAGAGAAACAATTGAACCTAGGAGGCAGAGTTGGCAGTGAGCCGAGATCAAGCCACCACTCTCCAGCCTGGGTGACAGAGTGAGACTCCATCACAACAACAACAACAACAACAGAAAAAAAAAAAAAAGAAAGAAAGAAAAGAAAAGAAAAGAAAGAAAGAGAGAGAGAGAGAAAGAAAGAGAGAAAGAAAGAAAGAGAAAGAAAGAAAGAAAGAAAGAAAGAAAGAAAGAAAGAAAGAAAGAAAGAAAGAAAGAAAGAAAGAGAAAGAAAGAAAAAGAAAGAAAGAAAAAGAAAGAAAGAGAGAAAGGAAGGAAGGAAGAAAGGAAGGAAGGAAGGAAGGAAGGAAGGAAGGAAGGAAGGAAGGAAGGAAGGAAGGAAGGAAGGAAGGAAGGGAGAGAGAGAGAAAGAAAGAAAGAAAAAGGGATGGATTAAAGACTTAAATGTGAAAACTCAGGAAGATGGCTGGGAACGGTGGCTCATGCTTGTATTCCCAGCACTTTGGGAGGCTGAGGTGGGTGGATCACCTGAGGTCAGGAGTTCAAGACCAGCCTGGTCAACATGGTGAAACCCTATCTCTTCTAAAAATACTAAAAAATTAGCCAGGCATGGTAATGGGCACCTGTAATCCCAGCTACTCAGGAGGCTGGGGAAGGAGAATCACTTGAACCCAGGAGGCAGAGGTTGCAGTGAGCCCAGATCACACCACTGCACTCCAGCCTGGGCAACAGAAAAAAACTCTGTCTCTAAAAAAAAAAACAAACAAACAAACCCTGGAAGACATCCTAAGCAATACCACTCTGGACATAGGAATGGGCCAAGATTTTATGACAAAGACACCAAAAGCAATTGCAACAAAAGCAAAAATTGACAAATGAGATCTAATTAAACTAAGAGTTTCTGCACATTGAAAGAAACTATCAACAGAATAAACAGAAAACAACAGAACAGGAGAAAAATTTTGCAAAGTATCCATTTAACAAAGGTCTAATATCTAGCATCTATAAGTAATGTATGCAAATTTAGAAGAAAAAAAATCCCATTAAAAAGTAAACAAAGGACATAACATTTTTCAAAAGAAGACATATGTGATGTTAATATGCAGTGTCAACTTAACTGGATTGAAGGATGCAAAGTATTTTTCCTGGGTGTGTCTGTGAGAATGCTGCCAAAGAAGATTAACATTTGAGTCAGTGGACTGGGAGAGGCAGACCCACCCTCAATCTGGGTGGGCACCATCTAAATAGCTGCCAGCGTGGCAAGAATAAAACAAGCAGAAGAAGGTGGAAGGACTTGACTTGCTGAGTCTTCCAGCTTTCATGTTTCTCCCATACTAGATGCTTCCTGCCCTCGAACATCAGACTCCAAGTTCTTCAGCTTTTGGACTCTTGGACTTACATCAGTGTTGTGCCAGTGTCTCTCGGGCCTTTGGCCACCGCAGACTAAAGGCTGCACTATAAGTTTCCCTACTTTTGAGGTTTTGGGACTCGGACTGATTCACCACTGCCTTCCTTGCTCCTCAGCTTGCAGACAGCCTATCGTGGGACTTCACCTTGTGATCGTGTAAGTCAATTCTCCTAAAACCTCCCTTTCATATATACATATATCCTATTAGTTCTGTCCCTCTAGTGAACCCTAATACAACATACATGTGGCCAACAAGTATGTAAGAAAAGGGTCAACATCCTTGATCATTAGAGAAATGCAAATCAAAACCACAATGAGATGCCATCTCACACCAGTCAGAATGGCTATTATGAAAAATAAAAGATGAACAAAAAAATAACAGATGCTGGCGAGGTTGTGGAGAAAAATGAACACTTATGCACTGGTTTGTTTGTTTGTTTTTTATTTGTTTTTTCAGGCATAGTCTTGCTGTGTCGCCCAGGCTGGGGTGTAGTGGTGTAATCTTGGCTCACTGCAACCTCTGCCTCCCATGTTCAAGCAATTCTCCTGTCTCAGTCTCCCGAGTAGCTGGGATTACAGGTGTATGCCGCCTCTGAGCCCAAGCTAAGCCATCATATCCAGGGTGACCTGCACGTATACGCCCAGATGGCCTGAAGCAAGTGAAGAATCACAAAAGAAATGAAAATGGACTGTTCTTGTCTTAACTGATGAGGTTCCCCCACAAAAGAAGTGAAAATGGTCCCTACCTTAACTGGTGACACTACCTTGTGAAATTCCTTCTCATGGCTCATCCTGGCTCATCCTGGCTCAAAAGCTCCCCCACTGAGCACTTTGTGACCCCCACCCCTGCCTGCCAAGGAACAACCCCCTTGGACTGTAATTTTCCTTTGCCTATGCAAAACTTATAAAAAGGCCCCACCCCTATCTCCCTTCTCTGACTCTCTTTTTGGACTCAGCCCGCCTGCACCCAGGTGAAATAAACAGCCTTGTTGCTCACCCAAAGCCTGCTTGGTGGCCTCTTCACACGGACGCAAGTGAAAATACACTGATTTGTTTGTTTTTTGTTTGCTTGTTTTGTTTTTTCAGAAGCAGTCTAGATCTGTCGCCCAGGCTGGGGTGTAGTGGAACAATCTCGGCTCACTGCAACCTCTGCCTCCCTTGTTCAAGCAATTCTTCTGCCTCAGACTCCCGAGTAGCTGGGATTACAGGTGTATGCCACCATGCCCAGCTAATTTTTGTGTTTTTAGTAGAGACCAGGTTTTGCCGCATTGGCCAGGCTGGTCTCGACCTTGGTGACTCCTGACCTCAGTGATCTGCCCGCCCCGGCCTCCCAAAGTGCTGGGATTACAGGTGTGAACCACTGCACCCAGCCAGGAAGACTTAATATACTGTTGGTGGGAGTGTAAATTAGTTCATCCCAACCTTTTTGTCACTAGGGACCAGTTTCATGGAAGACAATTTTTTCATGGACTAGGGGTATAGGGGAGATGGTTTTGGAATGATTCAAGCACATTACATATATTTATTTATTTATTTATTTATTTATTATTTTTTGAGACAAAATCTCACTCTTGTCACCCAGGCTAGAGTACAGTGGTGCAATCTAGGCTCACTGCAATCTCTGCCTCCTGGGTTCAAGCAATTCTCCTGCCTCAGCCTCCCAAGTAACTAGGATTACAGGCACCGGCCACCACAACTGGCTAAGTTTTGTCTTTTTTGTAGAGACGGGGTTTCATCATGTTGGCCAGGCTGGTCTCAAACTCCTGACCTCAGGTGATCCACCTGCCTCGGCCTCCCAAAGTTCTGGGATTACGAGTGTGAGCAATGGCACCCAGCACAGGCACATTACATTTATTGTGCACTTTATTTTTATTATTATTACATTGTAATATATAATAATTATGCACCTCACCATAAAGTAGAATCAGTGGGAGCCTGGAGCTTGTTTTCCTGCAACTAGACGGTCCCATCTGGGGATGATGGGAGATAGTGACAGATGCACACTGCAGGGGAAGTGCATTAGATCATCAGGCATCAGATTCTCATAAGGAGCATGCAGCCTAGACCTCTCACATGTTCAGTTCACAATAAGGTTGGTGCTCCTATGAGAATCTAATGCCACCATTGATCTGACAGCAGGCAAAACTCAGGCAGTAATGCGAGTGATGGAGAACAGTAAATACAGATGAAGCTTCGCTTACTTGCTCACTGCTTCTACTGCTGTGTGGCCCAGTTCCTCACTAGGCCATGGACCTAGTTCATGGCCCACAGGGTTGGGGACCCCTGATCTAATGTGACAACTCTGGAAATCAGATTCTATACCCACTATTTGTTGTTGCTGTTGTTGCTGCTGTTTGTTATTGTTGTTCAGTGTTTAATGAGCTTTCTGAAATAATTTTGTAGTCTGGGGCTACTCTTCAATACTCAGTCAGGCAGTTTACATCTCTGCTTTAGCCTTCACTTCCTGCTTGCCCAGAGCCTCAAGGTCAGTCAGAGGTGAGAGCTTTGAGCCTTCCCAGGTCTTTACTGAACATGTACGCAGCCCTACACTTGGGAGTAGCCTCACAGATTCCCAGGAATCATTCAGTTGGAATTTTCGAAGCCCTTATGGACATCTCATTCTCCTGCTTTTCTTTTAAAGCTTTTGGTTAGCCTATTGTCTGCCCAAAATGTTATGTACAACCTCATACAGGCACCAACTTGAATAACGGCCTTTAAATGTTTTCGACAAATACCCTAAGGAAAAAACGTTTGCATTAAGTGAGCTCTTAGGAAAAATAAAGACATCCTGGCAGTGGGATGTTTCTGAAAACCACCAGCCAAGTCAAATGACAGTTCTCTGGGAATGAGGCTTTGAAGGAAATCGAGCCCCGTTCTGTCTTTCCAGTGGCTGCCAGGCTATTGGTCCTCACTGTAATTATGGGCTGTTAATTTGCAAGGCTGCAGTGGAGCCAGTGAGGAGGGGATGAGAATAGAATAGGGCAAGTTAAAAATACCATATGACTTGCTGTACTTAATGAGATTTTTCAATTTGTTTATTTGTGTGTATATACACATACGTATATATACATATACATACACCCACACCCCCACACCCCCCCTACACACACATAGTGAATGGAAAATAAATCTTGGGGCCCCAAAATCACTAAGCTAAAGGGAAAAGTCAAGCTGGGACCTGCTTAGGGCAAACCTGCCTCCCATTCTATTCAAAGTCATCCCTCTGTTCACTGAGATAAATGCATATCTGATTGCCTCCTTTGCAAAGGCTAATCAGAAACTCAGAAGAATGCAACCATTTGTCTCTCACCTACCTGTGACCTGGAAGCCTTCTGGCTGCTTGAGCTGTCTGACCTTTCTTGACAGAACCAATGTATATCTTATATATATAGATTGATGTCTCATGTCTCCCTAAAATGTATAAAACCAAGCTGTGCCCTGACTACCTTGGGCACGTGTCATCAGGACCTCCTGAGGCTGTGTCACAGGTGTGCATCCTCAATCTTGGCAAAATAAGCTTTCCAAATTAAACAAGACCTTTCTCAGATATTCAGGGCTCACATTTTGGCAATCATGAAGAGATTCTGGGTAGGGGCGCTCCTGACCTTTGACAAATCTCCTATCCGTGCTCGGTACCAGCTTGAACTATCTTTATGGCTCAAACCAATAGGAAAATTTGCTGAGGCCTGGAGGCACCCCCTCCAATCACTGAGCTTCCAAAATTTGATCAAGATCTAAAGTTTATGTTGCTGTACAACTCCTTTTTTCGGAGTTTTACTAGCTTCCAACACAAGAAAGGCAAGTTTTTCCTGCTTTGATGACGATGAAATGCAGGTAACTCATTTATGGAGTTTGAGCTTGCTTCCAATGGGGAAGACAAATTTGAGTTTTTTCCTGCTTCTAGGATGGTGGAGAGCGGCCTTCAGCCTGAGACCCATTCCTTACCTAAGGATGGGTAACTGAATTGGAGTTTGTATTGGCTAAAGTTAAGATTAACAACCAGTTGGTTGTAATTTCTCTTTACCATTAGAGCACTCAGTAGTTGGATAAGTTGTACCATATTTGTTTTGCTTAATTGTTTTTGTTGTTGTTTGTTTGTTTCTGTTTTTGTTGTTGTTTCAGTCTTTTTCCCATTGGGATTGATCAGCTCTATCCGACTCCATCAAATCCAAAGGAAACTTCCAAATTATGGGGAACAAAACCTCTGAAGTGGCTAAATTCCCACACTGTGGTGGGGGAGAAAAACGGCCAATAAAAGGAAAAAAAAAAAGAAAAAAAAGTAGGAAAGATTTTTTATTTTGATTACTTAAGGGGCTTTATTTACATAACAAGGCCACCTTTTTGCTAGCCAGGCCAAACTGAAAGGGCAATGGCTGTCACCCCACACTGCAGTTCCATAGCTAAGGGCTCTGGCTTCTTTTTTACCACCACGACTGCTGTGGTGTTGTTCCTAAATCAAGCTAATTCTGGTTTGATACTTGGCACTTCTGAAATAGCAGCAATTTGTTCTAGCTGAATTATGGTAATGGATTTAAAAAGGTTTTTTAAAAGGAGCTCAATGATTAAAAGTCAGCTTAACTAAAAGCTAACATCCAAGATGTGTGCGTGTGTGTGTTTGTGCATGTGTGTGTGTTCATGTGTATTTGTGCGTGTGTGTATGTGTGCTTGTGCGTGTGTGTTTGTGCAATGTGTGTGTGTGTGTTCATGTGTATTTGTGCGTGTATGTGTGTGCATGTGTGTGTATGCATGTGGGTGTGTTTATGTGTGTGTGCATGTGTGTGTGTTTGTGCATGTGTGTGTGTGCATGTGTGTATGTGTGTATGTGTGTGTGTGCATGTGTGTGTGTGTGCATGTGTGTGTGTGTTTGTGCATGTGTGTGTGTGTGTGTGTGTGTATTGAAAAGGCCTTCACATTTTTTTTTTTCTCCTAGGACCTTGTCTCTCTCTCTCTCTTTTTTTTTCTAACTAAAGATTTTTTTTCTCAGTTGACTGAATTCTGTTTTTTTTTTTTCATTTACTTCTGCTGTCTCTCTCTCTCTCTTGCACCCTCTGCTGCATAAGGGACCTAAAATATTATAGTTTATAATAGCCTGACTTTCCTTCAAGAAAGCAGAGAAGGCGCCAGATGCCCTTTTGGGGAGAAACCTGTTTTTCCTTATGAAACCCCAAGAGTATAAGCAGACAAGTTCATCTCAGCTCTTACGCTGCTTACTTTTGTATTGTGTTACCTGACTTATTGACTAAAAGAGTTATTGCACCAAAGGCTTTTTTAAGGAAGAGTGTAGTTTAGACATTAGAAGTGTCTTCGTTTAAAAAAACTTTTTAAGTGCACTGTGAAAGCATCACATGGTCTAGCCTCATAATAATTCTCCCTTTTTGGAGACCCAGGATTCAGTGTGGGCTCTGCCCGGAGCTCAGAGATCTAGTCAAAAGATAGGTAGTTCCTATATAAATAAAACCGGTCTCCTCATATAATCCTATGACAGATTTCTCTCTTTTTTTTTTCTGAGACAGAGTTTTCGCTCTTGTTGCCCAGGCTGGAGTGCAGTGGCGCGATCTCGGCTCACTGCAACCTCCGCCTCCTGGGTTCAAGTGATTCTCCTGCCTTAGTCTCCTGAGCAGCTGGGACTACAGGCGCCCACCACCACACCTGGCTACTTTTTGTATTTTTAGTAGAGACAGGGTTTCACCATATTGGGCAGGATGGTCTCAATCTCCTGACCTCATGATCCACCTGCCTCGGCCTCCCAAAGTGCTGGGATTACAGACATGAGCCACCGTGCCCACCTATCCTATGATAGATTTCTGTAATTTTTGTTTGATTTGGCATACCTCTTTTTTTTTTTTAGATGGAGACTCTCTCTGTCACCCAGCCTAGAGTGCAGTGACACAATCTCGGCTCAATGAAACCTCTGCCTCCCAGGTTCAAGTGATTCTCCCATCTTAGCCTCCCAAGTAGCCAGAATTACAGGCATGTGTGACCACACCTGGCTAATTTTTGTATTTTTAGTAGAAACGGGTTTTCACCATGTTGGCCAGGCTGGTCTCAAACTTCTGACCTCAGGTGATCCACCCACCTTGACCTCCCAAAGTGCTGGGATTACAGACCTGAGCCACTGCGCCTGGCTGGTCACGGGGAGGTCTCATTTCTTTGGTGGAAGCCATTCCTGACTCCTCTCATGAACGGGTTTCATATTGCTTTGTGGTGTTCCTGGATCCTGGAAGGAGTCGGCTTGCTCCCTGGGGCATCAGGAGAGGCTTCTCTGTAGCTTCTCTGTACCCTTCTCTGCTTCTGGCGGGGGCGCCCACATCTGAGCTTCCAGTGGTGCTTCTGAGCAGCTGTAGTAAGTGTCCTCCCGGCTGGCTCAGGAGCCAGCCCGTTTCACAGTGCTTCTGGGATCCACCTGGTCGTCCTGGAGCCAGGGCAACCGAGGCTGCCACCATCCCCCGCCCCGGAGCCGCCCCACACCCCTGTATATGCAATATTTGTTTACCAGTCCCTTTTGGTGTCCATCTAGGTACAGGTCTTAGTTTTTGAGCTAAAGTATCCATAATACACCGGAAGTGATAGATGTCACTTCCACATTGTATGCCAAACCTAATAAGCAGAGCAAAACTTTTCATCCAAGTGATTTGGTTAACATTTTAGGATGTTTCTAATCTCTCAGTAATACAAATATGCTTCAATAAATCTCTGTGTTTATCCTTTGGGCTCCTGTGTGTACCTGTGCACACCTGGAGAATGAAGTCCTGTGTGAGGCACTGCCATCCAAAGAGGGTGTTTCAGTCTATAATACTGCCGCCAACAATGTGCTCGTGCTTCTGCGCTTGCATTTGGATCAGGAGAATTTGAAAGTCATCAGGAAGCAAACCAGGATATAAGATCCAGCTGTAGCTGGAAAGTGGCAAACGTTCCAAAGCTAAGACATTGGCTATTCCTGGGCTGTTCACCAACTGTGAGGCCAAGTCTAGATGAGATCCAGAAATATGATGAACAACTCACTTCTTTTTTAAGCAAAACACATTTTCTTCTCATTTCTGCTAAGAACAAATAGCTTCCAGCAAGATTAATAGGGGATGCAATATTTTTACAAATTATTTCTTTTTTATTAAAAAAATTTTAAGTTAAATGCTACTTAAAGATATGTTTAACCTCTGTGATACTGACTTGCTCATGAGAAGAAAGAGAGAGGGCCAGGCATCTGCCCACTACTACCCACTATCAACACGTAGGCCTGACATCAGTCGCTAAATATTCTGGGCCAGGTGCGGTGGCTCACGCCTCTAATCCCAGCACTTTGGGAGGCCAAGGCAGGCAGATAATGAGGTCAGGAGATCGAGACCATCCTGGCTAACATGGTGAAACCCCGTCTCTACTAAAAATACAAAAAATTAGCTGGGCATGGTGGCGGGCGCCTGTAGTCCCAGCTACTCAGTAGGCTGAGGCAGGAGAACTGTTTGAATCCAGGAGGCAGAGGTTGCAGTGAGCCAAGACCATGCCACTGAACTCCTGCCTGGGCAACAGAGTGAGACTCCGTCTCAAAAAAAAAAAAAGAGAGAAGAAAAACAGCAGCTTCTAGGATGACTGAGCAGTGACTCAGTCTTTCCTCAACCGGATTCTGTAACTGTCCAGCAGAAATGCTTATCTGATCTCTGTGAGAACAGGAAGCAGCTCAGTTGGGGACCTGCCTTGTTAAATTCTTCATCAAACTGCTTATCTGCCCTGAGTCCTGCAACAACATCTCAAGAAAAATCCCAAAAATATGCAAAACAAATGAGGGTCCTCCTTTACTGTGTTCTTGAAGTACTGAGGTGCCTGAAAGCTATGTATAGTTGCTGGGAAACAGTTTTTTAGCAAACATAGCACAGACACTAACTATTCTTCCAGAAGAGCCCCTTCCTGACATGAAAGATCTTAGTGTGAGACAGAAGCATCTGATTAACCATGGGGACCTATCCAACCAGCAGCAGGGGCCCCAATGCCAGTGCCTGCCTCAGCAGAGGAGACACGGGGGACATGCAAAGTGTTTCTGTTGAAAAATACTTCACCTAGGGTGATTATAGTTAGCAGCAATGTATTGTATATTTCAAAGCAGCTAGAAGGCTAGGTGCAGTATCCCATGCCTATAATCCCAGCATTTTTGGAGGCCCAGGCAGGCCGATTACTTGAGGTCAGGAGTTTGAGACCAGCCTGGATAGCTTGGTGAAACGCCGTCTCTACTAAAAATACAAAAACTAAAAAATAAAAAACTAGCCAGGTGTCGTAGCCTGCGCTTGTATTCCTAGCTACTCGGGAGACTGAGGCAGGAGAATTGCTTGAACCTGGGAGGCAGAGGTTGCAGTGAACAGAGATCACGCCACTGCCCTCCAGCCTGGGTGACAGAGCAAGACTCTGTCTCAAAACAAAAACAAAAACAAGAAAACAAAGTAGCTAGAAGAGGGGACTTGAAATGTACCCAACACATAGTAATACCAAATATTCAAGGTGATGGGCACCCTAAACACCAACTGATCACCACACATTCTGTGCATGTAATAAATACTCAAATGTACTCCATACATATGTAAAATATTTTATATCAACAAGAAAACACTTTGCCTAGTGTTTCCCTCCAAATGGGAATAAATCCAGGGCTCGAAGTACAGATTTCATGGCTTTTTATTGGGACTCGGGAAGGGTGGGCCGTGGTAGCAGGTGCACTCACTGTCCAAGTTTGCCCAGACTCTCTGCTGCATGGGTGATGGCATTTGTGACTGTGTTGGTCACTGTCTCAGTGACTTCCTTCACCTTTTTGTCCGCTGACTCTTGGGCTTTCTTTACGGCTTCGGCAATGGCTGTTGGAAAGAAAGAGGAAGAATGTCCTAGTGATCCACCTGCTGAACTTGTGTCCCCTTGAGTGGCCTGTGGGATGTGGCCATCTTAATGGATTAGTCCCTGGAGTGGCCTCCTGGCAGAATGAATTTGAATTTGGTTTTAATTTCCCCAACAACTTGTATTTCTTCAACTGTGAGTGAGACTGAGCATCTACTCGTGGGTACATTGCCTGCTTGTCCTTTTTTCTGGAAAATGCCTGCTTATGTCTTTTAGCCATTTTTATATTGGGTTGTTATATTGGATTATCATTTGTATTACAAATATTTTTTCATCAGTTTGTGATTTTTCTTTTGGCTTGGTTTATAGTTTGTTGTTGTTGTTTTGTTTTGGTTTTTTTTTTTTTTTGGCTACAGAAAATTTCGAAGTTTTGGACTGTCGAATTTATTTAATATTTCCCTTATGGCTACTGGGTTTTTTTGTCATAGTTCTAAAGATTCTCCCCTCTCCAAGATTAGGCCAAAGTCTCTTATGTTATTACTATGTCTACATGTTTATGATATCTTCTCCCTCAAAACTCCTATGTTGAAATCCTCAGTCCTAATGTGATGGTATTAAGAGGTGGGGCCTTTGGGGCCTTTGGGAAGTTGCAATTAGCACCCACGTAAAAAAGACCACAGAGAGCTAGCTCCTTCCACGATGTGAGGACACAGCTAGGCCCATCCACGAACCAGGAAGATGCCCTCACCAGATGCCAAATCTGCCAGTGCCTTGACCTTGCACTTCCCATCCTCCAGGAGTGTGAGAAATGAATTTCTGTTGTTTCTAGGTCACTCAGTTTATGGTTTGTTTTTGTTTTTGAGACAGAGTCTTGCCTGTCACCCAGGCTGGAGTGCACTGGCACAATCTCAGCTCACTGCAACCTCCGCCTCCCAAGTTCAAGGGATTCTCCTGCCTCTGACTCCTGAGTAGCTGGGATTATAGGCATGTGTCACCATGCCCAGTTGATTTTTGTATTTTTAGTAGAGACGGGGTTTCACCACGTTAGCCAGGATGGTCTCAATCTCCTGACCTCGTGATCCGCCCGCCTTGGCCTCCCAAAGTGCTGGGATTACAGGAGTGAGCCGCCGCCATGCCTGGCCGTGTTAAATGTTTTGTCCCAGTGTGCTGTCACATAGTCTTTTGTGACTTTGTCTTCTTATCATTCCACAGAGAGAACCATCTAGACTGTGCCCTAACGCAGTACGCTCTGTGGCCTCCGATGAGCATAAATAACTGCCAGCTGAGAGGCTCTGAAAGGCTGCGACATCAGGGGCGGAGTTTGACCTGGTTAGTCAAAGAACAGACTGGCCCAGCACCTGGCTTCCCTTCCTCCCTCCCTCCTTCCCCGCCTGACCTCAGCCGGCTGTACCTTTCTCTCCAGTCTCCTTGGCATGTCCCACCACCTCCTTCACCACTTCCTCCACGGCATGAACTGAACAGAGGAGACAAGTCCAGAGTGAGGTCTCAGAGCAGGCCCGCTGCCCTCCCAGTCCAGGGTGAGGTCTCAGAGCAGGCCCACTGCCCTCCCAATCTAGTGTGAGGGCTCAGAGCAGGCCCATGCCCCCCAAGTCCAGGGTGAGGACTCAGTGCTGGCTTATCCTCACAATGGACCTATACATCCCTGGACATCCACGGTGGGGCTCTGGGATGCCACCCCCAGCCAGGACAGACTGACGCACAAGAAGGACCTTCGTCCACAGCAGGTTTCATTAGGAGATGCTGGGCCCTGGCTGCCGGAAGACGAGTTCAGTGAGCCCCATGAGGGCACGGGTCCTTGAAACCCCTTGGCCCTGCCCGGCCTGGAATGGCAATGAGCAGGCCATCTTGCCAGCTGAGACATGAAGCCCAGGCTGGGCCTGTGTGCCAGGTCACACTCCTTTCAGGATGTGCTGGTGCCTGCCTCGGGTCAATTTCCAAAGCCTCATCCAGTAAAACCACATCTCTCAAAGCAATTCCTCCAACAAGAGGGAATTCTCTGCCTACTTCAGGGTTTTTAAAGTGTGGGTGGTAGCCTGCTAGAATTGAAAAATTTCGGAGTCAGAAGAAATGGTTCTTACTCTAACTCTACCTTCCACCTCTGGGTTCCCTCATCTTTAGAAAGGGAATTTGTTGGGATGATGAGACCAACACCAGGTCGTGGGGGCGACAAAGTCCCACGGAGACAAAGGAATGAGAAAAAGACAGTTTGAGAGAGAAATTGGACGAGAGGGCCATCGCACGTGTGAGGGCTGCACAGGCCCCGAGCTCTGGGAGCCCACCTATTTATTGGTGATCTAGCAAGGAAACAGGTGGTGAGGATGTGGAGGTTGAAAGGAAAAGGTGTATCAAGTGAATGAGAAACGTATGGCTACTTGAGATAATGGGAGTGCTGGAAGCCAGGAGCCAGCAAGTCTAGCAAACATGCAAGCCCTGCCTCAACTTCTCTCCCAACACTCAGCTTTTCTCCCAACAGGAATGATAGAAAACTCAGAGGCTAGTGAAAGGTTAAAGTAGGTGGTCCACACCAGCTGCAAAGTCAAAAACAAATTACGCATCTACTGCCATTTAGAAAGAGGACACAAACTCAGGCAAGACTGTTCTTCACACGATGACCCATGGGTGGGGCCTGGCTGGGCCTCCCCAAGCACAGCTGCTGACCTCCGCATACAAAATACACTTTGGGACCAGGCGCGGTGGCTCATGCCTGTAATTCCAGCACTTTGGGAGGCCAAGAGGAACGGATCACGTGAGGTCAGGAGTTTGAGACCAGCCTGGCCATCATGGCGAAACCCCATCTCTGCTAAAAATACAAAAATTAGCCGGGCATAGTGGTGGGTGCCTGTAATCCCAGCCACTCAGGAGGCTGAGGCACAAGAATCATTTGAACCCACGAGGCAGAATTTACAGTAAGCCAAGATCGCACCACTACACTCCAGCCTGGTGGACAGAGCAAGACTACATCTCAAATACAAATACAAATACAAATAAACATGCTGTAGGGGACTTGGATGAAATTGAAAATGTCCTTTTTGACTTTGAACAGATCAGACTTGGTGACTTGTTAAGAAATCTTTGAAGCTTTAAAGTTATGGTAAAAATAAAAATCCATCTTCCTTTTCTTGCATAGGTTATTCAGAATAGGCTGTTTTGACAAGAAAGGTTCCCCAGATTTCCAGAGGGAAGGGTCCAAGCTGCCAGTGTTCACCCAGCACCAGGACTCATGCCCTGCCCCCAGGAGACCTCCCCAGCTCTGCACCCCTCAACTCCGTGCTGTCCTGGTGGGGCTGGAGACCAGGGTTCCTGAGGGGCCAAGGCCTCCCCTCAGGTCCTCACCTGCCTACTGAGATCCGCCTCCAACAGACCCAGTCTGCCCCAGATCCCCCCAGCCCAGGTAGAAAGGAGCCCCAGGTCCTCACTGGCTCCCTCGGTGGCCTTCTCGGTGCGGTGGGCCAGGCCCTCAGCAGCCAGCTTCCCCAGGCCTCCCAGCATCGTGTGGCAGCAGACAGTGGCCAACTAGGATGCTGAGGACTGGCCCAATGTGCTTTTATAGCTTGTTATACAACATGCCCTGGCCCCAGCCCAGTAGGAGGCTGGACAGGTGAGTCAGAGAGGGCGGCAGCAGGAAGGGGCTGGGCGGAACCACCCTGGCACTGGGGTAGCAGCATCCCCTGACAGCACGCGACTTCTGTAACCCTGTCCTAGGGACTCCGTGAAGGATAGGGGCAGGGAGCAGGGCTGAGGCTGGACAGGAGAGATCTGGACATGCCTCTTCCTTTAGGCAGAGGGCCTGAGTCCCAGCCCCCGTGAGACCAAAGCTTCCCAAGCCTGGGCACTGATATGTACCTGGAGACAAGGCCTAGGATTCCAAGCCTGCTGCTCAAGGTCCCCCATGTGGTCCAGTAAGGGGTTTGGGGGTTCTATGGGCCTGGAGACCTGGGCAGTGCTTTGGGTCACAAACACCAGTGGAGTGAGGGTGACTGCCCTCCCCATTCCTGGAGACCCTGGCTCTGCAGAGCAGTTTGCAGCCTCCATGGGATAGGTGGGGCATTCAGGGTGGTGCCTTGCCCAAGGCAGAGGGGGCACAGCACTGAGGAGAAACGTAGTCACCTGGTGCTGCTCAGCTGATGCTCACTCACCCTAGAGGCTCTGTGACGTCAGTGGTGCCCTCCTATCCCCTGGCAGTCCTGGAGGAGTAGACAGAAGCCTCCACCACCACTCAGGGAGATGCTTCTAGTCCTAATTAGAATCCCCGAGAAAGCAGCTTCCCTGGCTCCTGGTACATCGCATGAGGCGTGGCAGGGCTGCTCCCTAGTCACTCATGATGGACAGAGATGCCTCAAGCCACCTGCCACACGCTGCTTCCCTTAGTCACCAGCCCAACCTGAGCCTCTGTTTCCTCATCTGTAAAATGGGGATAGCGTGCCTTCCTGGCTGTGTCACTAATCATCCCTGAGACAAAGCATGCCAGCTCCTGGTAAACACCTGTTCCCTCCACTCATCACTGAGGTGCTGGGAGGTGCCCTTGGGCAGTGAGCTCTGACCAACCGGAGGGGTGGGCCAAGGAGTGACTGGGACATGAGGCTGCCTGGAGCCAGAGGGCTGGGGGATGTCACTTCCGCTGGCCGGGAGCCAAGGAGAGGTGTTCCCATGCTCCTACTTCTGGGGTGCAGGCCTGGGGCAGGGGTCTGAGGCTCTCTCCCCAGTGCAGGCTCCCGGAGCTGCTCTCCTGGGTGTGACGGAGCTTGATTAGTTTACTGGACTGTGGGCCCTCCCAGCCTGGGATTCAGGAGTCGAGACCCTCTTGCATTCCTGCATGGTGTTTGGGGGCTCCAGGGCTATGGCCAGTCCCCCTAGGGTGGGCAGTGGGCATCGTGGGCAGCAGGGCCTCTGGGTCTCAAGGCCACGGCCCCACACATGCCATTGTTGTCTCCTTTGGCCAGGGGTGAATCGGGGCTTAAACAATTTAGAGGGGCCCTCTTTATGAAAGGGAATACAATCATATGATTCTTGCACATTTTTCATTTATATATGTATGAACTTCTGGACCCAGACGGGGCTGTGAAAGTCGGGGGCCTGGAGCTCGGGCGGGTCCAGATGACCGTGTCCTCCTTTGTAACAGCCAGAGTCCAGGATATTTTGCCCAGGGCATTGGGCTGGCACTGCAGAGGGTTGGGGGGTGGGGAGACCCCTGGGACATGGCTGGTGGGAATTGTGCTAGGAAACCTCAGGGATGCTCCCTGGACCTGTCAAAGCCCCTTCCCTGCTCCTTCTGAGGCTGTGTGTCCCCCACCCCCACAGGAGTCCTTTCTATGCCTGTTCCCCTGACAAGTGTCGTCTGCCTGCTCTAGAATGGTTTCCAGACCCCACAGACCCCTCCTCGTGAGCTCCCACCCTAGGGTACTCTGCACCAGTCCCCTCTCTCAGGAGCTCACCAGCCCCAGACAGCCTGTGGTCAGAGCTCAGCCACACAGCAGGACCCTGGCCCACTGCCCGGCCCAGAGCCAGGCCCACCACAGCCTCTGGGGACAACTGCCCTTCCCACCCCCTCCACATGGTCCCTGCCCATGAGACCCTGCCCTGCTAATTTAATGCACTGCCTTGGTGTGAGCACTGCGATTCTAATGACAACACCCCATGGCCCTAGACCTCCAGGGCAAGGCTGGTTCCAGACACAGATCCCGAATGCCCGCGGGGGAGAAGACAAGAGGCCTGGGGAGGCCCAGGACCAGACATGGGCCCCAGGCCCTGGTGCCCTCCCACTTGGCCTTCCAGCTGCTGCTGCTGTGACCAGATCCCCGTCCACCCAGCCCAGCCCATGGACCCCAGCAAGCCATCTGTGCCCCATAGAGGGCAGACCCCTAAGAGTGGGACCCCTTTGTAGCCAAAGAACCTGAGATAGCCCCAAATTCTCCTAACCATGATGGATCCTGGTCTGAGGGGCTGGGCTCAGGTGACTCCTGCAGGGAACTTCACCTGCCTGGATTAGGTCAAGGGTGAATTAGGTGTGGCCTGCCCCCCCACCCCATCATGGAAGAGGTTCAGCCCACAATGGCCCAAGGGGGCCACCCTTAGACCTAGGGACCCCAGTCAGCATATCCTGAGTCAGAAGGTCAACTGCAGCCTCAGGCAGGGAGAATCTGGCTTTGACAGGAGCAGATACATTCTCAAGGTGGAATTTGCCCAACAAACTAGTTTGGCAAGGGACTAGCTGGCTGAATCACTGAGTCAAGGAGAGCCAGTGTTTCAAATAGCAATTTGCCAACTTAGCAATGACTAATTCTGAAAAACAATTTGTTTATTTGAAGTACTTAAATACTTAGGCTGTCTCATGTCTGAAGCCTGATGATGCCTTGTGTGATTTAAAGGACAGACGTCACGAATGCCTAGAGTTTTGTGGCAGTCCATCCTGCCGGTGTCTTCTCCCACTTTTGTTCTGTGGATTTGAGCTCACAGTTTGTGCTGTGTCCACCGCCTGCCCCCGCTAACGAGACTCCCGGAGACTTGGCTGGCCAGTCACCAGAGGAACAGGGGCCCGGCAGCACGCCAGCATCCACCCACCTTGGGTATCAGTCAGGCTCCTGGGGGAAGCCAGAGGACATATTCAAATGGGTACTTGAGGAAAGGGCCTGTAATCCCAGCACTTTGGGAGGCCAAGGTGGGTGGATCACCTGAGGTCAGGAGACCAGCCTGACTAACATGGAGAAACCTCATGTCTACTAAAAAAAAATACAAAATTAGCTGGGCGTGGGGGTACATGCCTGTAATCCCAGCTACTCGGGAGGCTGAGGCAGTAGAATTGCTTGAACCGAGAAGGCGGAGGTTGCAGTGATCTGAGATGGCGCTATTGCACTCCAGCCTGGGCAACAGAGTGAGGGATCTCAAATAATAATAATAATAATTATTATTATTCTATTTTGAATTGTGGTAAAATATATACAAAATTTACTAACTTAATCACTTCTAAGTATACAGTTGGAACAGAGGTCAAGGAGGACCCTTGGGTTGGGTAATATACATTCATATTGCCATGCAACCGATCTCCAGAACTTTTTCATCTGACAAAACCAAAACTCTATATCCGCTAAGCAACTTCCCATTTTCTCCCTTCCCCATGTCCCTGGCAACCCCTGTTCCACTTTGTTTCTATTAGTTTGCTTACTCAGTCTAGATGCTTCACATAAGTGAAAGAACACAGTATTTGTCTTTTTGTAACTGGCTTATTTCACTTACCATAATGTCCTTGATGTTCATCCATGTTACAGCATGTTAGAATTTCCTTCCTTTTTAAGGCTGAAGAATATTTTATTGTATGTATATACCACATTTTATCAATTCATCTGCCTATGGACAATTAGGCTGCATCCATCTTTTGATGAGTGTGAATACCACTGCTATAAATATCAGTGTACAAATATTTGTATGAGACCTTGCTTTCAATTATTTTGGCTATATATCCAGAAGTGATATTGCTGGATCATTTGGTAATTCTATTTTTTTTTTTTTTTTTTTGAGACGGAGTCTCGCTCTGCCGCCCAGGCTGGAGTGCAGTGGCCAGATCTCGGCTCACTGCAAGCTCTGCCTCCCGGGTTCACGCCATTCTCCTGCCTCAGCCTCCTGAGTAGCTGGGACTACAGGCGCCCGCCACCTCGCCCGGCTAGTTTTTTTTTGTATTTTTTTAGTAGAGACGGGGTTTCACCGTGTCAGCCAGGATGGTCTCGATCTCCTGACCTCGTGATCCGCCCGTCTCGGCCTCCCAAAGTGCTGGGATTACAGGCTTGAGCCACCGCGCCCGGCCGGTAATTCTATTTTTAATTTTTTGAGAAACTGCCTGTTCTCTGGTGGGCAGGTTTATATAAACCTACCTGCAAAAGTCAAGGAAACTGAGATACCAAAGAAACAGGCTGACAAATGAAGTTTCTCAGAAACATACATTTAATAGGCATTTATGAACAGGAACCAAATCAGGGATGACACCAAGACAAGATGGTGGATCCCTGCACCATTACCCCCACCTTCCTGACCAGGGCTTATATAGCATAGGGAAAGGGTAATGCGTGCTTCAGTAGGGATGTGTACGGCCAGGCACAGTGGCTCATGCCTGTAATCCCAGCACTTTGGGAGGCCGAGGTGGGCGGATCACCTGAGGTCAGGAGTTCAAGACCAGCCTGGCCAATATAGTAAAACCTTGTCTCTACTAAAAATACAAAAATTAGCCAGGCGTGGTGGCAGGCGCCTGTAATCCCAGTTACTCGGGAAGCTGAGGCAGGAGAATTGCTTGAACCTGGGAGGTGGAGTTTGCAGTGAGTTGTGATTGTGCCACTGCAGTCCAACCTGGGAGATAGAGTGAGACTCTGTCTTAAAAAATAAAAAATAAAAAATAATTTTTTTAAAAAGATAAAATAGAAATCGTAGATGAATTCTTGGAAGTGGGATTAATCAGAACATGGCAGATTAGCATCCAAGATGGAATTGCTTTATTCTCATTCAAGGTTTCCCTCATTCTTCATTCTGACCATGCTGGTCACCTTGCTGTTTGTTCCTCAAACACACATCAAATGCTTTTCTGTCTGTCTTGGCAGTCATCCTGCTACCTATAATGTCAGCACTGTTTTCCATCATCCCCTCAGTCAGGTCACTGTTCAAATGTCAGCTCCCTAGAGAGGCTGTTCCTTATCATTCTACCTAAAATAGCCCCCAATCACTCTGTGTCCCTTCAGCCTGCTTCCTCTTCCTGCTATTTCGTACTACCTGAAAAAATACTTGTTTGAACTTCCTAGAACATAAGCTCATAAAAGCAAGAACTGTGTTCCACCTGTCCTCTCCTCTACCCCAGCACTTAGAAGAGGAACAGAGACAGCATCCAGTGAGTGTTCCTGAATCAAGTCACTGCGTGGCAGCATTCAGCACTGTGACCATAGCCTCGCCTATCTTCAACTCTTTCGCCTTTTCTTTTTTTTTTTTTTTTGAGACGGAGTCTCGCTCTGTCGCCCAGGCTGGAGTGCAGTGGCCGGATCTCAGCTCACTGCAAGCTCCGCCTCCCTGGTCCACGCCATTCTCCTGCCTCAGTCTCCCGAGTAGCTGGGACTACAGGCGCCCGCCACCTCGCCCGGCTAGTTTTTTTTGTATTTTTTAGTAGAGACGGGGTTTCACCGTGTTAGCCAGGATGGTCTCAATCTCCTGACCTCGTGATCCACCCATCTCAGCCTCCCAAAGTGCTGGGATTACAGGCTTGAGCCACCGCGCCCGGCCCTCTTTCGCCTTTTCTTATCCTCTTCTGCTTTTCCTCTTCTCACTCTAGTAGCCACTCCTCTGCGGGCTTGTCCTTTAAATAGACAATAGTCCTTACCGACCTATTTTCTATCCACTTCATCTGTTTTTGGGACAGGGTCTCTGTTGCCCAGGCTGGAGTGCAGTGGCATGAACATGGGTCAGTGCAGCCTCCACCTCCTGGGCTCAAGTGATCTTCCTGCCTCAGCCTGCCATGCCATGTAACTGGGGCCACAGGCATGTACCACCATGTCCAGCTAATTTCTTGATTTTTTTTTTTTTTTTTTTTTTTTTTGGTAGAAACGGGTCTCACTTTATTGCCCAGTCTGGTCTTGGAACTCCTACACTCCAGCAATCCTCGCAACTTGACCTCCCAAAGTGCTGGGATTACAGGCATGAGATACTGTACCTGGCCTTATTTTTTCTTTTCTTAAGATACAGGGTTTCACTATCTGGCCCAGGCTGGACTCAACTGCTGAGCTCAAGTAATTCCCCCACCTCAGCCTCCCAAGTAGCTAGGACTAAAGGCATGAAACCACCATGCTTGGCTTGTCCAATTTCATTCTACACACTTTCTTGGTATTTAAAGAGCTGCTGTTGCTCTTCATTCCACAGCTCTACGTCAGATTCATGCTCTAGTCCTGCACATCCAAATGATGACTAGATGCTGCTGGCTCTGCTCTCTCAAAGTCACACTGAGCTTAGCCCATCTACAAAACTCTCCCTTTTCCAATCCAGCTTTCCCTCCTGCATCACCTGTCTCTACATCTGGAACCATCAGCAGCTGCCTTCGTAAGGCACCTCGGTCTGGCATTCGGAAAACAACCCTGTCTTGCCAGAGCCACTTGGTCTTGGGTAGCAAAAGCCGTATGCAATCTAAATCAAGTTTTCAATCATGAGAAATCACAGTCCTTCTTTTCCCTTTCTACTATAGTCCAGTGTGCCTTTTCTTTCTTTCCTTTCTCAATTTTAATAAGCAAATTGTACCACCCTCTTATTCTGAGATGCTCCTTTTTAAAAGCTGTAGATCACATTAATGGACGTGTTTACTGCTGGGAATATTTTCCATGTGCAATGATCTGTAACCCTCTTTTTTTTTTTTTTGAGACGAAGTCTTGCTCTGTTGCCCAGGCTGGAATGCAGTGGCACGATCTCTGCTCACTGCAAGCTCCGCCTCCCAGGTTCACACCATTCTCCTCCCTCAGCCTCCTGAGTAGCTGGGACTACAGGCGCCCACCACCACGCCCTGCTAATTTTTTGCATTTTTAGTAGAGACGGGGTTTCATTGTGTTAGCCAGGATGGTTTTGATCTCCTAACCTCGTGATCAGCCTGCCTTGGCCTCCCAAAGTGCTGGGATTACAGGTGTGAGCCACTGCGCCCAGCCAATCTGTAACCCTCTTATCTCAACTAGCTGCACTTTATTAGTTCACATCTAGTTCAATTTATGAATTAAGAGAGGTGCCATGGGCCGGGCATGGTGGCTCACGCCTGTAATCCTAGCACTTTGGGAGGCTGAGGCAGGCAGATCATGAGGTCAGGAATTCGAGACCATCCTGGCTAACATTGTGAAACCCCATCTCTACTAAAAATACAAAAAATTAGCCAGGCGTGGTGGCAGGCACCTGTAGTCCCAGCTACTTGAGAGGCTGAGGCAGGAGAATGGCGTGAATCTGGGAGGTGGAGCTTTCAATGAGCCGAGATCGTGCCACTGCACTCCAGCCTGGGCAACAGAGTGAAATACGATCAAAAAAAAAAAAAAAAAAAAAAAAAAAGAGGTGCCATGTGTACAAAAATCAACACATATTTATGAACTTTTTTTCAAATATATTTTCACACATCTTATCTAAATACATAATACAGAAGCCTGTGTGACTCGGGCAATGTGGCCCAGGAGGGCCTGAAACTAACACATCCACTTCAGCAAAAGGACATAAAATATCTCTTACAGTCAGAAAAATCAACTTTTTATGTATTTACTTAGTTTACAAAATGTACTGAAAATGCTATTATTAGCTGAATTTGTGATTTCCTTTTGAATTTCTGAGTTATTCTTATTTATTTTCCCCATTTTGTTTTTGCACCAAGGAGACTGCAGTCAAATAAAATTAAACAGATACTACACGCGCTCGTCGGGGCAGCCGTACTGCAGCAGTACCTTGATGCACTCCTGGCTGGAGGCCTGCTGGGCGTAGGCCAGCGCTGTGTTCCCGTGGGAATCTCAGGTCATGACATCCACCCCGTACCAGATCAGGAGCTGAGCCAGGACCACATTCCCCTTGCGGCAGGCCAGATGGAGCGCCGTGCAGCTGTCTCCCTCCCCACAGGTCTCATTCACTTCCTCCCGGGAGCCATGTGCCAGCAGCAGGATGGCTGTCCGCAGGTCCTCATCGGGGTGGCCTGCAGCAGGTGCTGGCCCAGGGACAGCTCCGTGTAGGGTAGTGGGGCCAGGAAGAGCTTCTGCTCATATTTGGCACGGATCCACCATTCCTTCTTTTCCCTTGTGGAGTCTACTGATGGTTTTGTCTGCCCCTGGCTGCTCTCTTGCCGGACGCTGTTGGCTAGGTCATTGCCAATATATGACAAAACCTGCATGAGCTCGACTGGCCAGTCATCCAAGTCCAGAGATCAGACTCGGGAAAGGCGGGTGCCAAGATTACGGTGGATCCCTGAGCATTCAATACACATGAGGACTCCCAAGTTCAAACTGGCCCAGTTAGGATTCTGGGTCTCACAGTCCACACAGTGGGAGTTCCCACACATGTTTCGGATGGACTGCAGGGCCATGGCCTCGCTCTGGCTCATCAGCTGGAACTTGCTTTTGCTGCTCTCGCATGACTGCAGGCTGGCCAGGATCCGGCTCTCCATGGCTTGGACCCAGGCATCCCGCTCCTCATACGTCATGGCTTCAAAGTGCCACGTTTGGCCAGTGAGGGACACAATGATAAAGTTTTCTGCTTGTTCTTCAGCAGTGCTGGACAGGCCATCGTCTTTCAAGTTGTTGGTGCTTTTCTTCCTTCGGTGTTTGTTTTTGTTGGCATGAAGAGAGGGGAGTGGGTTGAGCTTGGGGTTGGTGGTGCTAGAGATACTGGGGCTGGAGCATACAGAGTCACCCAGCCCGGTGTCTGAATTGGCTGAGGTACGTAGACTGTTCATGTCTTTGGATAGGCCATTGCTTTTAGAGCTGGAAATGGGCGTACAGCCCAATGGGGCTAGTGGTGGCCTCTTTCCTGGGACTTCGATGGTAGATGTCTGAAGGTCAATCTCTGTTTTGTGAATATTCTTCATACAATCACCTAAGCTTGAATAATAGGTGAGTATGCCATTGTCACAGAGGGTGACATATTTCTTTTTCCATTTCTTCAGCCATTTCCCACTTAGCTTTAAGAGCATGCCCTGTTTAATGGGGATGGCTCTGCTGCTCCCGATGGTGTCAGCATGGCTCTCTGGGGCTTTCTTCTCTTTGTCTGGGTGACTCCCTTTCTCAGATGTAAACAGCTTGGACCAGCGCTTGGACTGCTTCCAAACGGGCGTGGGTGTGTTGGCAGTGGGAGGAACACTGACCTGAAGGTCCTCCTGGCTGGTGCTGGGAGTCGATGGAATGGAGGAGGAATCGTTACTTAAACTCCCACCTCCACTTCTTGTTTGGGTAATGTGCATGGTGGAAACCTGTGTGGAACAGAAGGAGGAATGGCTTCAAGAACTGGGTAGTGACTTGCAGGGTCCTATAGACAGCTCACAATTACCTTTTAGAAAGATACATTTTATGGGCCAGGCTTGGTGGCTCACACCTGTAATTCTAGCACTTTGGGAGGCCGAGGTGGGTGGATCACGAGGTCAGGAGTTCAAGACCATCCTGGCCAACATGGTGAAACCCTGTCTTTACTAAAAAAAAGAAAAGAAAAAAAAATTAGCTGGGCACGGTGGCACATTCCTGTAATCCCAGCTACTTGGGAGGTTGAGGCAGGAGAATTGCTTGAACAGGGATCTGGGAAGCAGAGCCTGCAGTGAGCCGAGATTGCATTATATTACTCCAGCCTGGGCTACAGAGAGAGACTCTGTTTAAAAAACAAACAAAAAAAGATACATTTTCTGTTATTTGGATAATATATTTACTCATACTAGCTCACTAACCAAACAGAACTGCAGATCAGTTCTTATTCCAGCACATTCTTTTTACAACACTTAAGATGGCTAAATGCAACATGAAATGGGGAAGATTTTAAAACAGATGCCTTTGATTTCAGCATGAAACAGATTCAAGTGTATGATGAAAATACAACCGCAATAAAAGTGCCACTTAACATAAATGAGTATAACTGTTCATCAAATATGCTCAAAGATCCATCTGCATGTCTATAAAATAAGAATGTGCATTACTTCAAAAACTGTTAATATCTTAGTATAACATTTGTTTATAAAATAATGCCTCCTGTGTGCTTTGCTGTTTACCAAAGCAGTTTTTACGAATTCTCCTGGATCCTGACTTGCAGAGGATTTCCTGACTTCTTCTTCCTCAGCACATCATGTCCTGTACTGTGAAGTCTTTTATATGATAACCAGTCAGAAGTGCCTGTAAGTATTGACTCTCCCTAACAGGCAATGGCAATAAACCAAATATATTTTCACTCTTCTAACCACACACTGAAACACAAGAATGTTTTACAAAGCAGTAGTGATGAACTTTAACAAATGTAAACGTGATTCAGATTTCCTAGCTTCCTTTCTCTTTAGTTCTCTGTAGTATACTCTCGTGACATATTTATGTATTTTCTGTTGTTTGAATTAAAAACTCATCTGCCTTTCTAAGAGGCTAGTCTTTGATGAACTTTAAACTTTGTAAAAACTAATGCATTTTGTCTGTGTGATAAACCAGTGGTTCTCCAAATGTGCTCTGTGGACCTCTCGGGATCCCCAAGACCCTTTCCAGAAGGGCTAAGAGGTCAAAACTGTTCTTTTTTTTTTTTTTTGAGACCAAGTTTCACTCTTGTTGCCCAGGCTGCAGTGCAATGGCGCGATCTCGGCTCATGGCAACCTTTGCCTCCCGGGTTCAAGTGATTCTCCTACCTCAGCCTCCCGAGTAGCAGGGATTACAGGTGCCCGCTACCATGCCTGGCTAAATTTTGTATTTTTAGTAGAGATGTGGTTTCACCATGTTGTCCAGGCTGGTATTGAACTCCTGACCTCAGGTTATCTGCTCACCTCGACCTTCCAAAGTGGTGTGATTACAGGCCCGAGCGACTGTGCCTGGCCAACACTGTTCTGAATCATATTAATTAAACCTGAGAAAGCTGATTAAAAATTTTAAAAATTTGTAAAAGTAATACAAAGTCATTGCCTGCTTTTTCATTGACACTTGCCATGATTGTATAAAAGCAAAAGTGGGTAAAACTGCTAGTTTTTCAGCATAAATCAAGGCAGTGGTACCAATTACATCAGTAGTCATTCTATTCTTTACTGACCCCTACAGTTAAAAAAACATAGCCTGAATTACTTAAGAATGTCTTTGAGGAAGCAGTAAAAATTAATGTTATTAAACCTTGACATGTCTCTTTAATATTCTGAATAAGTGGAAAGTTAACAAGAAGCGCTTTGCTGACTGCAGTATGTTGTTTTTTGTTTTTTAGAATTCGTGATTTGTGAACTGAAAAATCACTTTTTTCACAGAACATTGTTTTTATTTAAAATTACAACCGGATCAGCGCAGTGGCTCCCGCCTGTAAAATCCCAGCACTTTGGGAGGCCAAAGCAGGCAGATGGCTTGAGCTCCTTCAGACCTCAAGAAGACCAGCCTAGGCAACATAACGAAACCCTGTCTCTACCAAAAATACAAGAAAATTAGCCTGGCGTGGTGCCACACATTTGTGGTCCCAGCTACATAGGAGTCTGAGGTGATAAGATTGCTTGAGCTGAGATCATGCCAACGCACTCCAGCCAAGTGACAGAGTGAGACTCGGTCTAAAAAAAAAGTACAACTATCATTCTCAAAAATAAATGAAGTGAGACGTTCTCACTTCAAGAAAATAAATATTTGTTCCCAATGATGAAATTTAAGCTTTCCTGAGGACTTTGAAAAACTTGTTCCTTTTGCTGTAGGCTTGACAGCTTTTCAATACTTAAAGGCATTTTAAAGTAAGATTGGTGGTTAAACTAAAAGCGATTTTTGACACAATAAAACATAAACCAATATATTCCAAGTAACTAATGCATATTATAAATGCAAGTATGGGGCAAAAGATCCATTTACTGTGAAGAAAGATCAATGAGTACTGATGGAATAAATTTATTAATATGGAAAATGCCACTGTAACTAATTTAAGAAACTAGCACTTGTGAAGTTTTGATTTAGTATTAAAGAATACTCACAACTGTCTGAAAACTTTAAAATACACCTTTTACCAACTACCTATTTGCATGAGGTTAGGTCATCTTATTGCTTTTTTTCTATATTTGAGATGGAGTCTCCCTCTGTCGCCCAGGCTGGGGTGCTATGGCGAGATCTCGCCTCACTGCAACCTCCGCATCCCAGGTTCATGTGATTCTCCGGTCTCAGCCTCCCAAGTAGCTGGAACTACAGGCATGCACCACCATGTCCAGCCATTTTTTGTACTTTCAGTAGAGGCAGGTTTCACCATGTTGGTCAGGCTGGTCTCAAACTCCTGACCTCAAGTGATCCGCCCACCTCGGCCTCCCAAAATGCTGGGATTACAGGTGTGAACCACCGTGCCTGGCCAGCTTATTGCTTTTTTTTTTTTTTTTTTTTGACACAGAGTCTTGCTGTGTCACCCAGGCTGGAGTGCAGTGGCATGATCTCAGCTCACTGCAACCTCCGCCTCCTGAGTTTAAGCAGTTCTCCTGCCTCAGCCTCCAGAATAGCTGGGACTACAGGTGTGTGCCACCATGCCCAGCTAAGTTTTTGTATTTTTAGTAGAGACGGGGTTTCACCGTGTTAGCTGGGATGGTCTCGATCTCCTGATCCCGTGATCTGCCCATCTTGGCCTCCCAAAGTGCTGGGATTACAGGTGTGAGCCACCGCACCCAGCCTCTTATTGCTTCTTTAAAGCAAATTGCAAAGAAAGATCTAGAGAATCCAGTTGTCTCCAATGAAGGTCAACATGAGAGACTTTAAATAATACAAATACATGACACACTTTTTACTCAACTTTTGATTGTAGAAAAGTTATTTTTTCAATGAAAAATTTCTGTTAAAAATATTGTTCTCAAGGAATATTTTCTGTTGTTACAATTTGGGTCATGGGTTACTACTGACATCTAGTTGGTAGTGGCCATGAAAGCTGCCAAACTCTCTGCAATGCACAGGACAGTCCTCACAACAAAGCGTTATCTAGCTCATAATATCAACAGTGGTAAGGCTGTGAAATCTAAACTAAAAATAGATTTTGAAAAAAAATCTCAATGTTATATTTCTACTACGGTAAATATCAATATAATCAATATAAACACACACTCTTTGAGATTCTCAATCATTTAAGAATTAAGAGTCTTAAGGAACAAAGAAAACACAAATAATTTGCTTCGATATTTTAGCAGGCACAATACAGCTTATGATGTCTAGAGCTGTGTCCTAACACCGAGCTTGATATCTTGCAAAGTAATTAGCTGGAATAACAAGACAGGTTTCTAAAAAGCTCACCTTTGCGTGATATCATGATGTATCTCCAAGGTCACTCTGTGGAAGGAAAAACAATTCATAACAATAGATGTTATCATTTGTTAGGCCTGAAGACACTTTTTAAAATGGGGGCAGAGGAAACTCTCCTAGCGGCCCTGAAATTCAAATCTTCTAGTTCAGAACAGCACCATAAGGGCACTTTGTTTCATTTCTTGGTTTTTTACAAAAATATGAGAACCAAAATGCGAGGCAATATGCTGTTAGAAGACGCGTTTCTGTTGACAATTATAATATATAAATAATAACAGATTTCCTTGTTAAATGCTCTTCTGCCAACCAAAGCCTTTCATCCCATGCGATTTATTTTATGTACTTACTTATTTATTGACCCAGAGTCTCACTCTGTTGCTCAGACTGGAGTGCAGTGGTGCGATCTTGGCTCACCACAACCTCCACCTCCCAGGTTCAAGCGATTCTCATGCCTCAGCCTCCCAAGGAGCTGGGACTACAGGTTGCGCCTCTATACCCAGGTAATTTTTTCTGTGGGGGGATGGAATTTTGCTCATGTTGCCCAGGCTGGAGTGCAATGGTGTGATCTCAGCTCACCACAACCTCTGCCTCCCGGGTTCAAGCGATTCTCCTGCCTCAGCCACCTGAGTAGCTGGGATTACAGGCATGCACCACCATGCCCAGCTAATTTTGTAGAATGAGGCTCAAAATAACTGAGGGAAGGCAAATCTCAATTTTAGTAATAGGTCTATACGATATTAGCACTTTTTAAAAAGCCTGTAACATTGGCATGTAAGATGGACATGTCAATAATACTTCAAGTAAAAGAATTTTAAAATTACAGAATTTAAAGTTACATGCTGGAAAGGACCAAGACTCTACACGACATTTAATTCAACATTCATGTTACAGATCAGGGAAACAAACCTTAAAACTGACTTGCCCAAGGTCCCACCACATAAGAGCAGTTTTTCGTCCTAACCTCAAATTAAGCCGTGGCTCTCAAACTTTGCTGCACATTAAAATCACCTGAGAAGCTTTAATAATGGCCTCATCTTCAACATGAGACATTTTAATTTAATGAGTGTTGGGTATGACTTTGGGCATCAAGATTGTTGGTAAAAGTTTCCCAGGTGATTTCAATGTGCAGCAAAGTTTGGAATGATAGAGCTGGGGTGAAAATCAGAATCTTCTGGGATGCTTTTCTTCACATAAAGATGCCTCACATCTATCCCTATTTTCCTAAAAGGCTTCTCAGTGCCTAGAGATAGAGGGAAGGTGGAGATGGGAAGATACATGTGTTTGCAGACACGTATTTTGAAAAAAGAAAACCTTGCATAAGTGATCTCAGTGAGTTCCACCTATCCCACTGACAACACTGCACTACTGACTCATCATAAACATTTTTCAAAATCTTTTCTTGAAGCCAATTTGCCCTATTAATTTGCTCAATAAACCTTTATTTCACCAATAGTGAATATATCAAATGATTATTTCTCAAACTTGCTAATGGCAAATTAAAACTGACTTTACTTTCAAAAGTAGACTTCTAAAAAGTAGAATAATGAAGAAAAAAGTATGAAATTTGTTTGAGAAAGATTAATCTTCAAAGCTACTTTTGAATTGTATGCTAACACATCAAAATCTTTTGAACTCAAAAGAAGCCAGGGACTCTAGGTAAAACAGTTTTGGTGTATGTGTGCTCAAAGATTTAAGAGACTCAGCTGACTACAGACATTTAGTGATTACTCAATAGGTCCCAAAGCTCAGGACTTGAGACAGAGTTTGAGTCCAGTTTTTGCTGAAACACAATTTCATCACAACTATTGTTAAAAGGGAGGGAGAGACTGGGCGTGGTGGCTCACACCTGTAATCCCAGCACTTTGGGAGGCCGAGGCGGGTGGATCACGAAGTCAGGAGATTGAGACCATCCTGGCTAACACAGTGAAACCCTGTCTCTACTAAAAATACAAAAAATTAGCCGGGTGTGGTGGCGGGCGCCTGTAGTCCCAGCTACGTGGGAGGCTGAGGCAGGAGAATGGTGTGAACCCAGGAGGTGGAGCTTGCAGTGAGCCAAGATCGCGCCACTGCACTCCAGTCTGGGAGACACAGCGAGACTCTGTCTCAAAAAAAAAAAAAAAAAAAGGCGGGAGAAAAGTGATATTATTATGAGTGTAAACTTCCCATTTTTAATTTAAATAAAAGTTACTGACAATTGAATTAGCTAAAAAGGCTAGTGAATTTGAAACAAAATTGTTTATAAGCTAGTTGTGTTTACAGAATGAAAAGTAAAATTAAAGATAAAGACATTAATATTCTAAATTAGCACTTTCCAAACTGTGTTCTAAAAATCAATACTCATAACCCAAGGAGATGATAATAACGTACACTGGACAGCCCCTATGGAGCTGGTGCTGGTGTTAGTTGTTGTTCCTTTTAAAATAAACTTCATCTCAGGGTGCTCTCAAAGCGCATCTTTGTGGCCCACGAGGTGCTCATGCACAATGGGAGAAATTCAAATGCAGATACACTGTGGTGCCAGAAGAGGAAAAGCTATTTCTTCTTCCAAGGCTAATGTCCAAAGAAAGTAGTGCACACTGATTTAGTCCTATAATGCAGTGAAAAACTAGGTTTTCACAAAAAACATTCAATAAAGGGAACCTAGCCTCACTGTGTTCAACATTGTCTAAAGGCATAAAAGTATCAAAAGATACACTTTTTCTGGGATTGCTTCTCTGCTAACTGATTTTTCCTTCCACCACAACGTCTAAGATTAAAAGAGAAATTGATACTTAATATTTAGAATCTGGATATCAACATATAGTTGACTCCAATTTCTTAAACTGATTGCGGAAGAGGACAACCAAATGGCTGAAATAATTTTAGAATAAAGGAATCCATCCCTTGGCAGTATAGTTGTACTCACGATATTATTGTCATTGTAAGATAAGGCTGGCTGGCTGTGCTGTCATCAAGGAAGATTGTCGAACATGAGCTGTATTGTTGACTGAAACGCACAGTAGATACCTGAAGGGGAAGGGAAGTATAAGCTAAACTTATTAAAGTGTATTTTTTCTTGGTTAAAATGTGAAATGACAAAGCACTAAGATATTTCTTACACTCCATGAACTGCCTGAGTGCGGTATCATGTGCACTCTACAGAGAACCCATTGGAGGCTCTTAACTTCCAGAGACGATGTTTAAGATACGGGTTATAAAATGCTGCCCTTCATATGGTACCTGTCATCAAACCTAACAAGGATTTTACAAGTTACCTTTAAAAATCATGAGAAAAGTTGGCTTTGCTGGGCGTGGTGGCTCACACCTATAAACCCAGCACTTTGGGAGGCTGAGGTGGGCGGATCATGAGGTCAGGAGATCGAAACCATCCTGGCTAACACGGTGAAACCCTGTCTCTACTAGAAATACAAAAAATTAGGCCACCTGTAGTCCCAGCTACTTGGGAGGCTGAGGCAGGAGAATGGTGTGCCGGGGCTGCTAGGCCACCAACAAGTGAGGAAGCCATAGGTTTCTCTAGTCCTATTTTCTTATGTGGAGGATAAAAAGAGTATCACTTAAATATTCTCTCACACCCTGAAAACAGATGACAACTTAAAAAATCTTTCACTTCATGTTTAAATAAGACTGCCATGATATGACTCAAATGAGACTCTCAGAGAATACTTTCCAATTTCAAAACTTGATTAATTTCATTCTGTAAATCATCT
Organism: Macaca nemestrina; assembly: GCF_043159975.1. Lineage (NCBI taxonomy): Eukaryota > Metazoa > Chordata > Mammalia > Primates > Cercopithecidae > Macaca > Macaca nemestrina. The sequence continues at coordinate 83,898,033 of NC_092133.1, read as the reverse complement.
GACCTGCACCTAGCCATTTTCCTGCTCTAGCCCTGCTCTCTGCCTAGAATACTGCTTTTCTCTTTCCTTGCTTCAGCAAGCTCGACTCCATCTACCCTCTTGGATCTCTTTGTCGGCAGCCACACCAAAAAATATTTTTTTGTACACAAATTAGTCGAATTCACCGCTGTTTACAAGATGCTAATTCTTGCAGAGTATTCCCCTCATGAGAAAGTACGCCTCTCCATAAGAGCAGGGAGGGCCCTTACTCTTCCTACCTCCAGCTGCTGAGCATAGAATTTTGAGTAAATCCAAAACTTCGACAGTGTTTGATAATTCGGTTATCATTTGGTAGATAAGTCTCACTACATTTAATTACAGCAAAACACTACTAATAGTTTACTATTCATAGGTATTATTTAAGGTAGTCACAAAATAGAAACAAATAATCTAACATCAGTCAGCATAAATCAGAGTATGAAATTTTACGATCTTTAACAAGAAATGGAAGGGGTTACTTAGTAGTTTTAAGGTTTAATAACAAAAACTAGAAAATAATTGCACCTAGTAATTTAGTAAGTCAAAACCAAAGTGGTTGTATCACAATTACTGACTTGTGTATGTTAATCCATCCCTGCATCCCTGGTATGAAAACCATTTGATCATGGTGGATTATCTTTTTTTTTTTTTCAAGATGGAGTCTCGCTCTGTTGCCCAGGCTGGAGTATGCAGTGGGTTGATCTTGGCTCACTGCAACCTCTGCCTTCCAGGTTCAAGCGACTCTCCTGCCTCAGCCTCCTGAGAAGATGGGATTACAGGCACGTACCACCACGCCCGGCTAACTTTTGTATTTTTAGTAGAGATGGGGTTTCACCATGTTGGCCAGGCTCGTCTCGAACTCCTGACCTCATGATCCGCCCACCTCAGCCTCCCAAAGTACTGGGATTACAGGAGTGAGCCACCGCTCCTGGCTGGATTATCTTTTTGATATGCCATTGGGAACTACAAAACATTGCTGTATGAAATCATGGACACATACAAATGGAAAGACATCCCATCCTCATGAATGGTTAGAATGAATATTGTGAAAATGACCATACTGCCAAAAGCAATCTACAAATTCAACACAATTCCCATCAAAATACCAACATCCTTCTTCACAGAATTAGAAAAATCAATCCTAAAATTCATATGGGACCAAACAAGAACCCGCATAGCCAAACCAAACTAAGCAAAAACAACAAATCTGGAGGCATCACATTACCTAATTTCAAACTATACTATAAGGCCATAGTCACCAAAATAGCATGGCGCTGGTATAAAAATAGGCACATATACCAATGGAACAGAATAGAGAACCCAGAAATAAAACTCAAATACCTATAGCCAAATGATTTTCAACAAAGCCAACTAAAACATAAAGTGAAGAAAGTAAACCCTATTCAACAAATGGTGCTGGGATAATTGGCAAGCCACATGCAGGAGAATGAAATTGGATCCTCAACTCTCACCTTACACAAAAATCAACTCAAGATGGATCAAGGACATAAATCTATGACCTGAAACCATAAAAATTCTAGAAGATAACACTGGAAAAACCCACCTAGACACTGGCTTAGGTGAAGACTTCATGACCAAGAACACAAAAGCAAATGCAACAGAAACAAACAGGTGAGACTTAACTGAAGAGCTTCTGCACAGGAAAAGGAACAATCAGCAGAGTAAGCAGACACCCCACAGAGTGGGAGGGAATCTTCACAGTCTATACATCGGACAAAGGGCTACGATCCAGAATCTACGAGGAACTCAAACAAATTACAACTACAAAAATATGGAACCAGCTCAAATGCCCATCAGTCAATGAGTGGATAAGGAAATTGTGATATACATATAGATATATATATGAGGAATACCACTCAGCCATCATAAGGAATAAACTAATGGCATTTCCCAGCAACCTGGATGGAAGTAAAGACTATTATTCTAAGTGAAGTATCTCAGGGATGGAAAACCAAACATCTTATGTTCTCATTCATACATGGGAGCTAAGCTATGAGGATGCAAAGCCATAAGAATGATACAATGGAATCTGGGGAGTCGGGGGAAAGGTTGGGAGGAGAGTGAGGGATAAAAGACTATAAATTGGGTTCAGTGGATGCTGCTTAGGTGATGGGTATGCCAAAATCTCACAAATCATTACTAAATAACTTAGTCATGTAATCAAATACCATCCATTCCCCCCAAAACCTATGGAAATAATAAATAAATAAATAAATAAAGTACAGCATTTTTCTCAGCAAACATAAATAAAATAAAACAAAGACTAAAGTTTACATTTTTCACTCTCCTTTTGGGCAGGACAAATTTTAGATATGTTTTTAAAGAATTAACAACTTTTTTCCTTTTTCTGAGACAGGGTCTCCCTTTGTTGCCCAGGCTGGAGTACAGTGGTGCAATTACAGTTAACTGCAGCCTCAAACTCCTGAGCTCAAGCGATCCTCTGCCTCAGCCTCCTGAGTAGGTAAAACGAAAGGCACATGCCACCAGGCCTGGCTAATTTGTTATTTAACCTTTTTGTAGACATGAGGTCTTGCTATGTTGACCAGGCTAAAAATGAACAAATCTTAATTAACTTAAATATTTCTAACACTTTGGGCGTTCATGAAACCAGCTCCATCTCTGTTGTGAAGTAAAGGGAAGTATATGGCGGTGGATAAAGTTTGACAATATTAAACAAGGCCTTAGGAGAAAAGTGTAATATGCTTATTATAGATACATTAATTTTATAAATTCTCTGGGTTAATATCAGTAATTATACTCAAATTGGACTTTGATTTAAACATAGGTCCTAAATTTGGATTAAATATAACAGACTGACCACGAATTTATTTCCTCTCCCTCCAGAAGTCTCATTAGTCATAAAATAAAGGTTACACACATGACCAGGAGAGAAGGTTGACAGAGATAATTTTTAATAAATGCTGAGACATAAAAAGTAGATAAAGGACTGGTAAATAACACGGAAGCACAACTTTGGTCCCTACAGAAAGTGACGAACCGAAGCGAGCCAGTTTGTCTGGCAGAACTAAAGGCAGGCTGTGAACTTACAGGCAAATGGCACTCTGGAAAGTAGGGTAAAGTATAAAACAAAAGCCAGCAAGGTCAGTTGAAAATCTTTAACCAGAGGCCCGAGTCTACCTGTCCTTCCATCTGACAAGAAACTTAGATATGTGTTCTCTGGATATATCAAACCTGAGAATTTCTGGCTCAGAGATACCATGGCTTAAACCTGAGATATAAAGAAAACTGTATACCAAAAATGGAATGTCAACTTTCTTCACTAACTCTGCTTTTGGAAAGCAAGTGGCCATGCTTTTACTTTCCAGGCAGAAAATTGGGAGATCCTTCTCAGAAGAAACTGAAATATTTTGAGTGAAGATCCCCAGACAATACACTGAGGTCCCCCAAATGAAAAGCTAGTTTGGCTTCCAAAACCTCACAGTGAGTGCTACCAGTTAACAGAAGTCCTGCTTCCAAATAAAGCAGGCCAGGGACCACCACACATTGGAGGGAAGCCTCCAACAACAGAAATCAAAGCATCAGAAAAAAGGAATTCATAGGAGCAGTCAAAACCAGGAGCAAAAGCTAACAAAAAATCTTAAAACACTCTCAAAAATATAAAATTCAATAGAAATAGTAGAGGATAAAGTCACAGAATATCCCAGAACTAGAATAAAAAGATAAACAGAAAAAAATAGAAGGGGAAAAATTAAAAACCAATGCAGGTGTACTGCACTAAGCAGCCTAGCATCTGAATAACAAGACTATCTATAAAAAAGTAAGAGAGAAAATAAAAAAAAATTCTCAAGAAGAGATAGTCTCAGGTTTAGTAGCTTCAATAAAATGAAAAGATCCCCAACATGCTGTTATTATAAAATTTCAGAACCTCAGAGTGAGAAAAGATCCTAAAAAGCTTCCACAGCTACCTAAAACCTGGTTGTAAATAGTGTATCACACACTGGCAATAGATTCAAGAACAACACTGTAATGACAGCGCAACTGCAAAATGTCTTCAGAACCATAAAATTTAGATTCAGCGTAGAGGTGTCCTCTCTATCAAAGAGGAGGGATTTTAAGACTGGCCAGCTCTCTAAACATCTCCACCCAGGAAAATGTGTTCAAGTACAACTAGAGAGGATTACCGGACAGAAGGAAACACAGAATCTAGGACTCAGGTGATTCCACAAAAGACAGCAGTTACATGAGACAGGTATTTCGGAGACAGGATGAAGGACATGTAATGCAGAGACACAATGAAAACACCATATGACTTAGCAGTGAATAATATTTGCAGAGTCATAATTATGTAACTACTACTGATTTAATGAAAAAGTGTGCTAATACTGGAAGAAAAGGAGGGAGAAAAATAAGATCATGGTGTATTGAGGAAGGTATGCTTTTACTTGCTGTGATAGAAAGTCAACAGACAGTGCTGGCAATTAACTTAGCTATTCTATTTTTGTTATTTCATTAAAAATAAGATTAAATATTTAAGGCAGATATTTTTTTCACTCTGTCACCCAGGCTGGAGAGCAATGGCGCGATCTTGGCTCACAGCAACCTCCGCCTCCCGGGTTCAAGCAATTCTCCTGCCTCAGCCTCCTGAGTAGCTGAGATTACAGATATGTGCCACCACGCCCAGCTAATTTTCTATTTTTAGTAGAGACAGAATTTCACCATGTTGGTCAGGGTTGTCTCAAACTCCTGACCTCAGATGATCTGCTCACCTTGGCCTCCTAAACTGCTGGGATTACAGGCGTGAGCCACCACGCCCAGCCTTAAAGCAGATCTTTTGAACCAGACTATTGAAATTTAACTTAAATGTCAGAAATCTTTAAAAGGTGGACACACTAAGCTAAATACTTTTCTGGATAAATTTAATACTTAGGAAAATAGAAGAGATTTAGAAAATCCACAAAAAGAGGTCCATGCTACCACCACTGGGTCCACATTGTAATTTAAAGAAATCAAGAGAGACAACTTTTATGTCAAACTATCCATTTCTTAACTATTTGACTGTTTACTTACATGGTTTGTACAGTTGCTTCTTCTTATTTCTACAACTAAGAATAAAAAAAAAACTGGTCACTTCTGACACAAATACTATAAAATAAAAGTAGTTGTTAACATCTTACTGTTACTCCTATGTAAAAGGAGACAAAATTACATTTAAACAATTATTTTCAATAATTTATAATTTAAATTATCTGGCATGATTAATTTCATAAAGTAAAATCTAAAAACTTAGTTTTTCATCTAGTTTACTTTTTGTTTCTATTACATTCAAATGAAAGAATCCTCATGTACAAAAGAAAAGTGCAAAAATTTGGGCCAGATGAAAAATTTAGCTAATAAAAAGTTTAACTGTTGCATATATGAGCCATGATCCATTAGTATTCTCTCATTCTGCATTTACACATAGCTTACTTTAATTATCAGAAGCTAAGCGCTAACAGCTCTAAGAACTACTTCCTGACCAGGCACCTATCTCTAGATGCAACAGAATCCCTGCAAGCATCTTGCACCACACTTAGTGGTTATCTACTAATGTGCCACTAAAAACAAAACAAAAAAAGGGTCTTTATACAACTGGAAAGTGACCTATCTTAATTTTTTTCTTTTCTTTTTTTTTGAGACAGAGTCTCACTCTGTCACCTAGGCTGAAGTGCAGTGGTGGGATCTCAGCTCACTGCAACCTCTGCCTCCCGGGTTCAAGTGATTCTCCAGCCTTAGCCTCCTGACTAGCTGGGACTACAGGGACATGCCACCATACCTAGCTAATTTTTTTTTGTATTTTTAGTAGAGACGGGGTTACACTGCATTAGCCAGGATGGTCTTGATCTCCTAACCTTGTGATCCACTCACCTCAGCCTCCCAAAGAGCTGGGATTACAGGTGTAAGCCACAGAGCCTGGCCTAATTTTTAATTGTAAAATGAGTATGCAAACTTAATTGGACACGGTGTCTGCAGCACAATAAATATTTTTATTTTTCCTAAAAAAAGCCCGCATAATAAAAGCCCCAAGAAGGACTTGGGCCTTGCTTTGTTTCCTACACTGCCTCTGCCTTTGATGCTGGAAGGGCCTTGTAGGCAAAAGTTCCTACCACTGAAGAGTGAGGGACATGGAATAGTTTTTCTTTTACCTCTTCCATGCTCTCTAGGTGAGAGAAGCCAATGGCTCTGGAAGGAGCTGGGAAATACAATTCTGATATGTGTTGGATATGTTCCCCCTCCAAATCTCATGGTAACATGTGACCCTTAATGTTGGAGACAGGGCCTAGTGGGAGGTGGTTGGGGGATTCCTTATGAATGGCTTGGTCCCATTTCCATGGTAATAAGCAAATTCTCATTATGGTAGTTTAAAAGAGTGTGGTACTGGTCAGGTGAAGTGGCTCAAGCCTGTAATCCCAGCACTTTGAGGGATTTTCTGAGGCTGAAGCAGACAGATTACCTGAGGTCAGGAGTTTGAGACCAGCCTGGCCAACATGGTGAAACCCTGTCTCTACCAAAAATACAAAAATTAGCCAGGTGTTATGGTGCCCGCCTATAGTCCCAACTACTCAGGAGGCTGAGGCAAGAGAATTGCTTGAACCTGGGAGGAGGAGGTTGTAGTGAGCCGAGATCGCTGCATTGCACTCCAGCCTGGGCAACAGAGCGAAACTCCATTTCAAAAAAAAAAAAAAAAAAAAGAGGGTGGTACCTTCCCCCTTCCCCTCTCTCCTCCCTCTTTACCATGTGGAACCACCTGCTTCCCCTTTGCCTTCTATCATGATTGTAAGCTTGCTGAGGCCCTCTCCAGAAGCAGATGTTGAAGCCATGTTTGTACAGCCTGAAGATCTATGAGCCAATTAAACCTCTTTTTGTTATAAATTATCTAGGATTAGGTATCTCTTTATAGTAATGTAAAAAATGAACACAAATTCTAACCACAAATAACTGACTCAAGATGGGCAAAGTCTACTCAAACGATAAAAACAAAGGTTTACAAACTCCCATGTTTTACTGTGCTGCATTACTTTTTATAGAACCCTCACTTGTATTCTTGCTGTTTAAGTCAACTGGAAAACTTGGCTGTGTATGGCTTTTTAGCAAATAAATGAGGATTTAACATAACATTGAGGAAAATAAGCAGAAGTAGGGCATGTTTAAATTGACATTACATTAAATGAAAAGGTTAATAACCTAAAAGTTTTGAGTAGCATAAATTTGGATGTGGTAAATGAATGCGGTCAGAGGACTGTGTGAGACGAGGCCCAAATCACAGATTCAATCTCCGATGATAAACAACTATGTTTTTTAATTTGTTTAAATGAAAACCAAGCTGAAGCCTAAGTTCTATCATTCATCTTTAAAATGTACTCTTTGGAGCAAGGGAAAAGGGATTGTAAATAAAGATAAATCCATGAATTATAAATAAAGATAAATCCAAGAATTATAAAGAGAAATCCATGACTTCTCCATCACATGACACATTAATTGTGTTGATAAAAAGATGGCAAAATGTATAAACAAAAAGGTTACATGTTTTTACTAACATGATAACAACTAAAGGAAAGTATATCACATATTAAAATAAGACAAGTGAACATGTGAAAAGGTGAAAAATTTAAACCAATATGAGTTTTTTCTAAATATTTTCTATAACCTGATCAAACAAGAGCTTTTATTCTTTCTCTTAGCGGAAAAAACAATGTTGTCTCACCATCTGTCTGAGAGTTCCTCTGGAATATTGTGGTTGCCTCTGGATTGGCAGAAGGGTTACACTCCAAAGCTATATGTATAGAGGGAGAAAAGAAAAAAAGATGTAATCATTTATAAAAATTTATCAACTCATTTATTCGACTGCTGCATTTAGGCTATTTCACTACCTCTACTTTTATTCTTATCCACTGAAATGAATGTATAGACATAAGAGAGAGCCAAGCAAGATGGCACATGCTTGTAGTCCCAGCTACTCAGGAGGCTAAGGTGGGAAAATCACTTGAACCCAGGTCAGGAATTTGAGGCCAGCACGAGTAACAGAGTGACACTCTTCTTTATTTGAAAAAAAAAAAAAAAAAAGAGGAGGTAAATGTTGGCTTTGAGTTGTGTAAAATCAACTTTGCATAAAATAAATCAAGATGGCAGTAAGTTTTAACAGACAGGTCTATTTTATAGTCAAAGTATCAGATGTATTCTAGAGTTTAAAAAACTTTTTAAAGTAAATTCAGCATATCTGTCACTTCCATGTCATTCGGAGACATAGAACCTTAGTTCTGTTGAGTAGCTATCTTCCATAGTCATGTGATATCTCTAAGTCTTCATTTCTTCATTAGCAATACATAGGGAGAACATATACAGGCCTTATTTGTATTGGAAAGGGCCAAGTGAGACATACATAAACTGTGTTATAATCCTAAAGAATGACAATAAAGAGCCATTTTTGGGCTCTCATCCAATACTACCCATCTACTAACTGGTGTGTAACATCAATCAGGCTTTTCTTACATCACCAAGCAGACTATATGTTTACACAAGTACTTACATGTTTTGTATATAAAGGTATAATCAATTAATTCATATATTTGTTTGTTCTAAAGCAATCCTTAAATATCTTGAAAAGTGAGGAAAGTACTTCCAAGTTACAAAGTCACACTCATCAAGAGTCTTAATTATTCTACTTCTTAAAAAATTAAGAGCCCAACCAAAGTTTAAATAGAAGAGCTATGAGACATTTCCTCCACAGTAATGAATCTCTGGCATTTAAATGAAACCAATAAGCCCAATTGGATTTAATATCTTTATGATGCAACGTTTTCTATTTTGAAAATTTTAGTTTTTATTCAAGAACCATATTATTACCCAGAATTATTTTACTTAGATTCATCTCTTTGCAAAATTTTAGAGGCAAACCAACTGTTTTCTCTTTTCTACTGCCTCCCATCCCCTGCCTCTCCCAGCAGTGTAGAGACTGAAAAACTCCAACTTTTTTTTTTTTTTTTGGTGAGATGGGGTCTCACTCTTGTCACCCAGGCTGAGTGCATTGGCACGATCTCTGCTCACTGCAACCTCCGCCTCCCGGGTTCAAGCAATTCTCCTGCCTCAGCCTCATGAATAGCTAGAACTACAAGCATGCGCCACCACGCCCAGCTAATTTTTGTATTTTTTTTTAGTAGAGACGGGTTTTCACCTGTTGGCCAGGCTGGTCTCGAACCCCTGACCTTAGGTGATCCGCCTGCTTCAGCCTCCCAAAGTGCTGGGATTACAGACATGAGCCACCATGCCCGGCCAAAACTCCAACTTTCTTCTCTTTGAATAAGATGCTGTTGTCAGGAAAGGAAAGAATAATAAAGTGGGAGCCATGGCAACAAACACTCTTACAGGGAAGGTCTGAGACTTTAACCTGCAATCTTTGTATTATACATTAAAAATCTACACTGACATTTCATGTCTTTTGAAAGTTTTGACCATGACCCAATCCCCACATCTTTTAGAACAAGGAGGTAAAGTCTGTTAAGTCACCAGAATAAATCTGGAGACATATTTTGTGTTAAAGTAAGAATTTTAAAGTAATCAGAGCCTCACAGGTAAACTCCTTTGAGAAACCCCAAACACACACACACACAACCACTTTTCTGTAGCCCTGACCAGGATGTTTCACATTGTTTCACAATTATTTTAAGCAGTCTTCTTTTTTCTTTTTCCTTCTGCGTTCAAATTACAGTTAGAAGAAACTAAGCAGCCTCTATCAAGGTGACTTACAGCAGCCCATTAAGAATACCATACAGCCTCTCCCATGGCAAACTCCATTCTGATTTTAAATAAGAAATTCCCGAATATCTGAATATGAACTGTCCTGAGATTTAGCTACTTTAACAAAGGAAACAATTAGGCACTTACCTGGTTCCTTCACTTAGGTACCATCTGGATAGGTACAAAGAAAAAATAAGATGGGTACTGGAAAGTTGAGATATTTGAGTTTTTATTGAGAAAAGGAAGAGAATGGTCCAAAGAAGCTTCAACAAAGTCCCACAGGATGATAAACAGAGATACAGACAATGTTGTCTCACCATCTGTTTGACAGTTCCTCTGGAATATTGTGCTTGCCTCTGGATTGGCAGAAGGGTTAAACTCCAAAGCTATATGTATAGAGGGAGAAAAGTAAAAAAGATGTAACCATTTCTAAAAATTTATCAACTCGTTTATTCAACTGCTGCTTATTCAACAAGAAGAGCCAGAAATAAATGGTCCCATGGCAGCCTGGGAGAATGAGATGAGAGAGCAAGAACTGAGCGATTGGGAGGGGAGGCGAAAAGAAACTGACTGGACTCCGTGGGGAAAGACTAAGGGGTGGGAATGCAAGGCAGAGCCAGCTCTTGTTCCTGGCCAGCCCCGGGAAAGCTGGCTACAGGCAGAAAGGAGCTCGAAGTGGGCGATGCCTCCCAGGGGACCTTGGGGACAGCAGCAGCCAGAGGCAAGCAGAAGGCAGATGGCACCCGTCACCTCCTTACCTTCAGGCATCTCCTGGTCATGGATGTGGTACATGTGGAGGTCCTCACCAACTTCAACAGTCACTGCAGCAGGTTGCACAGCAGCAGCCATGGGTGCTCCTGCCATCCCGTCCCCAGCTCCTGCCATCCGGTCCCCAGCTCCTGCCATCCCGTCCCCAGCTCCCGTCTCATAGATCTCGGACTCAGAGGGACATACTGACCCCCGCGGCTGGTCAAACTCGTGGCTGGCCCTGGGGCGCACACAACAGGTTAGTATGTTCCCCATGGGACACCTCTACTGTCTGCCACCACCTGGGCCTCTGCTCACAGCTTTGGCCTCGCACTCCCGCTGCCCTAGGCTAAGGCTATGCTGCACTTGCAGAGATGGTCTTGCCCACTGCTCACCTGCCTACCTCACAGCCCAGCCCCAGGCCCCGGGCCCTGGGCCTCAGCCCCAGCTAGGGCTGTGGACCAAGGCCCGCACCCTGCCACCTCCCCTGAGTTGACTTGTCTGGGAGGGTGAAGACCAGTCGACTTATTTAATAGGTTGTGAACCCAACAAGCACTGAGAGACACAACAACTGCCTGAAGAGAGAACAGACGGAGCTCCTCCTCCTTCTATAGTCACCTACAGACTGAAGCCTACTGGCCCAGGTGAGAGCCCAGGCATGTGGCACACAATGCCCCACCCCACACTTCACAGTGCCCTCCCCGACAGCTCACAGTGCCCCATCCTGGCTGCCACCCCTCCCCAACAGCTCAGAATGCCCCTGCCTGGGCTGCCCCACCCTGTGGCTTATGATGATGATGCTCTCCTGGCCCTTCGTGCAGTGCCAGTGGGACTAAGGTTTTCATCTATCACCAGCTTCCTGAGATTTTTAGTCCTAAGAAAAGCACAGGGTAGTTCGTGGCTTGAAGCCGTCTTCCTCTATGAGTTCTACACAAAGCCTCACTAGAGTGGGTCCCATTAGCAACCAAGCTGAACAACTTTTATTTACTCACTGAACGTAGATACACCTGAATGGCTGACTGCTTTTGTAACTAAACACTCCTCTCCTGTCTTCCAATGAGTGGTTGTTTTTGTCTGCAACTTGACCACAGCAATCCTTGGGTCCCTAGCTCTACTCTCAATAAAGAGTTATGGCTGTGTGTCTTGAATGACACCTTAGGACCCATCCTGCCTCCACCTCCTTCTCCATAAAATAGAAACCTAACTTGTCCCTCCAAGCTCTGAAATGCTGAAACTTACCAACTCCCTTTTCTCCCCGCTATTTCTTCCTTCCATGGCAGGGACTTTCAGATTTTCTTTCTTTTACTAACAGTACTATGCGTGATTTTGTCATACAAAATCAAGAGCCATAAAGTGGTTTACTGCAGTCTAAAGTGGGTTACCACAGTCCTAATTCAATAAAGATGAATACTAGACATCTGGCAAGTAGTGTGTGCCTGACAGTGTTCCCACTGTGTTATGCTCATTTAATCCTCAGAAACAATCTCATTTACAGACTTTACAGGAGTTGAGATGGAGAAGGTAAGTAACCTCTCCAAGGTCACATGACTGCTAAGGGTGGGGCACAATTTGAGCCCAGGTAGTCTGAATTCCCCAATTCCTCAAGCATGAATATCAGAAAGTGTATCAGTCTGTTTTCACACTGCTATAAAGAAATATCTAAGGTTGGGTAATTTATAAAGGAAAGAGGTTTAATTGATTCACAGTTTCACATGGCTGGGGAGGCCTCAGGAAACTTACAATCATGGCAGAAGGGGAACCAGGTCCGCCTAACATGGTGACCGCACAGAGTGTGAACATGTGAAGGAGCAACTGTCAAACACGTATAAAACCATCAGATCTCAGCTAGGCACGGTGGCTCACACTTGGAACCAGCACTTTGGGAGGCCAAGGCAGGTGGATCAACTGAGGTCAGGAGTTTGAGACCAGCCTAGCTAACGTAGTGAAATCCTGTCTCTACTAAAATTAGAAAAATTAGCTGGGTGTGGTGGTGCATGCCTGTAATCCCAGCTACTCAGGAGGCTGAGGCAGGAAAATCACTGGAACCCAGGAGGCAGAGGCTGCAATGAGCCAAGATCATGCCATGGCACTCCAGCCTGTGCAACAGAGCAAGACTCCATCCCAAAAAATAAAACAAAACAAAATAAGACCAAACCCTGTAAGATCGCATGAGGACTCACTGAATACCACAAGAACAGCATGATGAAAACTGCCCCCATGATCCAATCACCTCCCCCCAGGCCCCTCCCTCAACACTTGAGGATTATGGGGATTACAATTCATGATGAGATTTGGGTGGAGACATGGCCAAACCATATCAGAAAGTAAAGGTAGAAGTCAAGCTTGGATGGGAAGTGACACTGTAAATTATTATTTTTTTGAGATGAAGTTTTGCTCCTGTTGCCCAATGAAATTGTTTAGATTAGCTTTGGACTCCCACAAAAGCAAGAAGGGAGAAAGGATCATGTGACTCTAGAGATATTTTTGGCAAAGGAAAGGTTTAGGAAAACATCTTTTGATGACCTTTATTTTAACACACTTAAAAAAAAAAAAACTACTGTGGGAAAAAGGATATTATGTATAGAAAAGTCTACACTTCTTGACACAACTAACTAAAAAAAGTCTGATACACTAAACAAAAACCCAAATAATGTCTTCCCTAAACGTGGGTAACTTGAAAAGCAATTTGAGCAAAAATCAAGGAGTTCAATTATAAATAAGTATATCAACAAAGTGAAAGATGGCTTTAACGTTTCCCACAAAAAGTTAAAAGAAATAACAGCAACTTTAGAGGAGGAGGAAAAAATAATTAATAAGAAAATTATATGCAATTGCAAAATCTGTGAATATTTACAAACTCTAACATATAACTACAAAACGGACCAGAAGAATCATTATCATAGGAAGCAAAGGGGCATTTCAAAAATCAGAGGAGGAGGAATGATTCATATTTAACTTAATTCTGTGGAAAATATTTAAGTAACGTTTGAGGACGAAAATACGTGATATGTTGAAACGTGGGAAACCACAGTGGAAGGAAAAAGAACTCAAGAAAACTCAGTTTCAGTAACCAGTATCCAGTAAAATCTTCAGGACCTAGAGGCTACAATCTGTGTTAATAGTATCTGAAGACCTAGAAAGGTCATTAGAAATCATTTTGGATAATTCTTTTTATTTTTGAGATGGAATCTCGCTCTGTCGCCCAGGCTGGAGTGCAGTGGCGCGATCTCGGCTCACTGCAAGCTCTGCCTCCCAGGTTCACGCTATTCTCCTGACTCAGCCTCCCAAGTAGCTGGGACTACACTGGCCCACCACCACCCCCGGCTAATTTTTTGTATTTTTTAGTAGATACAGGGTTTCACCGTGTTAGCTGGGATGGTCTCGAGCTCCTGATCTTGTGATCTGCCCGCCTCAGCCTCCTAAAGTGCTGGGAATACAGGTGTGAGCCACCGCGCCCGACCCATTTTGGATAATTCTTGTAGACTTGAGATGATGTCTATTTACAAAATAGTGCCTGTATTTCTGTATTCACTACAGAAAACAACTGGATATGGACAGGAAACTAGCATGCTGTGCCACAATCTCTAAAGAAAGATTAGGGAAGTTTCAGCTTAAAGCAAGAATAATCACAATAAACTTTTACAACCCTTTGCAAGCATATATGAAAAACATACAAAAGTTTGTAATGATCTTTTTTAAGCTAAGAGAACAGAAAAAATGAGAAAAATTAAATTATAAAATGAACCTTTGGTTTACAGGTAAGAAACATTTTATGACAGGAGATCAGGGTTGCACAGTGTATTATGTGAATGTTGTGACTTATTGGTTTCATCTTGGATATCATAACTTGACATTTTGTAAAAGTGATTTTTCACAGGAATTTTTTCAGATGCCCTATAAAGTCCTGTCCCATCAGAAGTGAGTAATAATCTTCCATATTCTTGAAATAGCTTAATGGCATCTTCTACAGTCTTCCATTGTTTAGGTAAACCTGGGAATCATGTTTGGGTATCGTCTCATCCAACTTCTTTACCCATCCCCATCATAAGTCAGGAAGGTCTTGGATATTTTCTGCTCTAGCAATTAATTCATCATTAATCCTGGAGTTATTTGCTATTACAGTCATTTGTCCTACTTCACTTCCCGTAAGCATGACCCATTTGCCACCATTAACTCCTAAACCATATTGAATTTGTACATCTGACTTTGTGAGCAAAAGTTCTATGTATATCCTGTAATTCTTGCCTAGTATGAAACTTACTTTCAGTAGAGATTGTATGTCTGCAACTCATGCACCTATGTAACTTGCACCGTTACCGCTGGTCGGGCTTTCCAGGGGTCATGATAACCTCCTGGGTTCTCTGGGAGAGGGACATATTCTTCAGGATGACGTTGTAATATTTTGTTAGCTAAAATCGTCTATCTAAATGGATAGTTCCTAATGTCTTGAGTAATAAGGCGGGTACTTTTTATTTTTCTTCGCTCTTCGAGTTGATGTGACCAATTCCTGAGGTCAGGTAATCAGGCCAGTATCACACTGGTCTTTGCCAGAACTTTTTGCCTAATACATTTCTCTACTGCTTTCTACAGGTCACTGGATGTTAATATGGGTTCTGGAATCCAATTTTAAAAAATGTCTTGTGAATGACTTGCAACATGGTCATTTAATTTTCAAATATAATTTGCAAGTGAAATGTGTAGGACTCCCATAAGGCACAATGACCTAGATCCTGGGTATGATCCCCTCCAAAGAGGCAAATAGTGAATTCAGCAAGCTCACTCACGTCTGCGTACACCAGTCACTTCTGAACTGCTCAATGGCAGGCAGGGGGAATGACCTCTAATTGGCAGATGCCTACTCGCTATGACCCTGGATTGGACATATAGTTACCTTGAGTCAGGCCAGTCCTGTGTCGTTGGACTGTTCCTTGGAGATATACTCATTAGTGACTGTTAACGTACCTGAGTTATTAGGTGCCTGTAGACTATGCCCAGTGATATGTGCATTACGTACAAAGGCTCTCTAGCTGTGCTCACACTGACTGAAGTTGTGAGGTTTCACAACGACATGTCAGCCAAATACATATGTTCAGATTTACCATTTGTCAAGAGGTCTTCACACTATTAATTATGCAATTATCATTCTACACACAGGCAGTAATAAAGCGAGTAAAAAACCACAGCCATGGCTCGGGAGACCAATGTACCTCCAGAAGAGTCCAGTGGGTCCAGAAGCCCTTTGGATGCTGGTCAGAGGCTCCTTTTGGGCAGCAGACAACAGGTCTGGAGAAGTCCTTAGAGTTCTCATGGACAAAGCTTCTGAAGGCATCTTAGACAAGATCTTGTCTTTGCTGGTTTTATGATCCTCTGCAGATGGGTCTATTCTCATTATCTCAGCCACCTTTCACTTCCTATCAGTTCATTTCAAGTCTCTCATGATCCCAGGCAGCAGTAGTTGTTATCACGTGAGTACGTTCATATATGTTTATCTCTTTGGGGATGGGGGGACAACTTCACTGTGGACTTCATTCTACTGGAGATAAGTGACCCCATTTTAAGTCAACAAGATCACAAATTAATATCACCTATTGTCAGGGAAGACAATAGCTACCACCTGGGGTTGAAAGCAGGTAACTCCATTCATTCTGCCAACATTCTGTCTTGATTATGGCGCCAGTTGCTGCGAGGGACTTCCTTTTCACCACTTGTTTTTCACAAGGTTGGAGTTTGAACTGCTAACATTCTACTGATTTCTGGGTGAAGGGACTGACTGCACCATCCTAGCCTGTCACAGCACTTGCCCCAGTACTTCCACTTTAAGAGTTTTCCACCTTGTCCAGAACTACAGTCCATTAATTCCCTCATTTTCTCTCTTAAGAGAATAAACAGGCTGGGCGCGGTGGCTCACAACTGTAATCCCAGCACCTTGGGAGGCCAAGGCGGGTGGATCATTTGAAGTCAGGAGTTCGAGACCAGCTTCACCTACATACTGAAACCTCATCTTTACTAAAAAAAAAAAAAAACACACAAAAATTAGCCAGGTGTGGTGGCAGGCAACTGTAATCCCAGCTACTCGGGAGGCTAAGACAGGAGAATCGCTTGAACCTGGGAGGCGGAGGTTGCAGTGAGCCAAGACTGTGCCACAGCACTCCAGCCTGGGCGACAGAGCGAGACTCCCTCTCAAAATAAATAAATAAATAAATAAATAAAAAATAAAAAAATATTCCTGCATTCTGAGAAGGTATAATCATCAACACATTTTTGAGCACAACTATGCACACATGCACTTCCGCATTCACAAGCCATGCTGTGTGCACACACTGATGCCCCTAGATTTCTTTTTTGAAGAGATGGTATCTTGGTGTGTCACCTAGGCTGGATAGCAGTGTTAGGATCACAGCTCACTGCAGCCTCAAACTCCTGGGTTCAAGTGATCCTCCTACCTCAGGCTCCTGAGTAGCCTGAACTACAGGAATGAGCCACCATTCCCCACCAATGTTTTCATTTTTTTGTAGAGATGAAATCTTGCTATGTTGCCCAGGATGGTCTTGAACTCCTGGCCTCACGGAATCCTCCTGCCTTGCTCTCCCAACATGCTGAAATTACAGGTATGAACCATTGTGCCCAGTCACCAGATTCTTTATTAAGAAGAAAATTTGTTTGCTGACATGTAGACAATGAATTCATAAATAGGTCGCAAATTACCAATTAACAAGTCAATATAAACGAGTTGAGTAAACACACAAAAATGACAGTATAAATTAATAAACAGTTTATGACTTCAAGTTTCTTTTTTTCTTTAAAATGTAGTTCTGACAGAGACTGCTACTTGTCCATTCCATGGAAAAGTCAGAGGTGGCTGAAATGTCAGAGGTACACTTATTAACACCTTGCTGCTTTCTGTGTAGCTTCCTCTCAGTACTTCACCAGTTGGGACTGACTCACCTCTCTGGCTGGGTTTGGGAGCTAGACAGGAACACACAGAACTGGGAATCCAAAGTCATCTCTGACACTAAAAGCAATGAAAACATAAATAACCAAACATATTATCAAGAAATGAACAAGGGATCGACATTAAGTACAGCAAGAAGAGAAGAAAGCATTTAATCGGCCAGGCTTTCATTCTGACAAAATAATTTACCACATGCATGTCTCTATCTGACATGTGTGAACAGAAAAAGAAGAGGTAACAATAGAGTAGAGGATTCCTCTTCCAATTGTCTCTGATCTATTCAACCTTTGTTACAGGTCAGAGAGTTCTCCAATTTATTAATAAACAACAGAGATAATGTGGCAACCAGGACACAGAGACATACTGAGAGTACTGCTCAGTTCTCTGCCTAGGCCTGATTCTGCTGATTCCTGACAATGAGCGCTGTGAAATTTAGAGGCAGGTCAATACACACACGCACAAACACACAAAAGAGACACTTCATGGGCAAGAAGCACCAAAGATATAAAACAAAATGTCTGAAAGACCATAAAACAACTTCTGATGAAATACTGTTTGCATTTTGCAGAAGTAAAATGTTCACCACCAAACCTACAATTAGCTTAAAAATTACAATAAGTACAGTACTTTTGGATCCCATCTCCAATTCATACCTTATCAGCATGTAATAATCACACTGCATCTACAACAAATCTGGATGGACTTTTTATGCTGAATACAACTTGTACAGTAAGAAGGAAATTTTTTGAAATACTGAGAATACAACACTTGTATGCCATGCTCTACTTCACAAGTCAAAAGAAAAAATCATTTCTATTTTTAAAATGTATTGAAATGAAATACAGAGAAGTATATTCTAATACCAGTTAACATTAAGAGAATATATCTCTAAACCAAAGATCTTGGATCTTCTAGAAAGACAAAATAAACCTGTATATATTTGGGTAAGAAAAAAAATTAAGAGATCAAGAAAGGAGAGAGCATGTTAGCACAGAATCATCTCCCAAAATGGCTTTCTGATGCATTTGACCAGTTTTCAAGTCCATTTGTTTTTCCTCCTTTGGCAATAACAGCCTGTATTACCAAGGAAACGCAAAATAATTCAATTTGTACATTAATCAACTCATCTGGAAATGGCAATATAGTCAATGAAAATACAAAGAAACAAAAAATGTCAAGGAATTGTTTAAGATGTTTAAGATGACATAGAATAGGGAAAAAATAATCTGATAAACACCAGAAGAGTTAATAAGCAAACTCAGGCATGGTTCCTTAACACCACACTTCAAAAGAACTTAGAGGAATAACCCTTTAAAAAAAAATCTAATTTTAGAAAAAAATTGCTTAAATGGGAAGTTAGTGTTTCGTAGATCTTTTAGAAAGGTGATTAATTTCTAAGCTAAAAACACATGATCCTTAACAGAAATGGTTGAGTCCAGGCCCAAGGCAGAAAGAGGGCAACATGAGCCTGGATCCTCTTGTTCTGTCAGAAAGTAAGAAATGCTCAAAGACTAACAGAGACAGTTCAGAAGACACAGGAGACAGGCTGAAGGCTCCCGTGGCCCAATCTGGGACAGTATAGGCATTAGAAAGAACAATGACAGTGATGGAAAATAACCCATGGAATAAAACGCAATTGCATTAGTCAGCAGTGATATGAAAATAAAGGGAAGAACTGAAAGCTCTTTGCTAAAAATTCCAGCTAACAAATGTAGGAGGAATGACAGAGGAAGAACATCCATTTTAAGTCACCAGTGCCATAACTGATAGAGAAGATCATAAGGAGGCTAAAATCACTGGATGAAAGAAAACTGTATGAAGCTTTTTAACATAGCACAATAGATAAAAATATGAAAACATAAATTAGAAAAAACTAAAAATCATACCATAAGAGATGGATAAGTTAGAATATAGGAATAATAGGCCAGGCATAGTGGCCCACATCTGTAATCCCAGGATTTTGGGAGGCCAAGGCGGGAGGACTGCTTGAGCACAGGAATTCGAGACCAGCCTGAGCAACATAGTGAGAACTCGTCCCTAGAACAAAACAAAAAATTTAGCTGGGAGTGGTGGTGCACTCCTGTAGTCCCAGGTACTTGCGGGGCCGAAGCAGGAGGATCACTTGAGCCTGGGAGTTCAAGGCTGCAGTGAGCCAAGATCATGCCACTGTACTCCAGCCTGGGAGACAAAGTGAGACCTTATCTCAAAACAAAAACAAAAACAAACCACAATAACAAAAAAACACTGGTAACAACAAAATCATGACTACATAAAGACTGTATAGAAAACAAAATGCTCAGAATATAGAAATAAAATTATGTATTTTACCTGTAACTATATTAGAAGAGAATATTCTTGTAGACAAGGATGACTAGAAGGATATGCAAAAATGAAAATAGCTAATAACACTCGTTATATCAGGCACTGTGGTAGGTAGTTTATGCACATTGTAACAAATTACATACTAGATTATCTCAAAATTTTCAGATAAATTTTACTGGGAGTCATAAACCAATACAACAAAACCAATGTTTTGCAAACATCCATTAAGCATAAAGGTATACAAATTCTTAATCCAGGCTGAAAAGTAATTCACATAAGCCATACATCAGTGGAAACTTACCCATGGGAGATAATACAACATAATCTAAATAAAACTTTCAGAGACAAGGCATGCGGCTTCTGGACAGCCACAAACTCCCTGATTCTGCTCTATTGTTTTTGCCACCAAAAGAAAGCCAGGTGAACTCAGGTCTCTTAAAACACAAAAAAGTAACCTATGGAAGATGGCGTGGTATTTGAGGAATATTTGGGGTCTGTTGAAAAACGCACCCTGTATTTTATTTCAAGAAAATACTCCCTTGTAATGTCAGGTAAGTGAAGAGCCCTCAGAGACACATGCACACACAAAGAAAAACAAAACAACATAGAATGAATCCCACCAAAATGTGTTATGATGGCAGAATTATGGGTGACATGATCTTCTGTAATATATCTTTTTATTAAAAATAGAAAAAAGGCAGACATCCCCTTGATTATCTATAGCCTCTGACCCATGTGGCTTGGAATCAGAAAACAGCGTCACCCGACTGGAAGCCATCTTGGCATCAATGGTGGAGATGGTGGAGATGAGACTCCGGACCAGCTCATGGGTGGGCTCCACCTCGTCCTGTCAAGACCACCAAGAAAGGGCACGTGAGGAAAGCACAAAGATCTTGGAGAGACAGTTTCACCCAGTTTCTCAAAATTATCTTACACACATTTCCTGAGAACATTTCTTTTTTTTTTTTTTTGACACGGAGTCTTGCTCTGTGCCCCAGGCTGGAGTGCAGTGGCGCGATCTCGGCTCACTGCAAGCTCCGCTCCCCCGGGTTCACGCCATTCTCCTGCCTCAGCCTCCCAAGTAGCTGGGACTACAGGCGCCCGCCACCTCGCCCGGCTAATTTTTCTTGTATTTTTAGTAGAGACGGGGTTTCACCGTGTTAGCCAGGATGGTCTCGATCTCCTGACCTCATGATCCGCCCGTCTCGGCCTCCCAAAGTGCTGGGATTACAGGCTTGAGCCACCGCGCCCGGCCGAGAACATTTCTTAATGCCACAAAAACCAGAGCAGAAAATCCTTATAGCAAAGCTTGAAATGGATCCCCATCTCCATTAAACTTTGCCAAAGCTCAGTGAGTATATAACCTGATAACCTAAACACCTAGCTAGAAAAACCTCAGTTCCAGTGCTACAACAATGCTAGCTTTTCTAACATTTTAAAATAACCCTGCTTTTAACCCAATAAAATTCAACTACAGAACTAAGAAATAAATACTGGAAATCCACTTTAAAGTACAGAATGAGGAGACCATTGTGAATGAGAAAAAGAAAAAGACCAACGAGAGCTGGCGAGCACACTGGTTTTGTAGAAACGGAGATAAGCTGTGCAGGTGCCACACAGGCAGTAGGGCCCGCGCCGGGGCCACGGATCAACGAGGCATGCAGGACAGGACGCTTCTGCTTGGTATAATGAAAAAAAGGTATTCTTTTTATTCTACATATTTACAGTATGCATTTGGGCCTTTATTATAAGTACAAGAGAACAATCGTCAATAAATAAAAGCTGACTACATTATCATTTTTTCTTTAAACAGTAGACTTGGAAAGAATAATGAGAGTTCAGAGCGATGACCCCCATCTCACCGATGCCTGAAAACCGCGGCTGCCACCAAGGTCAACATAGACAGCGTGTTTGTCATACAGCACTCGCCCAACTCCAGAAAGAGGCGCATAAACCAGCTGCTCCTTCTCATTTAAACAGCGCTTCTTTCGTTGTTCAGGAAGAGCACAAGGGTCTGGGAGGAAACTGACGTCATGCATGGCAAAATCTTCTATTCTACCCCGGGAAGACAGGACCCAAAAAGCCAGCTTCAGCTGACAGGAAGTCAGTAAGTATCTACTGTTGACTGGGGGGTTAAAAACGATGCACAGTCCAAGGGTTTAACCCATGACCCAAAAGAAGGGCATCATGCCACACGGGAACAGTGTACTTCTAGCTACAAGAGGTCAGAGAAGAGGGGATTCGATAACACCTTTGCAGGCCTACACATAGCTGGCTTACTTTTAAAACTTCCAGCAAGGCCATCTTCCCTTGTTGGGTCATTTTTCAGTTTTCCTGAGAAATGAAACCATCCCAAGAATCCTATGTGTAATTCTAGTATGTTCTATAACAAGAGAATACCTGGCATGTGAAGCTGGCTTTTATTTTTCAAGTGTGCTCCTCTAACATAACCATAAAGTGACACCTGCCGGTCACATTTGATGTTTGTTCAGATATCCTCTGGGTTTGTCAAATCTTCCATCCTAGAAAAATAAACTCAATCATACAGTAGAAATATTTCTATACCTCCTTTCATGTGTCAATGACTCATCATACTCTTGTTCACTAAGCACGTTGTTTAGAAAACTAGACAATGCAGAAATAAGGAAGCACCGTTCACCATCCAGCAGAGGACAAGGGGCAGGCACACAACTGTGTCTCTAGGCTGAAAGTGACATTCATTCTGGAAGACACCAGACAGGGAGATGACGTCTACCTGGGGTTGGGGAAGAGTGAAGAACATATTAAGAAAATCCGTTTCTGGAAGAGGGTGAGCCTCTGCTCTGGAATTTTTACTGTGGCTTGGATTCTGGCAGGTGGAAAAAGGGTATTCCAGGCTGAGAAAACCACAGCACAAAGAAGAGCACAAAGAAAGGAAACTGAAGGCACACATGAAGGACTCAAGCACCCGGGCACGAAGGCAGCATCACTGAAAACTGAGGATGAACGTAGGATGGGGCCACATCCTGTAGCCTTAAATGTTTCCAAGTCCTCCCATTGTCCTAAACATCTCATAGTTAATTTACTCCCAAAGGCACAGCATCCTTGAGCAATGATATAAATAGACATTTTCCATCAACTACACTTCTACCCCCACTATTCAAACAGGCACAAAATAAATCCTATCACTGTTCTTTTTCTAGCCTTTTTAGCTTTGAATATGGCCCAGGAAGAAAAAGTTTACAATCACTTTTTACCTGTCTGCCAGGATATAAGGGTGACAAGTTTGCCATGTGAGAGGCCTAAACTTCGTAACAGTAATAAAATGGCCTAGATTGTGCATTTCTTGGTTTTGATATTCTCCATGCAGCATTCCAGAAAAGTAGAACAGCTTGGCACCCTAAACATTAAAGGAAAATTAAAAATTAAATTTCAATTAAATTCTCATCAATACTGCAACAAAATAAAAGCTCTAAAAAAGAAGCAATCCTAAGAAGGGAGATTTCCAGCAAAGCCACTGTCCTCAGGCTTCCAGAGCCTTGCTGGCTTCTTTCAGGACTTATTAGAACCCCACAGAGGCAGACTGCTCTGCAGCCGAGCAGGGGCATCCATCTAAGTATGGTGAGGAGAGGGAGGTGAGGCCTCTGAGCACAGAAACGGTTCTGTGGCCGATGGACCAGAGCAGTATGGAAAGGAAGGGGCAGCGCCTGGTCCTGCAACTGGGAGAAACTTCTGATGTACTCTATTATAAAGTCCCGACCCCAAAACACCCAGACACTACCTGGTGCAACAGGTACAGAGACAAATGAAATATACCAAGAGGCCCAGAATAAGCACTCTCTTGAGGGAAACCTTCCAGAGACTGGGAACACAAACACAATGGGAATTCAGGAGGCAAATCCTAGATAGATGTTTAGTAACGTCTCTTCAGTCTTTTTGTTTGTTTGAAATGGAGTCTCACTCTATCACCCAGGCTGGAGTGCAGTGGTGCAGTCTCAACTCACTCCACCTTCTGCCGCCCAGCTTTAAGCAATTCTCACGTCTCAGCCTCCCCAGTAGCTGGAATTACAGGCGCATGCCACCACACCCGACTAATTTTTGCATTTTCAGTAGAGATGGGGTTTGGCCATATTGCCCTGAGCTCGAAACTCCTGGCCTCAAGTGATCGCCCGAGTCTGCCTCCCCAAGTGCTGGGATTACAGGCATGAGCCACTGTGCCCGGCCTCTTCAGTCTATTTTAAAAGGATTATACTGTTAGTTCCTACCCGGTAAACTTCTGTCCAGAAGCTGTGTTTTAATCACTTCTTTGTCTTCTTCAGTTGCTTATTATGCTTGAAGGAGTCGAGGTGGGTGAGAACTCCCATAATTTTAGGAAAGCCATGTACTTGACAGATGTTTAGAAACTCAAAGGTTTCCATTTCAAACCCAAAGCTGGCATCTATAAGCATCAGTACCTACAAACAGAACACATCATTTCTCAAAGAAATTACCAAAACAGACCACCTACACTAGGGGTTGGCAACTGGCCACGGGCCAAATCCACCCATTACCTGTGTTTGTAACTACAGTTTTATTGGAACACAGCCACATTAATTCATTTACATATTGTCTATGGCTGCCTGTGCACTACAACTGCAGAGCTAAGTAGCTGCAAAAGACATGATCCACAAAGCCGAAAATATTTACTATCTGGCCCTCGACAGAAAAGTCCCACTGCAGACTAAATCTAATGACTACACAGGCATCCCCCAGAGAAACCACCACCCTCTGACTTGCTCTAAAAGGCAACCATAAGACAATGCCCACTAGGCTATAAACTTTCATTTTAAGAATTCTAATGCATGAGAAGTAACTCAGAAAAGGCTGGGTCTAACCTGGTCCTTACCTAAGAAATCCTAATTTAAAGAAATGAAGTTTTCTGTAATGTACTTTTAAGCCAAATAACAGGTCTCTGACATCCAAAGAATGGGAAGAAAGTGATAATCAATGAAATATATTAAATATATACAGAAAACCAACCTCTTCTTTCAATCTCTTCACAGAAAAAAAAAAAAATCTGTTTTTTTGCTGAGAAGTATGCAGTGGAAACCTCTATCTTGTATGTTAATTTGTATAACTCAAGTACTCAGAATTTTTTTTAAATAGCTATCAGTTTAGGATTAAGTCAAAAAACAGTAAGATTATGATGAATGGTAGTCTATAAGAAAATACAAGCAGATAAGGCCAATTTTTTTTGTTTCTTTTTTTGAGACGGAGTCTTGCTCTGTTACCCAAGCTGGAGTGCAGTGGCGCGATCTTGGCTCACTGCAAGCTCTGCCCCCCGTATTCATGCCATTCTCCTGCCTCAGCCTCCCGAGTAGCTGGAACTACAGGCACCCACCACCACGCCCGGCTTTTTTGCATTTTTTTAGTAGAGATGGGGTTTCCCAGTGTTCGCCAGGATGGTCTTGATCTCCTGACCTTGAGATCTGCCCACCTTGGCCTCCTAAAGTGCTGGGATTACAGGCGTGAGCCACCGCACCCGGCCAAGACCAGTTTTTAAAATTTAAGACACTTCAAAGACGCAAAATAATTTCAGAATTCATTCCTGGAAACTTCTACTTTTAATATTAAAGATAGTTGTTTTTATCTTTCCATGAATAACTAAAAATAACACAAAATGGAAATAGAAATGCCCATCTTTGATTAAACTAGGAAACATTCAAAACCCGAAACCACAGAATATATGAAGTTGGGCTTGCAGGAAAGCACAGCTGCCACTGCAGACCGAGGCAGCAAGCAGA
Source organism: Macaca nemestrina (assembly GCF_043159975.1). NCBI lineage: Eukaryota > Metazoa > Chordata > Mammalia > Primates > Cercopithecidae > Macaca > Macaca nemestrina. The sequence goes on along the minus strand of NC_092133.1, from coordinate 83,872,479 downwards.
GCTCTCCAGCAACACTGGACCAGCTCGAAGAACAGATGGAAAATCCTCACACCACATCTGATGTCAGAGTGCCAAGGGGCAAGCAGCTGGTTGTAGGGTCAGGAAGAACAGGGAGGAAACAGTCCCTCAGCTGCCAATCTTTGTCATCTAAGCCAGTGTTACTCCCCTAATCCACACACGCACGTACACACCCAAATCCACGTACTGTGTGTGCCTTTGCCGTAGTCAGGAGTCTCTGACAACCCAGAGCAGAGCAATCAACATAAGTTAGGCTAAATAAATTATGGTGCATCCATAGAATGGAATATTATATTAAAAAGGAAGAGGCGGAGCTACAGTACTTACTGATTATATACCTCCAAGATATATTACAGGAAAAAAGCAAAGCATAGAAGAGTGTGTAAAATAAGCTACCATTTGTGTTTTTAAAGGGTGGCATGTGTGTTTATATGTATCTGGAAGGATACTGCTCTGCAGGGCCCTGAGAGACCAGCGGTTAGAGCAAGGAAAGAGAAAACGCGCATTGTGTGTACCCTGCACTAGTTAGAGTGCTTTACCAAATGTGTGCGCTCCTTTTGAAAATCTGAAAAAGATTTACATAGGCATCTCTCTCAATGATGGCTAAGAGGCTGGGAAGGGGACCAGGGAGGGAGGGACAAAGAGGGAAAGGTTAACAGGTACAAAAATATAGTTAGATAGAATAAATTCTAGTGTCCAATAGCACACGAGGGTGACTATAATTTATTATATAATTCAGAATAACTAAAAGAATGAAATTAAAATGCTTCTAACACAAAGAAATTATAAATGTTTGAAGTGATGGATATCCAAATTACCCTGATTTGATCATCACACATTATATGCTTGTATCAAAATACTACATGTACCCCATAAATATGTACAACTAGTATGCATCCCTAATAACTAAAAATAAAAAAAAGTAAAGGCATCTCTTAACATGTATGTCTTTAAAATTAGAAACTTGCTACATTTTAAATGAAAGAGAAACAAATAACTTCTATGAACTATTTCAATCATTTCAAGTATACAAGATTTAGTAATCTTTACACAACTTTACATTAATAACACTAATTTTTACTAATAGTAGCCAAACATTTGAATGTTACTTAGTTTTCCGACATTACAATGGAACAACTTTAAAAATCTGTATTACTTTTTCCTTTATATTTTAGGAGTCTTCCTGGGTCAAAGTATAAAATCTGTAGCTCTAGAAAAAACTAAATAAAAATGAAAAAAACCAAGGTATCTGTCACCCCACACTTACTAATCAATATGGCTTATTTTTTTGCTTTTTTTGCTTTTTTTTTTTTTCTGAGACAGAATTTCATTCTTGTTGCCCAGGTTGGAGTGCAATGGCACAATCTCGGCTCACCACAACCTCCGCCTACCAGGTTGAAGTGATTCTCCTGCCTCAACCTCCTAAGTAACTAGGATTCTAGGGATGCACCACCTCACCCGGCTAATTTTGTACTTTTAGTACACATGGGGTTTCTGCATGTTGGTCAGGCTGGTCTTGAACTCCTGACCTCAGGTGATCCGCCCACTTCCGCCTCCCAAAGTGCTGGGACTACAGGCATGAGCCACTTCATCTGGCGTTTTTTGTTGTTGTTGTTGTTGTTAATTTGTATTTTATTTTTCTAATTTAAAAGATAGTTAATAGAGTATCAGGAATAGTGAACATTATCATTTCCATAAATGCAAGAGCGTGTACATTTTCCACACACTGAGTACTATCTAAATTTTCTATTGATAAACTCTGACCACTTCTTCAGGCAATTCATGTACTTACTTTAGTGTTATCATTAAGGATGAAGGTTCTAGAACCATCAAGAACAAGGGTCCCATCTTCACACAAGTTACTTAACTGCTGGGAGACTCTATTTCATCTTATGTAAACTACAGATAATACCTACTCACCTCAAGGGTGTATCAAGGGTTTATGTAAGCTAAATTTGAAGAAAGCAGTTAGCATAGTGCCAGGAAGGGTCCAAGAAGAAATGGTACTTACTATGATATATTTGTATGTATATATGTATGCTTGTTAATGAGCTCTTATTAGCTGTGTTCACTAAAGGTTTTCTCCATCCTGTGATTTGCTTTTAGATTTTGGAATACATTTCATTGTGCACATTCCATTTGTATTATTAATATAATAACATTTATTACTATTATTATTATCATCATCAATTCAGTCACATCTACTGTATCCCTGATGATGACCATGATTCCTTTAATAATCATAAAACTCTCTTCCCTTGACAGGGTAAATAACCTATCACAATGCTGTAAGTCTCCATCAGCACCCCAGGCTGCCCCTGCTGACTTACCACATCTGCTGCTTTAGCCAGATCAACCATCATGTTAATGTCATACCCACATTCAATAATGGCGAGTCTGTGCTTTTTACCTATTACTGAAAAGATGAAATTTTTACTTTAAAAAGACCCTGAAAAAACTAACCGTCAACTCTAATTTTCATTTTTAAATTGCATCCAGTAAAACACCATGTACATTTAAAGGAGTGTACCAGAAGTTCATTTTTATGGGCAAAAATTGGTAAAATAAAATAAATTCCATCGTATTTTTCTTGCTGTGTTCTAAATTTAAGTAACATCAAAAGTCTACCCAGATGAATAAAAGTGCTCGAACATGGAAAATTCTGACTGGACAGGCTCCATGATAACCACGATCCTGCTGTTCACCTGCAGGACCATGTCTTCACCTCTATCAAACTTCCCGTATTCCCACTATCGCTAAAAACATCCTCAAACATAATGCAACAGAATATTCATAACGATAATCATTTCTAAATTCAGGTAATAAGAAAATGGTCAAGAAAATAGGGGCTGGGTACAGTGGCTTACGCCTTTGTTCCAGCACCTTGGGAGGCCAAGGCAGGTGGATCCCTTAAGTCCAGGAGTTTTGAGACAAGCCTGGGCCACATGGGGAAACCCCATCTGTACAAAACCAAAAAAGAAAGAAAAAAAAAGAAAAATTAGACAGGTGTGGTAGCATACATTACTCAGGAGGCTATGGTAGGAGGATTGCTTGAGCCTGGGAGGTTGAGGCTGCAGTGAGCTGTAATCACACCACTGCATTCTAGCCTGTGCCACAGAGTAAGACTCTGTCTAAAAAAAAGGAAAAGAAAGTATGGATGCTCCAAAGATAAAAAAAAAGTCTCGGCCGGGCGCGGTGGCTCAAGCCTGTAATCCCAGCACTTTGGGAGGCCGAGACGGGCGGATCACGAGGCCAGGAGATCGAGAGACGATCCCGGCTAACACGGTGAAACCCCGTCTCTACTAAAAAATACAAAAAAACTAGCCGGGCGAGGTGGCGGGCGCCTGTAGTCCCAGCTACTCGGGAGGCTGAGGCAGGAGAACGGCGTAAACCTGGGAGGCGGAGCTTGCAGTGAGCTGAGATCCAGCCACTGCACTCCAGCCTGGGTGACAGAGCAAGACTCCGTCTCAAAAAAAAAAAAAAAAAAAAAGTCTCAATCCAATTATGTTACTGCAATAACAAGAGATTTCAGAGTGTGCATTGCCATTCTACCACTGGAAGTTTGTTTTACTTCCCTCAAACTTGGAAAGGTCACCATCTCCCAAAGCAAATTCTCATAAGAAAAAGAGAAAACATGCACTTCTACCAGCATGTGGCTTCATAAGGGCAAGCATGTGCACCTGGCACATAGGAGATATGTGCTATGTGGTAAATACATACGTGTTAAATGATGTGTTCACCGTACCAGGCCTGCTAGGCCCTTCCAAGGAACATGCTTGGCAAAGCCATAGAGCAGTCAGGATAAGATACGTATCACATCCTTACCTCTGGGAACTTACCCTTTTCTGAAGTTACAGCTAACTTAGTAAAAGTGTAAGAGAGATAACACGATATGACAATATTTAACATGCCCCATTCAAGAAAACAACAAACACACGCATGTCCCTCAGATGACAACAGTCACGCCAACTCTGTGTCTGCGGCAGCATCTTCTACCTGACACGATCGTCACAGGGCCTCTGATCTCGGTAAACTTCTACTGGGTGAAGTTCCAAATGAGGCATTATATCAAAGTGCTCTTTCCAACTTTGGAGGCCCCATCACCACTGCCACTATTGGTGGGGGCTCTAGTGGAGTTTGATCAACCACTGGAATATGATGCTTTTTTGTCTTCAAATCCTGAGTCCTATTCATCAAAGAAAAAAAAAAAAGTAAACTCATTCTCAAAATAGAGTAAAAGGTATCAACCTTATAAATAGACTTTTTTTGGTATACTTACAGATATGAGTACTTTAGTATATTTTGTAGAGCACAATAGACAATATATAAATATAATTAACTTGTCAATTATTAACTTTTGACCCCCATCCAAATCATTACTGTTCAATAAAGATGTAACAAGATGACTTCAATAATATAGAGATGAAAATTAAATACTCCTTAAATCTGACTGTTTTAGGAGTTATTTTAATCGTTTTTTAAAAACCAAAAGGTAAATACCGAGGCAGTGCATCATAACAGATAAGAGCAGAGGCTCTGGAGTTAAATTTGGCTCTCCTACTTACTGGTTATATGATTGGAGGTAACGTGTTTTCTTGACCTCAGTTTTCTTGTCCATAAAATGAGGGCAGGAATGATTCCTACTCTGGTAAGGCTGCTGGAAGGATTTAGTTGAATAATATTTAAAATCCACTGCTAAGAATATCACAAGGACTCACTAAATAAAGCTATGTTAGTATTACATATTGTAATTTTTGTATTTTATATTACAACTTTGTAAAAGTTGGAGGGAAAAAGCACACTTATCATCACTGTAGAAACAGTTTAAAGTTCAGAAGAAACAAATTCTATAAATTCTTGTATCTTGGGCAAGAAACACCAACCAGTGTGCAGATGCTGGAGGCAGGGCAGCTTCTATGGGAAGGCTTCTCATGTTTTAGTAAAAGCCACACAGCATGCATCTGCATGTCCTTTGGAGCTGGACTAGACTTGTGACTCCAAATGTCACCGGTGAGAGGCTCCTACTATTTAAAAAGAATGAATGGAAGAACCATCAGGCTATAGCTAAACATACCTGTGAAAGGATCGAGCCATCCGCACAGCAGACTGAACTGCAAAAGCTTTGGGATTTCTCTTCCAGGCATCTTCTTCGTCTCCTAGCTGGAGATCCTGCAGATGCCGCTTCTTTTTCTTTGCAGCTTTGGGTCCATTGTTTTTCTTTCTGTGTTTCCCTGGTCCTTAGTTTCCATAGTGGCTACTTACCAATAACAAATAACTGTAACCTACAAGGAAGAAGGTTGGGGTAAGGAGGTGGGAGAAGCATTTTACAATCCAGTCAATACACGAGAAAACATTAAATTTCATTTATTTCTTTATGAAGAGATGATGTATTTGTTCACTGAACAAGGGTAGGAACTGCTTAACCATCCCCAATTTCATTTCTCTCTGTTATGCTATAAATTAGATGAGTTACCTCTGCTAACGTTACATTTTATGGTTAAGTTACTTTTTATTCATCTTAAGTGTCAACATCAGCAGTATCTATTTCTGCAAGGATGGAAATATTCTATATCTGTACTTTTCAGCTATTCAGCCTTCAGCTACATGTGGTTACTTAAAACATACTTAGAGAAACTGAAAAAATGAATTTTTAATTAATTTCATTCTAACTCTAAATAGTCACATGTGGCTACCATACTGGACAGCTCATACCTAGATATCAACCAGACGAATGAAGTGGTTTCCTAACTTAAACTAAAACTTAAATTTTAATAAAAAATTTAAAACCTTTTTTTGAACTTCCAATATGATCACAGTATTACTTTTAGTACCTGTCGACTCTGTAAAACTCCTAAATTACAGCTCATCTACATACATTTGAAAAATAGTAGTATCTGGGCCGGGCGCGGTGGCTCAAGCCTGTAATCCCAGCACTTTGGGAGGCCGAGACAGGCGGATCACGAGATCAGGAAATCGAGACCATCCTGGCTAACACGGTGAAACCCCGTCTCTACTAAAAAATACAAAAAACTAGCCGGGCGAGGTGGCGGGCGCCTGTAGTCCCAGCTACTCGGGAGGCTGAGGCAGGAGAATGGCGTGAACCCGGGAGGCGGAGCTTGCAGTGAGCTGAGATCCGGCCACTGCACTCCAGCCTGGGCAACAGAGCGAGACTCTGTCTCAAAAAAAAAAAAAAAAAAAAAAAAAAAAAAAAAGAAAAATAGTAGTATCTGTATGTATGAGATATGACTGGTTCTAGATGATGCCTGGAGACCCCATGGACTTACAGAGACCCTTCCAGTGATTTCTGAGGTACCAGGGAATCTGTGGCCAATAAATTGGTAATCACTGAATTAGTGAGTTTTTTAAGGATATGGGGCTGCATAAAATCTGACAGCTCGATTGAAAAAAGGCGGAGCAGAGTGCCATTTCATTCAATTAAGGTCCTGTATTAATTCATTTAATAAACGTTTGTGTCTCTGATGTGCTAGCCACTGGGCCAGTAAATGGATATAGCTATGATCTGACTGGCAGAGAAAATCCAAACTAGTGTCTTCCGTGCCATGCAATGAGGGCTACATTGCAAGGCTGCACAGGGTGCTACTGGAGCATAGAGGTGAGTCAGAGACTTCCCACAGACACACACACGAGCGGAAATAGAAAGTCTTTATATATCACCATATTGTCAAGGAACACCGGCCGGGAGTTAGGAGGGCTGGGAACTAGGAACGCTTTGAAACTGAATAGCTGTGTGATTTCAGAGATCATGTTGCTTCTCTATTTTAGTTCCGAACTTGTACTAATATTTCTCTCCCTTTTGCTCTTGGTGGGAAAAGCACAATTTGTGGTCAATAGATTCGGCTCAGGTCTAAGTCGCCTACCGGCACCACGTCGCCAGGAAACGACGTCTCCAGGACATCTTCCCTCCCAGTCCGGGCTCTCTGCAGGGATTCATCCCGTCACTCTCCCAACGACCCCCGGGGCACACCTCCAGCAGATGCTAAATATGCTGCTCCTCCGGAGCAAAGATGAGCCGGAGGACCGGGGGAGGACCTTCCCAAGCGCAGGACTCGCGATCTTCCCAGTGCCCCAGGGCCAGGGACCCCACCGCCGCCTGCCCCAGACCCAGGGACCCCACCGCCGCCTAACCCAGCCCACCGCCGCCTATCCCGGTCCGCCGCACCACCGAACCTGCTCACGACTACGACTTCGCAGGTCCGCTTGGACACCGCCGGAAACGGAAATTCGCAGTGGCGCCGACTCGGTGGAGGGAAACAAGAAGACAGAAAAAAGAGACCGGCGCCTGGAGGACGTTCAGGGGAGAGCTGGAGGAAAGACCCCCCCCAACAGCTGAGTGCGGGCGCCGGCGCCGTCTGCGCAGTGCGTTGCGTCGCGACCGCGTCCCTGCTGCTTCCGCCACACCCTGCTCTCGGAATCCGCTGTCTCAACTCCCGCGGTAGCACTCCCTAGTTGTGTACATCGAGCTCGCCCGAGTCCTCGCTGAAGGGTAGGGCAGCTGTGCGACCTGGCTCGGGTTACTTGGTGCAGTGCAAAAAGCCAGAAGGAGACTCATTTAGCATTGAGCTCTGAGTGTGGTCTCCTGTTCTTTTTTTGTTTTTTTTTGAGACGGAGTCTCACTGGATCACCCAGGCTGGACTGCAGTGGCGCTATTTCGGCTCACCACAACCTCTGCCTCCCGGGTTCAAGAGATTCTCCTGCCTCAGGCTCCCACGTAGCTGGGATTACAGGCGCCTGTCATTAGCCCGGCTAATTTTTTTGTATTTTTAGTAGAGTTGGGATTTCACCATGTTGGCCAGGCTGGTCTCAGGTGATCCACCCTTCTCGACCTTCCAAAGCGCTGGGATTACAAGCGTGAGTCACCGCGCCCAGCCGGTCTCTTGTTCTGTTTAAGCAAGACACTACATTGAGTAGTGCAAAGCAGTGGACATTATGTTGTTTGTAGCTCATTCTCAGTGCTAACAGCAAGAGAAAGTCTTGTGAAGCACGGCCCCCTTGAACTATACTGGTACGCAATTTTTCTTCTTTAAGTGATAAGCAATCTAAAATCAAGGCCTACGGGAAGGACGCAGTTGTTTTTGTTACTCATTTCTAAATGTGAACTGGAACGTGCCGCCCTTTTTCTCCTAGCCCCACCTAGAAGTGCAGTGTTGGTGGGAGATTGTATTCTTCTCTGGGCTTTCAGGACCATTACATATGCTGGGGGAGCCTGGCAGTTGGCGCCAGGCCTGACCCCAGACAGTATTTCCTTCAGCGCCAGTATTTGCATTCTCACTGTTGAAAAGCTTTTGGCACTCAGTTTCCATTTCTGTATTCATAAGTGTTAATTACTCATGAAAGCAAATTGTGGGAAAACTAATTTTATAAATCACTTTACTAGATTGCGTTTTCCTTCCTTGCTTTCATCCTTTTTGTTGGTAATTATACAAATAATATAATTCTAAGTTCTCTGTGTAAAAATATTTAAACAATACAGATAAAGAACAGATCACTTTTTAATTCAGCCAGCTGGAACGTTAGGGATATGTTGGGAGTTAGGGGTTTGGTGTGAAGTAAGGCATTTTATTTTGTTTACATGGATAGCAAATTGCTTCAACAAGTTTATTGACTATTTCATACTTTTGCCACTGACTTAAAAATTTTATATGGATTTTCATTTTGTATTGATTGCCTGTATAAAATAAGACTGTAGTTTCTCCTGCTCCACTGAGAGTTTACTCTGCAGTGTTCCGGTGGCCAGTTTATAGTATATTTGATGCCTTCGAAGGGAAACCCTCCTGAGCCCTATTCTTCTTTTTTTTAATTACACCTGTTTCTGAACAAGAATATATGCACATCTTCAGTTGAAAAAGGACAGAAAGATGGGTGGTGAAGACTGCTAACCCCATCTCCACTTTGCAGAGCTAACCACTGCTACCGAAGATACTCTGCTCACACAGAAGCAGAGACTCTCATCCACACATACCTTTCTAAAAATACTTCATTAAATAGTTTCATTAGTCTACTCTTAGATGAACTTGGATATCATGTTATATTAAGTATCAAGTTATATTAAAAACTTCCTTTTTAACAAGTGGCAGAAGACAACATTGAGTCTTCCCATCCAAGAAAATTGTAAAGCCTCTTCCTGTCTCAGGCTCTGTTTTGGTGACATGCTCGAGTCTTATAGTAGATTTTAAGACACTCGTGAATGGGATGTGTATGTGCCTTGATTTAGTAGAGCTTAAACACTTGTTGAAGGAATGATAGCTTTAGGCTGAACTAGCTCTACTTTTGTGATGTTATTTGTACTTACTTGATGTTCAATCCCTACACTGTTTTTTCCGTCAGAAAATATAGTCTACTTTGCCGAGCATGGTGCCTCAATGCCTGTAATCCCAGCACTTTGGGAGGCCGAGGTGGGTGGATCACCTGAGGTTGGGAGTTCGAGACCAGCCTGAGCAACATGGAGAAACCCTGTCTCTACTAAAACTGCAAAATTAGCCGGGCGTGGTGGCACATGCCTGCAATCCCAGCTACTCGGGAGGCTGAAGCAGAAGAATTGCTTGAACCTGGGAGGCAGAGGTTGCGGTGAGCCAAGATCACGCCATTGCACTCCAGCCTGGGCAACAAGAGTGAAACTCTGTCTCGAAAAAAAAAAAAAAAAAGAAAATCTAGTCTTTTTTCTGAAAAAGTGAGTGTTGTCCCTATTGGTTAAAGTGTACCTTTAATACATTCATACACACTCCTAATTAGCATTAAATGAGAATGTGCTTTGACTTTAATTCATTATATTTGTTCAACAGAGAAATTGGACTTGACATTTCATTCTTTCAATTACTCCCTCTTAGAGGATATTAATGGATACGCCTGTGTTACTGGTAAACCCATCAGCCAAGGGGGAATCGATGGATGCATCTCTGCTACTGGCTGTGGCGTCTTCCATGGGATTGAAAACTTCATCAATGAAGCTTCTTACATGAGCATTTTAGGAATGACACCAGGGTTTGGAGATAAAATATTTGTTGTTAAGGTAAAAAAAAAAAAGTTTCTTTAATAAGTGATAGACATTAAGTATAGTTTTTAATGTTTTTAGAATTGTAATTTTAAAATTCAGTTATCTCGCATCTCTTAAATTTAGAATGGTGGTTTCCATAGTAATGGATCTTTTGTTTTTTGAACCTTGCTATGATTCATGTAACTAGAACTGATTTAAGTATCTCTCAAGTAGATGTGAAACTATTACGAACTATCACCAAATTCAACCAAAATATTGGTCAGTATTCAAACTTGAAATTGTATCTAGAAGGGCAAGTCTCTTAACATAACTCTCTAAGTTTTGTAAGTATATAGAAAGGTTTACACATTGACCCAAATTTGTTTGATGTGTTAACATGTATTTTACTTAGGATAATCTTAATTAAGTTGAAATAATTTTACAACAGAAGTTGTAGCTGGGCATGGTGGCTCATGCCTGTAATCCCAGCATTTTGGGAGGCCAAGGCGAGTGGATCACTTGAGGCCAGGCGTTCGAGACCAGCCTGGCCAACATGGTAAAATGCCATCTCTACTAAAAATAGAAAAATTAGCTAGGCATGATGGTGGCGCCTGTAATCCCAGCTACTTGGGAGGCTAAGGCAAGAGAATCACTTGAACCCGGGAGACAGAGGCTACAGTGAGCCGAAATTGTGCCATTGCACTCCAGCCTGGGCTGGACATCACACCTGACTAATTTTTGTATTTTTTTTTTTTTTTTTTTGAGACGGAGTCTGGCTCTGCCGCCCAGGCTGGAGTGCAGTGGCCGGATCTCGGCTCACTGCAAGCTCCGCCTCCCGGGTTTACGCCATTCTCCTGCCTCAGCCTCCCGAGTAGCTGGGACTACAGGCGCCAGCCACCACGCCCGGCTAGTTTTTTGTATTTTTTAATAGAGACGGGGTTTCACTGTGTTGGCTGTGGCTGGTCTCGAACGCCTGATCTCAAGTGGTTCACCTGCGTCAGCCTCCTAAAGTGCTGGAATTACAAGTGTGAGCCACCATGCCCAATCATCACATTCTTAAACAGAGAATTTTATTATTGAAGAGAAACCAGTTAGTACATTGTTTCTTTTGGCAAAAGAATTTTGAGAATTGCTTCTAAATGAACTGAGTGTGGATTTACATTGGTCAAAATATGACTCTTGCTGTCTATACCAGGATTTTAATTTTTGTGTCATGGATAATTGTTCTTCACAGGGATTTGGTAATGTGGGCCTACACTCTACGAGATATTTACATTGTTTTGGTGCTAAATGTATTGCTGTTGGTGAGTCTAATGAGAGTATATGGAATCCAGATGGTATTGACCCAAAGGAACTGGAAGACTTCAAATTGGTATTAATACATTTTTATGGCATAGACACTAAATATAAACATTTAAACTCTGGTACAGCTATTAATTGTGATTTTCAATCAATGGCAGCAACATGGGTCCATTCTGGGCTTCCCCAAGGCAAAGCCCTATGAAGGAAGCATCTTGGAGGCCGACTGTGACATACTGATCCCAGCTGCCAGTGAGAAGCAGTTGACCAAATCCAACTCATCCAGAGTCAAAGCCAAGGTGACAACATTATAGAAACTGGAACCAACATTTTCAATGTGAATGACGTCGGGGGGTCATAGAAGAATCTGATTGAGTTTTCTCTTTCTTTTTAGCAGCTTCATTGGCATATATTGTACATACCATACAGTTCTCCCATTTAAAGTAAATAATTTAATGGCTTTTAGCTTCCTGCACAGAGTTGTGCAACGATTAGCAAAAAAAACGCATCTGCCTGACACTCCTGTAAAAAAAAAAAAAACCTAGATAAATAGAAAAGTAAAAGGTAGTTTTATACACTTTGCAGAGCAAAATAACTTCTATTAATTTAATTTTAACTGAAACTGTGCTTCTCCCCACATATGAACACATGTTCATTTATGCATATCTCTTGCCCTCAGTGGAGGGGATTTGACGGTGTTGTTGGCATTTCTCTATGTTCCTGACTCTCTTGCAGATTATTGCTGAAGGTGCCAATGGGCCAACAACTCCAGAAGCAGACAAGATCTTCCTGGAGAGAAACATGGTTATTCCAGTGGGTCATCTATATTTATTAGGCTTTATATGTATTTAGTAATTGTCTTTTGCAAGGAATTTGGAGGAAGACAGGAATTATTAGTCTCCTAAGCTCTAGTGAATTCATCTTTATTTCACTTTTGAGAAAATATAGTAGAAGCATGGTTAATACTAAGCCTGTCACTTTTCACCATGATCTAAACATTTATTCCAATTTCACGGTCTTTACTGAATGTCTTTAACCTTCTAAGAGTCTGGTTATAGAAATGTGTGCTGTGTTAGAAACACTATTCTAACTTAAGTTCTAAGATATTCTGTATGATTCCTAACCTTATGCATTTCAAGTACCCCTTCCGGCTTTACTCAGAAAACTAATATGAGGCACACATGCTCAGGTTTTTTAGCAGGTAAACATGAGTCTACACCAAAAAGTTATTAGAAATTAGTGTGGGCTTGGGATGCATTTTAAAGAACCCCCTTTGCTGAAAGCGCTTGAGACATTTAACGTAACTGAAATGGGCTACCCTTAGGTAATAGGAGAAAGAATCCTGTCTTCTGAGAGGCCCTGTGGACGGTCCAATCCAATTGGTTGGTGGGCAAGCCATTTAGTCTGAGAACTTCTGGTAGAGAAGAGGCTCTAACCAAAGATTATTAACATTCATTGATTAATAAGCCAAAAAATGATCTTTTTTTCCCTAAATAGAAAAAGCGTTAGATGGAATTTGGCAGGGTGGGGAGGAGTGTTAAATTAAGTGTGAAATTCCTGATACTAGCTAAAATATATTTGTGATATTTAAAGTTCAGTCTACCTTGGTATTGAAATTAAGGTCTTAGGTTCATTTTAAGCTTTTGCTAAAACCTTCGTCTTCTAATTTCTTTGGTGTCTTATTTTTGTGTATAGGATCTCTACCTGAATGCTGGAGGAGTGACAGTATCTTACTTTGAGTGGCTGAAGAATCTAAATCATGTCAGCTATGGCCGTTTGACCTTCAAATATGAAAGGGATTCTAACTACCACTTGCTCAGTGAGTGTCGATAATGTTGTTCACCAAAACTCATCTTTTGAGCCAGCTAAAAGGCTGTAAAAAGGTCCACTTAAGAGAACTTATCCCTTTGGGAAAGAATTGAGTCTTAGAAAAGAAACTAATATTTTGTCTCATGAAACTTAGACCAAAAATGCACAATGTCTTTCTGGATATTAACTCTCCCATATACTTATATCCAGATTTTTATTCTGTGATGTAATGTTTGCAGAATATAATCTACAAATTAATTTTTTTTTCCTTTTTTGAGACAGAGTCTCACTCTGTCGTCCAGGCTGGAGTGCAGAGGTGCGAACTCAGCTTACTGCAGCCTCTGCCTCCCAGGTTCAAGCAATTCTCCTGCCTCAGCTTCCCAAGTAGCTAGGACTATAGGCATATGCTGCCATAGCTGGCTAATTTTTGTATTTTTAGTAGAGATGGGGTTTCACCATGTTGGTCAGGATAGCCTTGATCTCCTGACCTCGTGATCCACCTGCCTCAGCCTCCCAAAGTGCTGGGATTACAGGCATGAGCCACCACGCCCAGCCAATAATATTTATTTAAGTGTGATTTTAAAACCCCACTGTCAATACTCAGTTCTGTCTCTGGTTGCTCTTAGTAAAGGCCTGTCTAGTGTCAAGAATTGTTTTTGAGACTCCTGATGAGAATACTTGTTTTTCTTTGACTAGAGTAAGCTCCACAGTTAAGAGTAGAATTTCTCATCAAGCTGAAATAAGACCAAGACCTCCTACTGAGCTTCTCTACTCAGCCCACTGTGAGAATCTGGGTGAAGTGTTCCATCTATTTCCTCTTCTTTTTCCCCCAGCATTTTCTTTTTAATAGAGCCAAGGAAAAACCCTGGTAATGGGTGTTATGGAAACAGAGCAGTGACCTAAATCCACATTTATATAGGAAATTGACAATAATGTGTTTTATTCCTTCTTGACTGAGTTTTTTTTTTTTTTGAGACAGAGTTTCATTCTTGTTGTCCAGGCTGGAGTGCAATGACACAATCTCAGCTCGCTACAACCTCTGCCTCCCTGGTTCAAGTGATTCTCCTGCCTCAGCCTCCCAAGTAGCTGGGATTACAGGCAGGCATCACCATGCCCAGCAAATTTTGTGTTTTTAGTAGAGGCAGCATTTCACCATGTTGGTCAGGCTGGTCTCAAACTCCTGACCTCAAGTGATCCACCTGCCTCAGCCTCCCAAAGTGCTGGGATTACAGGCGTCAGCCACCGCGCCCGGCCCTTCTTGACTGAGTTTTAAGTGATTAACGCTTTTATGTCATTAGAACTCTCTGTACGTTTTTGGGTTACAGTTATTGTTTGGGACTACTTTTGATTCTACTTCATTTTTCTTTTCTGTTAGCAATATCTTGATCTCTCTCTCTCTTTTTTTTTTTTCCCCATAGTGTCTGTTCAAGAGAGTTTAGAAAGAAAATTTGGAAAGCATGGTGGAACTATTCCCATTGTACCCACAGCAGAGTTCCAAGACAGGATATCGGTGAGTGTGCTCACCCCACAGTTGTACTTTACACATGCTCCCTGCTCTTTTGTTCAGGCAGAGCTGGTTAGATGGATTTCATTTATGGCATAGTCTTTGTAATTAGCTTGACAGTAAGTGTGTGACATGTGTGTTTTTTACCTTCCCTTTTCATTACATTCTAAAACTGGAGTAAGAATCCTAATGACTACTGACAAATTTAAAATAAATAAATTTGGTATTTTTCACACACATGTTTTAACAGTGAAGGATTATTATGTACTTTAATTATTTTAAGCTTCAGAGAAATAGGAAGAATTGAAAAGTAAGCATTAGATTGAACTATATGGGAGTCCAAGAGTTTGAGACCAACCTGGGGAACATAGCGAGTCCCCATCTCTATAGAAAGAAAGCAAGAGGCCAGGCTCGGTGGCACACACCTGTAATCCCAGCACTTTGGGAGGCCAAGGCTGGCAGATCACAAAGCCAAGAGATAAGAGAGCATCCTGGCCAACATGGTGAAACCCCGTCTCTACTAAAAATATAAAAATTAGCCGGGTGTGTTGGCACTCACCTGTAGTCTCAGCTACTCGGGAGACTGAGGCAGGAGAATCACTTGAACTTGGGAGGTAGAGGTTGCAGTTAGCCAAGACTGTGTCACTGCGCTCTAGCCTGGGCCACAGAGAGAGACTCCGCACCCCTCCTCCACAAAAAGAAAAGAAAGGAGGGAGGGAGGAAAAAGGGAGGGAGGGATGGAGGAAGGAAAACTTCTTTACCAGTAAATGATGGAAGACATGAAAAACAAAAGTCCATAGCACATAAACCTGGGGAAAACATTTATCCTCATTGTTAGAGAAATACAAATTTAAAAAGGGTTTTTTTAAATGTATTAACAAAAACAATGAATGGATCTTATGTTCACCATGTATATGGTGAAATAGTTGTACCTATATTGTAGTGACAGTGCAGATTGGTGCAGCTCTTTGGAAAATGTGAAGTTATTAAAGTGTTCCTGCCCTTTGGTGCTATGATAATCTCCCCTCTGGGAATTTATCCTAAGAAAATAATTCAAAAGAGTAGGAACCACTCCATGCACGATGATGCTATTGAAACTATGTGTAGGCCAGATGCGGTGGCTCATGCCTCTAATCCCAGCATTTTGGGAGACCAAGGCAGGTGGATCACCTGAGGTCAGGAGTTTGAGACCAGCCTGGCCAACATGGCGAAACTCCATCTCTACTAAAAATACAAAACTAGCTGGGAATAGTGGCACATGTAGTCCCAGCTGCTTGGGAGACTGAGGCAGGAGAATTGCTTGAACCCAGGAGGCGGAGGTTGCAGTGAGCCAAGATCGTCCCGTTGCACTCCAGCCTGGGCAATAAGAATGAAACTCCATCTGAAAAAAAAAAAGAATCTATGTGTAGATAGCTTTTAAATTTGGTTTCATTTAAAGTCCAGGGACAGGAAAATGGCTGAGTTATATCTTATAATACATCTTCTTAGGAAATATTCAGTCATAGTTTAAGAATATATTGCAATGACTAAGTTGTATCTTATGAAATATTCAGTAATGGAAAATAGTTCTGAGACTATATTGCAACATGGGAAAAAGTTAAAGGTTTTGTTTAAAAGAAAGAAAAAATGCTCTAGCCATTCTAGGTACTAACTGTTCCCCTCAGTAAACTTTCCTTTTTCCTAGAGTGATGTCTTTGTTCTGGTCCTTCTATCTGGAATACACACATCCCCTCCCTGCTTAAGTGTCACTGCAGTTCTGTGGCTGTCTCTGAAAGTCTCCTGTGTGCCACTGTTTCATACAGAACATCCATCCCGAGTGGCTAGTAGTGCATTGAAAGGGCTTGCGCTCTCTCCTACATCAGCAGTTTTCCCTCCTCTGAGTCATTCCCCTCAGCTTACCAAATGCTGTTTTAAAAAATGTATAAATCTTAATCCCACTTCCCTTCCCAGTACTGCCATTTGTTTCCTGTACAGCAAACCTCCTTGGAAGAGTTGTATATACTCAGCCTCCGATTCTTCTTTACTTGAACCTACTCCACCAAGGCTATTCTTGTCAAGACAGCCAGTGACACCAGCATTGCCAAATCCAATAGCTATTTTCAGTCCTTATCTTGCTTACCTGTCAGCAGTTCTTGTCACAAATGACACTCCCACCTTGAAACAATTTCTTCTCTTAGCTTCCAGGATACCACCTTCTCCTGGTTTTCTTCCTACCTCACTGAACATTTCTTCTCTATTGCCTCTTGCTGGTAACTCTTCAACTCTCCACTCTCCTAACATTGGAAGGCCTGAGTCCCTAAACAACTTCTCTATCTAGATTGAAAACTTCAGTGATCCACTTAGCCTCGTGGTTTTAAGACTATGTATATACAACTCCCTTCCCACTAGAATATAAAATCTGTGAGAGCAGAATTTTGATTTTCTTCTGTAGGGTCCCCTAGTACCTGGAAGAGTATGTAATCAATAAGTGTCCAAACTACATCAGTGACCCATTTTAAGTTGTTATTGGGCATATGTGTTTTGTGGCTCTGTATGTCACCTTAAGAGTGGTAGTGAGTTAATTGTCCTTAATTTTTTAGAAAGCATTCCAAGAAAGAAATTAGGAAAGAGAGAAGCTGACTTGATGGTGGAGGCCCTGAGTCATACACAATGGAGCATTCTACCAGGGTATGTGTGCAGATGCTGTTTGCCTTCCTGCCAGTCACATGAAGTGCAACTCAGCCGTGTTATCTCAGCCACCAGACTGTGTGTGCTGATAGAAAATGGCAATCCGGGCCGGGCACGGTGGCTGACACCTGTGATCCCAGAACTTTGGGAGGCTGAGGCGGGCGGATCTCAAGGTCAGGAGATCGAGACCATACTGGCTAACACGGTAAAACCTCGTTTCTACTAAAAATACAAAAAATTAGCCAGGTGTGGTGGCAGGCGCCTGTGGTCCCACCTACTCGGGAGGCTGAGGCAGGAGAATTGCTTGAACCTGGGAGGCGGAGCATGCAGTAAGCTGAGATCGCGCCACTGCACTCCAGCCTGGGCAGCAGAGCAAGACTCCCTCTCAAAAAATAGAAAATAGCAGTCTGTTCAATGCTCCTCATTTGTGTGTAGCAAAACACGTGCTTTTTCAGTCTCAGATGATGAGCAATTTTTTTAGAGTCTTCAAATATGTTTATGAGGCTTTGGAAAGAAATAATAAGGATGATTTAGGAGGTAATGGTGTTGGCAGCTAGCCCAATATCGAGTAGTTAGCCAAATTGGGTTGTAGCTCAGTGCGCCACTATGTTATAGCTATAGGAAGCTACCTTACTGTAGAATTTGGTATAAGCAAAAGTCACTTTGACTGCTTGATCCCTACTTTAAGGCCTCAACCACAGTTTGAGTCCCATTTTCCTAATTTCTTCTTGGGTTCAGATTCTATCTGCTTGGATTTATGATGAAATAGCATAAGCAGATATTGATGATGAAGGTGGTGCTTAGTGCTATTGTTTTTCTTGTTAATTTTTGATTGAGATAGGGTTTATGTGGTATAAATTCATCTTTTTAAAGTATACAATTTGGCATCCTTTATTATATATACTAGCCATCACCACTATAGAATTCTAGAACATTTTCTTCATCCTCTTCTTTTTTTGTTTTTTTGAGACGGAGTCTTGCCCTGTTGCCCAGGCTAGAGTGCAGTGGCGCAATTTCAGCTCACTGTAACCTCCGCCTCCCGAGTTCAAGCAATTCTTGTCCCTCAGCCTCCCAAGTAACTGGGATTACCGGTGTGAGCCAACACGCCCAACTAATTTTTGTTTTTGTTTTGTTTTGTTTTTTGAGATGGAGTCTCGCTCTGTCGCCCACCTGGAGTGGTGCGATGGTGTGATCTCGGCTCACTGCAACTGCCGCCTCTTGGGTTCAAGCAATTCTCCTGCCACAGCCTCCAGAGTAGCTGGGATTACAGGCATCCACCCCAACGCCTGGCTAATTTTTTTGTATTTTTAGTAGAGATGTGGTTTCACCATGTTGGTCAGGCTGGTCTTCAACTCCTGACCTCAAGTGATCCGCCAGCCTTGGCCTCCCAAAGAGCTGGGATTACAGGTGCGAGCCACCATGCCCGGACTAATTTTTATATTTTTAGTAGAGATGTGGTTTCACCATGTTGGTGAGTCTGGTCTTGAACTCCTGACTTCAAGTGGTCTGCCCACCTCAGCCTCCCAAAGTGCTGGGATTACAGGCGTGAGCCACTGCACCCAGCCACCCCATTGTTAAGTCCAGAGAATTAGGCCCTCCTGCCTAGAGGTTCTGCTGCTACAGTAGTTTGTCTTTGGCTGCCCAAGTCCTGCCTTGAAACACTGAGAAGGTAACTTGGACCAGGCCTGTCTGGGCCTTGTGTGTTTTTGGCCTGGTCCCTTGAGTCAGGATTATCTTCACTGCATTTTCTCTTTCTTTTCAGCAAATTATGCGCACAGCCATGAAGTATAACCTGGGATCGGACCTGAGAACAGCTGCCTATGTCAATGCCATTGAGAAAGTCTTCAAAGTGTACAATGAAGCTGGTGTGACCTTCACATAGATGGATCGTGGCTGAGTTCCTCACTACCCTCTTCACCTGTAACTTCTACTGACCTATCACAAGTTTACATGTAACCACAGAAATCCCTTTCTCTCCTGACTCAGTAATAATGGATACCATTCTCAACAAGTCAATCCAAATCAGCCCCTGAAGGAGAAAGAAATTAAGGTTAGGGGATCATGTACAAGTGTGAAAGTAGAAATCACCTACACCAGAGAGCCATTTGGGTATTTTTGCCTTTAAATAAAAAGTCTCCTCCATCTGGCTGTGCAGCCTTGCTCTGTGGCTTTTCCCAACACAATCAGTGCTATTGCTGGGGAAGGGACAGGCAAGAGCAGTCAGTTGCTTGCTTATTTTGCTCTGGACGAGTCTGGGACACGCTGTAACTTTAGCACATTTAAGAAGTAGGTGTGTGGCCTTTTGAGAAGGTGGCATGGTCCTCAAGTGAGTTCTTAGTATTTTATATCAGCAAAATAACTGAATTTTGCAGGTTGCAAACAAATATAAAAGCTGTTTCTGTTTATGAATTCTATTCTTTTAGAATAAAATAAGTACATGCTGCTGTAATAAAATTGTCTTTAATCACTTAACAAGCCTAACCTTGACTCAAACAGTGAATGCCTATAAAAATAATAAATGAAAAAAACTAGTATCATAAAACAGTGTCATTTATAGCTTATCAGTCATGTATTGTTGTCCAGCAAACATTAAAAGCCTTGTGGATAATTAAGTTTTCTTCATACCTGCAAAATGGTGGAGGCTATTTTTGTTACAATTGTCAGAATTTGCTAACTGTAATTGACACATAGTCCAAAGAATGCAGTAACCTTTTTATCATGTTACTAATTGTTCTCTTTGGAAGATCTATGGTTGACTAATTAAACAGTAATTCAGGTAGAGTGTCCAAGAAAAAAAACCACTTGAGCTCCCTGTTTGGAGTCTGGCTGGCTCTGAGCATTGCCAATGGCCCCTACTCACCTGACTTTGTGTCCTCTCCTTTTAGAGGTTTTCCATTCTGCACCCAGCGTCGCTAACAGTGGGCTGAAAACAACCTTGGGTTGAGTGTTTTGTTTGGGAGTTATTTGGCCAGAGCCTTTTGAACAGTAGTGTCCCTGTGAAGTGCTAAATAATATTATGTGTAAGAATGAGGTTTCTTTTTTCTTTTAACTGTAACACCCTTGAGAAATTTCTAACTACTTTGTAACTGCATGGCTTAACCTGGTGATAAAAGCAAGTATTAAAAGTCTATGTTTTCCAAAACTTAACTTTTCTGTGTTTTTACATGTGGTAGTTTCTCTTTTCATAAGTTATAATACTGCAATTGGATTTCTGAAATGTTTATAGCGACCACCCATATAATATTTCCTTCCACTTTATTGTGAGTTGCCCAGACTTTATTCTTGAATTTTTTTTTCCCAGCACTCTACATGTTCCGAGAAACTTCCCTAGTAACGAAGTATAGAAATGATCCCTGAAAGCATAGTCTTTATTCTCGAATTATTTTGTATTTTATTAAATAATATCAACAACTGTTCTTGAGGAAGAGGCTCCAATGTTTAAAGCCGATATACTGAAGTAACTTTTAGTGCCATTTTTCACTAAAGGAGATTTTATGTGGAATAATTTAGCCACAGAATGTAACAACTGTTGAAGAGAGAATACTAACTGTAATTAATCAGAACTGAATTCTAGAGTTCATTCCACCAGTTACTTAACTGCCAATGTGAAGCCTGACTTTCATTGGTCTTTGTCTGTGTTTCGCAGTTCAGCCTCTGCATGCTCCTGGCATCGGGTCAGTCAGATAAACAGGCCCCCAGTACATGGGCATAGTGAGCCCTTCCCCAGCATCGTGGAGTGTATCTGCACTCTAGGTGGGCTACTAAAATGTGTAAGGGGAAAAGTGATACAAAAACCAGTTCCAGAATGTTCGAATAACAATGAGTGGGGCAGCAGATTCAAGTCATGTGAATGTGGGATAAGTCTTAGTGGTGGCCTTTGACTATATATTGGAAATACTGATTTTTTTTTGTTAGTGGGGGTGGTTTTTGTTTTTTGAGACAGTGTCTTGCTCTGTCACCCAGGCTGGAGTGCAGTGGTACAGTCACGGCTCACTGCATCCTCTACCTCCTGGGCTCAAGCAGTTCTCCTGCCTCAGCCTCCTGAGTAGCTAGGACCACAGGTATGAGTACTACACCGGGCTAATTGTTTTTATTTTTTGTTGACACGAGGTCTCCCTATGTTGCCCAGACTGGTCTCACACTCTTGAGCCCAAGTTATCTTCCCGCCTTGGCCTCCCAAAGTACTAGGGTTACCGGCATGCCTGGCCAATAGTAATTTTTTAAAGATTAATGTTGAGGAGTATTCTTGATAGTAATATTAAAAAACTAAATTGCCTGTGCTAGCTATATGAAGATGAGAGCATTCGTGTCAGTAATTTTGACTCCTGACTCCTGAATGTTTTAGTTTTAAAAAATCTAGTCAATTACTCTTTTTGCCTTGACAGAAATTTTCTTTTTTTTTTTTTGAGACGGAGTGTCGCTTTGTCACCGAGGCTGGAGTGCAGTGGCATGATCTCAGCTCACTGAAACCTCCGCCCCCTGGGTTCAAGCAATTCTGGTGCCTCAGCCTCCCAAGCACCTGGGACTGCAGGTACGTGCCACCACGCCCAACTAATTTTCTTGCATTTTTAGTAGACATGAGGTTTCACCACATTGGCCAGGCCAGTCTTGAACTCCTGACCTCAGGTGATCCACCAACCTCAGCCTCCCAAAGTGCTGGGATTATAGGCATGAGCCATTCTGCCCAGCCTATTTACAGTTATTTTCAAAACTCACACATGATAATCAAGTTACTTCTGAAATAGCCATAGATGACTTATATAGCACCTAAAGAAGACTTAACTGTTGCTTTATGAACCTCTACACCAGAGTGTATTCTAATTACCCTGATTAAGGAGATGAAAAGTAAAGGCATGATTTTTCAGTGCTTCTTTCACCTTAACCAGTAGAATTGGTAATTACTTTTTAATTTATTTTTCCTTTTTTTTTAAAATCTATGATTCTAGCCAAAGAACTGATTTACTTTTTTTAAAAAAAGCCTGGCATCTTAACTTACAAGCAAGTGAATTCCATATTCTCTAAACATCCCTGGCAGGCTTTCCCAGCCCTGCTGTTTGTTAAGGTAGTCAAAGCGTGGCACATGAAGAAAACTACATCTGGGGGTTGGACGCGGTGGCTCGCACCTGTAATCCCAGCACTTTGGGAGGCCAAGGCGGGCGTATCACCTGAAGTTGTGAGTTCGAGACCAACCTCAACAACATGGAGAAACCCCGTCTCTACTAAAAAATATACAAAATTTGCTGGGCGTGGTGGTGCATGCCTGTAATCCCAGCTACTCAGGAGGCTGAAGCAGGAGAATCGCTTGAACCCAAGAGGTGGAGGTTGCAATGAGCTGAGATTGCGCCATTGCACTCCAGCCTGGGCAACAAGAGTGAAACTCCATCTCAAAAAAAAAAAAAAGAAAACTACACCTGTGGATATTGTACAAAAGATTGTTTTTATGATTTTTTTTTTAACATAACTGTTATTGACTTGCGTTTGTATTTTTATCAAAACATACTTCATTTATGTATTTATTTTGAGATGAAATCTCAGTCTGTCACCCAGGCTGGAGTGCAGTGGCACAATCTTGGCTCACTGCCACCTCCACCTTCCAGGTTCAAGCAATTCTGCCTCTACCTCCCGTGTAGCTGGGATTACAGGCATGCACCACCATGCCCGGCTTTTTTTTTTTTTTTTTTTTTTTTTGAGACGGAGTCTCAATCTGTCGCTCAGGCTGGAGTGCAGTGGCATGATCTGGGCTCACCACAAGCTCCGCCTCCCAGGTTCACGCCATTCTCCTGCCTCAGCCTCCCGAGTAGCTGGGACTACAGGTGCCTGCCACTACGCCCGGCTAATTTTTTGTGTTTTTAGTACAGACGGAGTTTCACCTTGTTAGCCAGGATGGTCTCGATCTCCTGACCTTGTTATCCCCCTGGGATTACAGGCGTGAGACACCACACCCTGCCGGCTTATTTTTGTATTATTAGTAGAGACAGGGTTTCACCATGTTGGCCAGGCTGGTCTCAAACTCCTGACTTCAGGTGATCCACCTGCCTCAGCCTCCCAAAGTGTTGGTATTAAAGGCATGAGCCACCGCACCCAGCCTCAAACATACTTTAGACAGTTTTTCACCTCAGCACTATTGACATTTTAGGCTATGTCTGCCTTTTAGGCTCTCTCTGCCTTGTAGGATGTTTAGTAATATCCCTGGCCTCTACACATTAGATGTCAGAGAGATGTCAGTAATATCCCTGGCCTCTACACATTAGATGTTATAACCCCTCGGTTATAACAATGACAAATATATTCAGATTGCCAAATGTCCCTTGTGGAGCAAATTCGTCCCTTGTTGTGAACTGTGATCCAGAGAGCCAAATAGTGATACAAGGTTTATTGTTCACAATAGCTCGTCCCCTCCAATCCAGACACCACCTGCCTCACCATTTTCCACTGCCCAGAAGCAACCACTTTCAACAATCTTAAATGTCTCCTTTTTATTCTATTTAAAGCCTTTGCTCATTTTTAAATTGGGTTTTATCTGTATTATTGAGTAGTAAGTGTTCTTTACATATTCCACATCCAGTTGTGGTGGTATAAGCCTATGGTTCCAGCTACTCAGAAGGCTGAGGCAGGAGGATCACTTGAGCCCAGAAGTTCAACACTAGCCTAGGCAACATAGGAAGACCCTATCTCTAAATGAATTTTTGAAATATATATCTTCTAGATAATTGACCTTTAACATGTATATAATTTGCAAATATTTTCTCTCAATCTGTTAGTTGTCTTTGCACTTTCTTGATAGTCTCCTTTTTAATCTTGAGAAAGCATAATTTATTTTTCTTTTGGTTGGTGTGCTTTAGGTTGTATGTAAGAAACCATTGCCTAATCCATAGTCATGCAGATATATCCTTGTTTTTTTTTGTTTTTTTTGTTTTTTTTTTTCTTTTGGGACGGTCTCGCTCAGATGTCCAGGCTGGAGTGCACTGGTGTGATCTCACCGCTCATGGCTAAGTGCAGCCTTTACCTCCTAGGCTCAAGCAATCCTCGCCCTTCAGCCTCCCAAGTAGCTGGGACTATAGGCACATACCACCACCAAGCACAGCTAATTTCTGTATTTTTGGAGAGATAAGGTCTTGCCATGTTGCCCAGGCCAGTCTTGAACTCCCAGGCTCAAGCAATCCGCCCACCTTGGCCTCCTAAAGTGCTAGGATTACAGGTGTGAGCCACTGTGCCTGGCCTATAAAGATTTTTTTAAGAAATAGTGACCAGGCCGGGCACGGTGGCTCACGTCTATAATCCCAGCACTTTGGGAGGCCGAGGTAGGCAGATCAAGAGGTCAGGAGATTGATACCATCCTGGCTAACGCAGTGAAACCCCATCTCTACTAAAAATACAAAAAATTATCAGCTGGGGGAGGTGGTGGGCGCCTGTAGTCCCAGCTACTGGGGAGGCTGAGGCAGGAGAATGGGTTTACCCCAATCCTTGCAGTGAGCCGAGATCACACCACTGCACTCCTGCCTGGACAACAGAGCGAGACTTGGTCTCAAAAAAAAAAAAAAAAAATAGTGACCAAAAATATCCCACAGTTGATGGGAGTTGTGAATCTACACATTCAAGATGCTCAACAAATTCAAATCAGGGTAAACTCAAAGAGATCCACACTGAGACACATTATAATCAAATTGTAGAAAGTTAAAGACAGAAACACCCCAAGAGATAAGTGATTCATCCTGTACAAGGGATCTTCAGTAAGATTAACAGTTGCTTATCAGAAATCACAGAGCACAGAAGGCAGTAGGATACTTCTTCCCCTCTCTCCCACCAATAGGTGATATATTAAAAATACTGACAGGAAAAAATCAACCAAGAATCCTATATCTGGCAAAAAATAACCTCTAAAAATGAAGGAAACATTAAGACATTCCCAGAAAAGTCAGGGGAGTTTATCATTAGTAAACTTCTGTTACAAAGAATGCTAAAGTCTCCCCATATTACTTTCAGGGAAGAAAACAAAATAGAATGCAAAAGTGGAGCTGGGGCCGGGCATGGTGGCTCATGCCTGTAATCTCAGCACTTTGGGAGGCCAAGGCAGGTGGATCACCTGAGGTCAGGAGTTTGAGACCAGCCTGGCCAATATGGTGAAACCCTATTTCTACTAAAAATACAAAAAAATTACCTAGACGTGGTGGCGTGCCCCTGTAGTCCCAGCTGACTGAGGCTGAGGCACGAAAGTCGCTGAGTCCGGGAGGCAGGAGTTGCAGTGAGCCGAGATGGCGCCACTGCACTCCAGCCTGGACGACAGAGCAATACTCCATCTCTAAATAAATAAATAAATAAATAAATAAATAAATAAATAAATAGAAGTGTTGGGGGAGCTCAGCATGGTGGTTCACGCCTGTAATTTCAGCACTTTGGGAGGCTGAAGTAGGATCACCTGAGGCCAGGAGTCCACAACCAGCCTGGGTGACATAAGGGGACCCCATCTTTACAAAATAAAAGTAATTAGCCAGACAGGGTGGTTCAGGCCTGTTGTCCTAGCCGCTTAGGAGGCTGAGGCAGGAAGATTGCTTGCAGCCAGCAATTTAAGACTAGCCTGGACAACATAGTGAGACCCCGTCTCTACAAAATATAAATTTAAAAAATTAACTGGGCATGGTGGTGTGCATCTGTAGTTCTAACTACTCATGAGGCTGAGACAGGAGGATCACTTGAGACCAGAAGTTGGAGGTTATAGTGAGCTATGATCACACCACTGCACTCCAGCCTGGTTGACAGAGCAAGAACCTGTCACTAAACAAAAATAATAAATGAAGAGTTCTTGGACAGGTGCAGTGGCTCATGCCTGTAATCCCAGCACTTTGGGGGGCCGATGTGGGTGGATCACCTGAGGTCAGGAGTTCGAGACCAGCCTGGCTAATATGGTGAAACCCCATCTCTACAAAAAATACAAAAATTAGTTGTGTGTGATGGCATGCGCCTGAAATCCCAGCTACGTGGGAGGCTGAGGCAGGAGAATCACTTGAACCCGGGCGGCAGAGGTTGCAGTGAGCAGAGATTACGCCACTGCACTCCAGCCTGGGCCACAGAGCAAGACTTGGGCTCACAAAAAAAAAAAAAAAAAAAAAAAGCTTACGTGAGTCCTTCAGGCTAAATGAAAGGATACAAGATAGTAACTCAGAGCTATATGAAGAAGTAAAGATCACTGGTAAAGGCAACTATGTAGCTAAATATAAAAGCTAGTATGATTGTATTTTGGGTATGTTATTCCTCTTTCTCCTTTATGATTTAAAAAACATGCTTAAAATAATACAGATCTATGGTCATAGGCACTAATTGTTTAAAGACATAATTTGTAACAATATGGGTAGGGGACAGAGAAAGGAGCAGAGTTAATGTATGCTATTAAAGCTGAGTTGGTATCAGTCTGGACTGGACTTCGAACTCAGCATGTTAAATGAAATCTTCATAGTACCCACTAAAAAAATACCTTTTAAAATATACAGAAAAGGATTTAAGAAAGGTTCAAACTATTACAGGATAAATCATTAACCAAGCACAAAAGAAGGTATTGAGGAGCAAAACACTTTATGTAGAAACTAAACAGCGTGTTGACGTAAGTAAGTTTGTTGGTGTGTAGGTTTTCCTGTTTTTCTTTTTTGGGGTTGGTTTGAGACAGAGTCTTGCTCTGTCACTCAGGCTGGAGCACAGTGTTTCATTCTCAGCTCACTGCAGCCTTTGCCTCCCAGGTTCAAGTGATTCTCAGCCTCCTGAGTAGCTGGGATTGCAGGCGCCCGCCACCACAGCCAGGCAGTTTTTTGTATTTTTAGTGGAGATGGGATTTCACAACATTGGCCAGGCTAGTCTCGGGTTCCTGACCTCAAGTGGTCCTCCTGCCTTGGCCTCCCAAAGTGCCAGGTACAGGCGTGAGCCACCGCACTCAGCCTGTTTTGGGTTTTTTTTTGAGACAGGGTCTGGCTCTGTTGCCCAGGCTGGAGAGCAGTGGCACAATCAGCTCACTACAACCTTGACTTCTGCAGGCTCAGCTGATCCACCCACCTCAGCCTCCTGAGTAGCTGGAACCACAGGTGTGCACCACCATGCACAGCTTATTTTTGTATTTTTTTTGTAGAGACGGGAGTCTTGCTATGTTGCCCAGGCTGGTCTCAAACTCCTGGCCTAAGCAATCTGCCCACCTCAGCATCCCAAAGTGATAGAATTACAGGCGTGAGTCCAACCATAAATACGTTTTTGTTTTTTGTTTTTGAGTCTTTCTCACTCTGTTCCCAGGCTGAAGAGCAGAGGTGCGATCATGGCTCACTGCAGCCTCATCTCCAGGCAGGAGCCACCGTGCTTGGTCAAGTAACTTTTTGTTTCAGTAATCACTTTAAATGTAAATAATCTCACCAACGGAAAGATCGGCAGAACTGATTTTTTTTTTAAATGATGTAATACATGATCCAAATACGCAACTTACAAAATACTCACTGTAGACCCAAAGACACAAATTGGTTGAAAGTGAAAAGATGGAGATAATCCACGCAAATAGTAACCAAAAGAGAGCCAGGGTGGCTATACTAATACCAGACAAAATAGATTTTAAGCCAAAAAATGTTACAGAAAAACATTTTATGTTGGTAAGAGAGTCAAATCATGAGAAGCTGTAACAATTATACATACATATGAACCAAAAAAAGAAAAAAAGGGCTCCAAAATGCACAAGCAAACTAACAAAATTGAAGGAAGAAATAGTTTTACAATAATGGAGACTTCAATACAGGCTGGAGTGCGGTGGCTCTATCACAGCTCACTGCAACCTCTGCCTCCCAGACTCAAGCAATTCTCCAACCTCAGCCTCCCCAGTAGCTGGGAATATAGGCACACACCACCACACGCAGCCAATTTGTGTACTTTTTGTGGAGATGGGGTTTCGTCATGTTGCCCAGGCTGGTCTCAAATGCCCAAGCTCAAGCAGTTTGCCCCCCTCACGCTCCCAAAGTGCTGGGATTACAGGCCTGACCTACTGCGCCCAGCCAATACCCCACCTTCAATAGCAAACAGAACATCTAGACAACATCAATAAGGAATTAGAGGAAATGAACAACACACTAAACCAACTAGACCTAACAGACATATAGAAAAATCTCCGTCTAACAAGAGCAGAATATATATTCTTCTCAAGTGCATATGGAACATTCCCCATGATAAATCACATGTTAGGCCACAAAACAATTCTCAATAAATTTTAAAAGGTAAAAATTATACAAAGGGCCAGGTGTGGTGTTTCACAGCTGTAATCCCAGCGCTTAGTGAGGCTGAGACAGGCAGATCGCTTGAGCCCAGGAGTTCAAGACCAGCCTGGGCAACATGGTGAAACCCTGTCTCTACCAAAAAAAAAAAAAAAAAAATTAGCTGGTGTAGTGGTGGTGAATGCCTGTAGCCCCAGCTACTCAGGAGGCTGAGGCAGGAGAATGGCTTGAGTCTGGAAGCAGAGGCTGCAGTGATCTGAGATCATACCACTACACCCCAGCCTGCAGGACAGAGCAGGACCTGTCTCAAAAAAAACTAAACAGGACAGGCTTGGTGGCTCATGCCTGTAATCCCAGCACTTTGGGAGGCTAAGGTGGGTGGATGACCTGTGGTCAGGAGTTCAAAACCAGCCTGGCCAACATGGTGAAACCCCATCTCTACTAAAAATTACAAAAAATTAGCTGGGCATGGTGGCAGGCGCCTGTAATCCCAGGTACTTGGGAGGTTGAGCCAGGAGAATCGCTTGAATCTGGGAGGCAGAGGTTGCAGTGAGCAGAGATCATGCCACTGTACTCCACCTTGAACAACAGAGCAAGACTCTGTCTAAAAAAAAAGAAAAAGTATATACACACACACACACACACACACACACACAGTGTCTTTTCCAACAAAAGTGTAATGAAGCTAGAAGCCAAAAAATAGGAAAACCTGGATAATTTGCACATAAGTGAAATTTAAACAACATTCTTAAACAACCAGTGGCTCAAAGAAGAAATGACTAGAGAAAATGAAATACTTTCAGATGAATTAAAATAAAATGCAAGGTACCAAAATTTATGAGATGGTGTGACAGGAGTACTCAGTGAAGTTTATAGCTTTAAATGCTTACATTAAAAAAGAATGATCTCATGCTTGCTTTGTCAGCACATATAATAAAATTGGAACAATACAGAGATTAGCTGGGGCCCTGTGCAAGGATGACATGCAAATTTGTGAAGTGTTTCATATTTATTATATATATATATATATAAACAAAAGGCCAGGCATGGTGCCTCATGCCTGTAATCCCAGCACTTTGGGAGGCCAAGGTGTGCAGATCACTAGGTCAGAAGATCGAGACCATCCTGGCCAACATGGTAAAATCCCATCTCTACTAAAATACAAAAATTAGCCAGGCATAGTGGCAGGCACCTGTAATCCCAGCTACTTGGGAGGCTGAGGCAGGAGAATCACTTCAACCTGGGAGGCGGAGTTAGCAGTAAACCAAGATCATGCCATTGTGTTGCGGGAAGTCAGGGACCTCAAACGGAGGGACCGGCTGAAGCCATGGCAGAAGAACATAAATTGTGCAGATTTCATGGACATTTATTAGTTCTCCAAATTAATAGTTTCATAATTTCTTATGCCTGTCTTTACTGCAATCTCTGGACATAAATTGTGAAGATTTCATGGACATTTATCACTTCCCCAATCAATACTCTTATAATTTCCTATGCCTGTCTTTACTTTAATATCTTAATCCCATCATCTTCGTAAACTGAGGATGTATGTCACCTCAGGATCCTGTGATGATTGCGTTATCTGCACAAATTGTTTGTAGAGCATGTATGTTTGAACAATAGGAAATCTGGGCATCCAAAAGGAACAGGATGGCTGCAATTTTCAGGGAATAAGGGAGATAACCATTGGGCATGACTGCCTGCGGGACCAGACAGAACAGAGTCATATTTCTTTTCTTACAAAAGCGAACAGGAGAAATATCGCTGAATTACTTTTCTCAGCAAGGAACAGCTGTGAGAAATAGAATGCATTCCCAGGGGTAGGTCTCTAAAATGGCCACTCTGGGAGTGTCTGTCTTCTATGGTTACAGATAAGGGATGAAATAAGCCCCAGTCTCCTGGAGCGCCCCCAGGCTTATTAGAATTTGGAAATTCCTGCCTAGTAAATTTTAGTCAGACAGGTTGTCTGCTCTCAAACCCTATCTCCTGATAAGATGTTATCAGTGAGAATGCATGCCCAGTGGGACATGAAACTTCATCAGCAATTCTAATTGTGCCCTGGTCCTGTGATCTCACTCTGTCCCCATTTGCCTTGTGATATTTTATTGCCCTTGAAGTATGTGATCTCTGTGACCCACACCCTATTTGTACACCCCTCCCCTTTTGAAATCTATAATAAAAACTTGCTGGATTTGCAACTTAGGGGGCATGACGGAACCTGCCGACACGTGATGTCTCCCCCAGACACCCAGTTTTAAAATTTCTCTCTTTTGTACTCTGTCCCTTTATTTCTCAGACCAGCCAACACTTAGGGAAAATAGAAAAGAACCTATGTTGAAACATTGGAGGCTGATTCCCCCTACACTGTTGCACTCCAGCCTAGCCAACAAGAGCTAAACTCCATCTCAAAAAATAAAAATAAAAATAAAAAAAAGAAGAGAAGAAAGGAAAACTACACACCAATATCCTTTATGGATATAGACACAAAAATACTGAATGAAATACTACCAAACCAAAGCCAGCAGCTCACTAAAAGTGCTACACACCATGACCAGGTGGGACTTATCCCAGGAATGCAAGAGGAGTTCAACATAAGAGATCAATTGATGTAATGCACCACATTAGTGAAACAAAGGGGGAAAACATATTATCATCTCAATAGATGCAGAGAAAGTAGTTGACAAAATTGAACACCCTTTCATAATAAAAACATTCAGCTAGGAATAGAAGGAATTTCTCAAAAAGAATAAAGAGCATTTATGAAAAAATCCATAGCAAACATATTCATTGGTGAAAAATGGAAAGTGTTCCACTTAAGTACAGGAACAAAATAAGGATTCTCACTTTCACCACTACTACTCAACATTGTACTGGAAGTTCCAGCCAAGAAAATTAGACAAGAAAAAGATATAAAAGCATCTTAATTGGAAAGGAAGAAGTGAAACTCTTGTCAGATGACAGGATTCTATATTCAGAAAATTCCACATAATACATACACACACATATACACATATATGAACCTACTAGCCAGACATGGTGGCTCACACCTGTAATCCCAACACTCTGGGATGGTAATGCAGGCAGGTTGCTTGAGCCCAAGAGTTCGAGACCAGCCTGGGCAACACGGCAAAACCCCATCTCTACAAAAAGTACAAAAACCAGCAAGGTGTGGTGGCTCACGCCTGTCATCCCGGCTACTCAGAAGGCTGAGGTGGGAAGATCAGTTGAGCCACGAGGTGGAGGTTATAGTGAGCCAAAGATTGCACCACTGTACTCCAGCCTGGGTGACAGAGCCAGACCCTGTCTCAAAAAAACAAAGAAATAAATAAACCTACTAGAGCTAATTTTAATTCAGCAAAATTGCAGGGTACAAAATCAACACACAAAAATTAGTTATGGAAATACACATGTTAAGATGGCCAACTAGATGCAGCCAGGTGCAACAGCTGCCACCGAGGGACTGATTTGACTGGTGCAGTCCTAACGGATCTTCAGAGGGAAGGCACTGGGAGTGGATGGAGGGAAGACACAGAAGCTTGGCTAAAGGGGGAGGAAGATGGGAGGCACCCTTTCATAGAGATGAAATAAAATCACTTAAAATAATAAATTAGATTTCAAGTAGGAATTTGAAAAGTACTATCATCATTTTCTTTATAATAAAGAATGTGACATGATATTTAAAGAAAATTATTTTTAGAAGTGTTCAATTTGACTTGCAACACTATCAGGCAAACACCCAAACTTTTCTTTGTTCAGGTTGCAAAATGTGAGTATTTCCTAAATTTGCTGTGTACCCTCAGGAATAAAGCGGAACACAATTTTCAAAATAAAAATGAGCAATTTAATACATTTAAATATGAATAAGTTTCCTAAAAATGATATATTAATAAACTTCAGTACTAAAATATATAAATCCTAAATAAATTTCCATTTCAATACTTCCTTTTGGTAGTTCTGTTTTCTCTCTCTTGATATAGAAACAACCTGTATGTATGCAGTTCAATTCCTTAGGCATATATAATTTGTTCACCTTAATTTAGAAAATATCAAGGCCATGCCTGGGAACAGAATTAGGGCATTATTTGTCTCTCAGCAGTGTGTTTTTAAAATTGTTATGAATAAATAAATTGACAGCATCCTTTCTAAGGTGAACAGACAATTTCAGTCAAGAATGCACACTATCAGGACATAAAATCTTCCCTACCTTTTTGAGAAATCCTAAAGTATTCATCAGGGAATAGATTTACACTTAGGTTTTATCATCTATCCTACACTGACATTTGGGGGCTGAATTTGTTGAGGCAATGGGTGCCTCTGTACAGCTGCAACCCAGATTGATCCTTTCACTACTATGCCTTGAGCAAAAACAGTCTTAGGTTACAGGAGTGAATTAGTGCCTTCTCGTTTCCTGCACCCTTTATTTCATGACCTAATCCCATGCATAGGACAAGTAAGAGTAGTCAGTTCATACTGATCTCAGCAGTTAGTAATATAAACAGATACTTGGCTCACAGGGCATAATTTACATTTACTAAGAAAACGCTCAGAACAATTCATTGAAGTTTTTCTATACACACTTTCAGGGATTTTAATGAGTACTTGCTTATAAAACATTGACAACCTTACTCATAATTTTAAAGGGGTAAAAACTAATATGCAATATATCAAGGCAACAATACCTCAAACTGTTTTCCCAGAATATACTTTACAAAGAACCAAAGCAGGTAACTGACCACATTTCCTTTTTAGTTTACCTCGCTAGTTCTTTGAAGTTCTATTCACCAGTAGCTCTGTGAATAACTGTTTTAAAACAGATGGGATGAACATCTGGATAACACAACATATATATTTTTTTCTGTCAATAGCCTCATTGATGTGAGGAACATCTCCTCCCACACACACAGTCCTGTGCCTCATCTAATGTGTTAACACTTTGGATAATGACAACAACAGAAGTGAATACTAAATATCTCGTTCAAATTAACTCAAATCTGAGTGCAAATGTGGAAGTATCCATGCAATTCACAAACTGCTGCCAGAGCCTGTGTTTTTAACAGCAGTGTTTGATGATGTTGGCACTCTTGATCATTTTTCGTTTTGAAGTTACTGAGTTCAGTGATCCATCCTTTGTGTTTATTTGTCAGGACTGTGAATATCACAAACAATTTAAGATGTTTAGAATTAAATGTTGATTTATATCTCTCAGCCCATAGTGCAATCAAATTAGAAATCAAGACTAAGAAATTCACTCAAAATCATACAATTACATGGAAATCGAATATTCAACATTCTATTTCCACAGGAAATAGTGTTAAGATAGATACAGCCCCAGGTAGTGGCATAGGATCCCTGAAGAATATGAAATTGAAACTGTTTTCTTCTAATTAATAAACATTTATAAAAGTAACAGAGTAGAAAACATTTGGCAAGCCTATATGAACAATACTTATTCTGTTTTTATGATACCAACATAAAATAAGGGTAAAAATCAAGATTAATATTTTATTTTATTTATTTATTTATTTTTTTTTTTGAGACAGAGTCTTGCTCTGTCGCCCAGGCTGGGGTGCAGTGGCCGGATCTCAGCTCACTGCAAGCTCCGCCTCCCGGGTTTAGACCATTCTCCTGCCTCAGCCTCCCGAGTAGCTGGGACTACAGGCGCCCACCACCTCGCCCGGCTAGTTTTTTGTATTTTTTAGTAGAGACGGGGTTTCACCGTGTTAGCCAGGATGGTCTCGATCTCCTGACCTCGTGATCCGCCTGTCTCGGCCTCCCAAAGTGCTGGGATTACAGGCTTGAGCCACCGCGCCCGGCCAAGATTAATATTTTATTTTATTTATTTATTTATTTTTGAGACGGAGTTTCGCTCTTTTTGCCCAGGCTGGAGTGCAACGGAGCGATCCCGGCTCACCGCAACTTCCGCCTCCCGGGTTCAAGCGATTCTCCTGCCTCAGCCTCCCGAGTAGCTGGGATCATAGGCACGCGCCACCACGCCTGGCTAATTTTGTATTTTTAGTAGAGATGGGATTTCTCCATGTTGGTCAGGCTGGTCTTGAACTCCCGACCTCAGATGATCCACCCACCTCGGCCTCCCAAAGTGCTGGGATTACAGGCGTAAGCCACCGCGCCCAGCCAAGATTAATATTTTTAAAAATAATTATGTAATATAGTAATTTCAAAAATGTTCCTGGAATTGAGCTTTTATTTAGGATTCATGCAGGTGCAGCCAAATTGCAACTATCTCATTTAACGGTCCCCATTTGCAGCAATGATTCAAAAGCTCAATTCTGATCATAGTGATATCAGAAGATTGTTGATGTTTCAAGGAGAAAAAAAATGACTGGCATCCACTTTCCATCTAACGAAAGGCAAACATCAATTATTAAATGCTAAAAGTTACTACCGGGAATACAAAATGAAAACCTCTTCCAAAGAAATATGAAATGTAAATCTGGCAAATTTACCTAAAAGAGCTTCGAAGTGTAAAAACAGGGCTTTCTCTCTAGATAAATGCTTTCTATAAGTAATTTATCTTCTTTATAGAACAGACAACAGACCAAGACAACTTTTCGCACAGTGGTGGCTGTGCTCTGAATGCCAAACCAGGCACCACAGACGTTAGTACCAAAAGCGGAAGTAAGAAATTTACTGTATATGCGAAGACTCTGAGGAATGTCCCATGTAGGTGAACAATAGCACTACTTGTAGTTTCTCATCATTAATGCCTTTAAACTCTATGTTAAATTCTGTGCCGATGAAAATTTAAAAAAAATGTATGTTAGTATTGTTTTGGTTACACTCATTTATTACAGAGTGCTGTAGTTTCTATTTGCAATTCTGTCTTTTCTATAAAATTATTAGTTTCTTGAGAGCAAAAACTGGTTACCACAATGACCAGTATATAGTTGGTGCTAAAAACACATATGTTGGATAACATTGAATACATATTCCTAATTTCAAAGTATATTGTATGTGTTACAATTTACTTAAAAAACAGACAAATTGCCAGTTTCACATTCACCATCTTTATTGATGGGTTCAAGTCTATGAAATTTTGCCTATCATATATCCCAAAACACATTAAAGCAGTTTCAAGGACATTTTAACACACTTAAGAAAAGGAGCTTCTGAATTAAAGCCCACCACTTTCATGTTAATATTAGTATATTTTGATTCCTTATAGTCACAATAGAGTTTATAAGACTTGTCCAAATTGAAGCTGAAAAATGTTATGACGGCCATTCACCTTTAATTAAATACAAGCATTAAAAGAAACACCGTTTGGCCGGCGCGGTGGCTCATGCCTGTAATCCCAGCATTTTGGGAGTCCGAGGAGGGCGGATCACAAGTTCAGGAGCTCGAGACCATCCTGGCTCACACGGTGAAACCCCATCTCTACTAAAAATACAAAAAATCAGCCGGGAGTGATGGCGGGCACCGGTAGTCCCAGCTACTCGGGAGGCTGAGGCAGGAGAATGGTGTGAACCCGGGAGGCGGAGCTTGCAGTGAGCCGAGATCATGCCACTGCACTCCAGCCTGGGCGACAGAGCGAGACTCCGTCTCAAAAAAAAAAAAAAAAAAAAAAAAAAAAGAAAAGAAAAAGAAATACTATTTATATTAGCAATAGAAAACAGAACTTCTTTTTATTTATTTATTTATTATTATTATTCTTTTTTGAGACGTTGTCTCCCACTGTGGCCAGGCTGTAGTGCAGTGGCACAATCTCGGCTCACTGCAACCTCCGCCTCCCGGGTTCAAGCGATTCTCCTGCCTCAGCCCCCCGAGTAGCTGGGACTACAGGCGCCCGCCACCACGACATTCAAGATTTTATTTTCTTACTCTTCTAAAATAGTTCATTTAACTTTTATTTATATTTTTCCAAAATTTATCAGCCACCAACTTACAGTGTGAGCCCACTCAAAGAAAAATGTAAGTCATCATTCAATTCTTAGGAAAATAATTAATACTTTTAAAACAATCAAGGTATTTATAGAAAGCATTTTGTATATGTATACTATTAATTCTATATGGTATATTATCACTCCTGCTATAATAACATTTTTATTAAAAACCTTGCCTTGAAAGATAATTTGGGATATCTCAAAAGAAGTAAAGTTCTGTATGATAAAAGAATCTGTTAATTATTTTCTATAAGCAATCTTAAGCTTTTTAATTTACCAAAATAAACACATTCAGTATAAGTTTTATGTGATATGTTGATTTGGAGTTTTCTAACAAAATAGTATATATGCATGCAATGGAAAATACATAAAGTTAAAATATATCCAGATTAAGGGAAGCTTACAAATGGAGACAATTCTTTTCACATATATTTATCATTGTTAGACAAATTAGTAAATAGTACATTGTGCATTCTAAAAAATCAAAAAGCATATTCTTTATTGTCTAGGTTCAATAATAGGCATTTGAAATATGATCTGTACCTGTGGATGAAATAAGCAAAAGAACATAAAATGTACGGATAAATAGGGTGAAATTCACAGAGACTACTTTTGCTGTCTTGCAACTGGGTCATTATGAGTATTAAGGATTTTTTTCAGTACGGTTCAGAATATTAATCAACGTCTTCTACTTACAGGAGGGTCTGCATCTTCAGCATAAACTGTTGTGATAGGTGAACCCTTGACTGCATCTGGAGCCACCATCCTTTTGTATATTCATTTACTAAAGACAGGAGGATAATCATTCATATCCTGTAAAACACAATTAGGAGTTTAGTACTTCAGTTGAAACCAGGTTAGGGATACAGTTACTAGATTGACTCCCACTCCTCATATCACACAACTCATTTGCTACTGTCAGCCTTCCATCCTCTCAATTCCATTACTCTCACTTCAGACTGGCACCTTGGAGGAAACTGCCAGTTCTCATACAATATTAATGTGTGGATATCAACTGATGGCCATTCCACTGGAATGAAGTCTTTCACCGTCAAAAACATACCTTTTGGAGACTGAGGTGAATCCTGAATTTTTTTCTAACTTCTAATGGTAAGAGGTACAATTTTAACATTTGAAAACAAGAACAAGTTCCTTTAAAAGTTACATTCTGTGAAGCAGGAGTAAAAGATTTTTTTTTTTTTTTAAAAAAAGCTCTTTATATGTTTTTGTAGCAATGTAAATTATTTTATATACTTAGCGTAATGCTATGATTAGAACATTTCAGATACAAACTGTGAAATATCCTTTTTTGCCATTTTACATGATAAAAGGAGACTTTCTCTGTAGTGCACCACAGTAATGACACTTAAGATTAGATTTATTTATACACAGCAAACAATGTTAATTTACTGAATATTTGTTTCGGAGCAATTTATATGTATCTTGTTTTATTTTTCCAATTTGGTGATATATATATACATTGTTACTCATGCATTGTTAAGTTCATTAAATAAATAGTTATCAGGTATTTCCCACTTTTATCAGGTATTTAGCACTTCGGTGCTAGGCATTGAAGATACTGTTGTGACTCAAGAAAAAGATGTCCCTGTCTTTATGCCACTTAACTGCCATCAGGCTAGTAAAAATACTGATCTGCAGATAGGTTAGTGAAATCATCTGGAGGTACACAACTGACTGGTAATAGTATGTTCACAGGAAACAGAATATTATAACACTGCAACTCTCGTGTATAAAATATTCTTAAGTAGAAAGACCAATTATGAAACAATCAAAAATAATAATTACAACCACTTTTCAAGACATAGTAAAATAAGATATAAGTAGAAACAACAAAAAGTTAAAAAGCAGGGGAGTGTAGAGTTTTTATTAGTTATTTTTTCTTGTCTATTTGTTATGCAAACAGTGTTGTTATTAGCTGAAAATAATGGTTTTTAAGATAGCATTTGCAAGCTTTATGACAACCTCAAACCAAAACACATGCAACAGATACATAAAAAATAAAAAGCCAGCTGGGCACGGTGGCTCACGCCTGTAATCCCAGCATTTTGGGAGGCCGAGGCAAGCAGATCACAAGGTCAAGAGATCAAGACCACCCTGGACAACATGGTGAAATCATGGATTCAAGAAAATGAAGAGAACACAAAAAGATGAAAAGATATCTCATGGTCATGGATTTCAAGAATCAATATTGGTAAGATATCCATACTACACAAAGCAATCCACAGATTCAATGCAATCCCTGTCAAATACCAATGACATTCTTCAAAGAAATAGAAAAAAATTTTATACTGTATATGGAAGCACAGGCAACCAAAGAAAAAAATGAACAAATGGGATCACATCAACTTAAAAAGCTTCTGGACAGCAAAGGAAAGAATCAACAAAGTGAAGAGACAACCCACAGGGTGAGAGCAAATATTTGCAAACTACTCATCTGACGAAGAATTAATAACCAGAATATATAAGGAGTTCAAACAACTCTACAGGAAAGCATCTAATAATCCGATTTAAAAATGGGCAAAAGTTCTAAACAAAAATTTCTCAAAAGAAGACATACAAGTGACGAACACGTCTGTAAAAAGGTGCTCAACATCATTGATCATCAGAGAAATGCAAATCAAACTTACAATGAGACACCATCTTACACCAGTTAGAATGGCTTTTATCTGAAAGTCAGGCAATAACAAATGCTAATGAGGATGTGGAGAAAAGGGAGCCCTCACACACTGTTGGTAGGAATGCAAATTAGTACAACTGCTATGGAGAACAGTATGGAAGTTCCTATAAAACTAAAAATAGAGCTATCATACGATCCAGAAATCCCACTGCTAGATATATGCCCAAAAGAAAGAAAATCAGTATATGAAAGAGATATTTGTACTCCCATGTTTATTGCAGCACTGTTCACAATAGCCAAGATTTAGAAGCAACCTGAGTATACATCAACGGAATAATGGATAAAGAAAATGTGGTACAGATACACAAGGGAGAACTATTTAAC
This sequence comes from Macaca nemestrina, assembly GCF_043159975.1. NCBI lineage: Eukaryota > Metazoa > Chordata > Mammalia > Primates > Cercopithecidae > Macaca > Macaca nemestrina. The sequence goes on along the minus strand of NC_092133.1, from coordinate 83,833,040 downwards.
CATAAAGAAGAATGAGATCCTATCATGTGCAACAACGTAATCGATGAAAGTTAAAAGTACACGAGAGAGACACTTTCTGGGGTCTCCCAGCAACCAGTGGGTGATATTTACGGAGCCATGGGAGAGATTCTTTACTACTTAGATACACTATTTTTAATCCTGGGCATGTACATTTTCTTTGTTTTCTCTGGTTTGCATCTTTATAGGAAATATGTTACATCTTAGTCCTAACACTCTAGAATCGTAGAATTAAAGATATTTTGTCCTGCTATCACCAAGTTCGGTGACAAATATAATATAAAGAGCACACCAATACGAATCTGAAAATGCAGAATAGAAGAGAGGGAAACAGTTGAAAGCCATACTTCAAAACAACCCCAACAGAACAATTGGCAAATTGTAAAAAGCAATATTGAATCTGACCATACACCCACTAGCTGGTTCACAGAAATTATCATTTATTCAAATTCCTACCTCCAGACGAGGGAAGTACAATAGGTATGCTGTAGATGAAATGTCCAGAATTTCTGTTTTGTTTGAGTCTAGGACAACCTTCTGGTCTCTCAAGCGTCAGCTTCTCTGATGAATCAAAAGCAGGACCCTATCAATACTGTCATGATGGAGCATCGGTGGCACATAACTGCCTCTCAGGTGTCCACGGTTTCACAAATGCTGCCTTGGTACTGCGCATTGAGTTTTCCTCTAGAAAAGTTATCCTTTTTCTTCTATTCTATGGGGTAGGAATATTTTTTTGTGGAGAAGGAAACTCTGCTGAAAGGTGGAAATCTTAGCTTCATTTTCCAAGACCCACTGTATTTAACAATAACCTCAGCCCTTGTTACAAGGTGAACTTGATGATATTTCACTTCTCATCCTTTCACCCCTCCCTGCCTACTCCCACACCTGCATGCTAAGACAGGCAAACACAATCAAAGGTGAATCTAGTCTCTTTTCTTTACAGAAGAATGTCTCCTTCTCTCTTACTCCCCTGCAACCATTCTATCCAAAATTATAATGAGCAAAATGACTTGGGTCATCTGTTTATCTCAGACAAGTTCTTTATACTCCTTATAATGCTGCTTAGTATCATACATCCATTTACATATTCAACTTTTCAGATTCATATTCAGTTTTCAGTTTGCTGTAGAACAGACCTTTTCTTTCTGTGCATTTTCTATATTATCTTACAACACAGATTCTAAGACCAGATTTCTATTATAACTTTGTTGGTAAGGCTAGATATCACTCTGGATCCTTTTCAATTGTTTAGAATTTTATTTTCATTTTCCAGAGATTTGCTTATATTATCTAATTTACTATCACCACAGATTCAGTTCTTCTAAATAGTATATCGAGAATTATACAAGAAAAATATCTACAATTAAAATACATGAGTAAATATCTAGTACATACAAGGAAAAAGCCTTGTTGATGTTCTATAAAATCTTTTCAAGAAAAATGTATGTTATTTGTATGATCATCACAGGTTTTGTTTTGGCTTCTTAAAACTTGACACAAGAAAGCTGTGTGCAGGAGTCTTGATAAACTTTTATTTATACTGTGGAAATATTGTTTTTCCAAATAATACTTGAAATTTCCTGTTCTTGCTCCAATTTTAAACAGGTTTCATGGACTAGACATTAAACACGTCATCTTTTGTTTTTTCCTCTTGTTTACAAAAGAAATTACGTTTCTGCTCATTTTGAAAGAAAGAATTTCAAGATGCCTTCCTGTGGTGGCTTTTTGGGTCCAAGTATCTCCTAGCAAATACCATGCAATTATGTTATCAACAAAACAGCTTTTCAGTACTGCAAGTAAACAGACCAAGTATAGACAATTTGCAAAGTTGGTAAAGACTACATTTGTGGAGAAATGAGAATTGCATTCCATTCTTCTCCTCCAAAAAAAAAAAAACAAACAAAAAAACCAAGGATAATAATATTTTTATGGGCCTCAGTAGTATACACTAGAATTTTAAAGTTCTAGTTGTGGTAATCCCCACCCTGAGTTATCAGAAAAGAGGAAAGCAAGTGTCAGTCTACATTTGGGAGAATTTTCTACAAATTTTATTATGCTTAGATGAACTTGGAAAAAATTAAAAGTGATATTACATAAGTCTAGAGTTAAATGTTAAGTTTTGCTTTAAATGTATAATAAATAGGCAATGACTTTGCATGAGTCAGGACGCCTTGACCAAAGGAATGTTTATTTAGAGAATATCTTATTCTCTAAATAAGATAAAGCAACTGAGACAACACAAATCAGACCAACACTCTTCTCTATCCGAGGAATAAATTATCTTTCCAGCTGCTGATGTAGAAGCGTTAAGTAATACCCCCGTATTAAAATAAAACGGTGGTGAGGCAACATAATGAACTTTTTAAGAGGGATGAAACCCAGAAACAGAATGAGGGTTATTTAGGGCACATCTTACTTTTTGAGGTGATAATTTTGGACATAATTTAAAATAATAAAAGCCATCTATGACAAATGTACAACCAATGTCATACTGAATGGTAACAATCTGGAGGCATTCCCCTTGAAAAGATAAACAAGATAAAGATGTCCTCTCTTATCACTCCAAGTCATCATAGTAATGGAAGTCCTGGCCAGACCAATAAAACAATAGAAAGAAAGAAAACCCATCCATTTAGGAAGGGAGGATGTCAAACTATCCCTGTTTGCAGATGATGTGATTCTACACCTATAAAACCCCATAGTCTCTGTTCCAAAGCTCCTTGATCTAATAAACAACTTCAGCAAAGCTTCAGGATACCAAATCAATGTGCGAAAATCAATAAGAGCATTCATATGTACCAACAACATTCAAGTTGACAGCCAAATCAAGAATGCAATCCCATTTACAATAGTCACACAAAAAAGTACCTAGGAAAACAACTAACCAGGGTGGTGAAAAATCTCTACAATGAGAATTTAAAATATTGCTCAGTGAAATCAAAGATGACAGAAACAAATCGAAAAACATTCCATGCTTGTGGAAAGAAACAATCAACATCATTAAAATGGCCATACTGCCAAAAACAAAGTACAGATTCAATGCTATTCCTTTTAAACTACCAAAGACATTATTTACCGAACTAGAAAAATGTATTCTAAAATTCACATCAAACCAAAAATGAGCTTGAATAGCTAAGGCAATCCAAAGCAAAAAGAAAAAAGCTGAAGATGTCACATTTCTTGACTTCAAACTATACTACAATGCTACAGTAACCAAAATGGCATCATACTGGTATAAAAACTGACACATAGACCAAGGGAACAAAATAGAGATCCCAGAAATAATGCTGCATACTTATAACCATCAGATGTACAAGAAAGTAAATAAAAACAAGCAATGGAGAATGGACTCCCTATTCAGCAAATGGTGCTGGGATAACTGGCTATACATATGTAGAAAAATGAAACTGGACCCCTTCCTTACACCATGTACAAAAATCAACTCTAGATAGATTGAAGACTTTAATGTCAAACCTAAAACTATAAAAACACTGGAAGATAACCTGGGAATTAACATCCTGGACATAGGCCCTGGCAAAGATTTTGTAACAAAGATGGCAAAAGCAATTGTAACAGCAAAAATCAACAAATGTGACTTAATTAAACTAAAGAGCTTCTGCAGAACAAAAAGAAACCTATCAACACAGTAAACAGGCCACCTACAGAATGGGAGAAGATGCTTACAAACTACACATCTGACAAAGGTCTAATATCCAGAATCTATAAGGAATTTACAAATCAATAAGCAAATAGCAAACCATCCCCTCAAAAAGTGGGCAAAAATATGAACACACACTTTTCAGAAGAAGACGGACATATGGTGAACAAGCATATGAAAAAATGCTCATCATCACTAATCATGAGAGCAATGCAAATCAAAACCACAATGAGATACCATCTCACACCAATCAGAATTGCTATTAAAAAGTAAAACAACAACAACAACAGCGAAAACATGCTGGTGAGGTTGAGGAGAAAACGGAACACTAATACACTGCTGGTGGGAATGGGAATTAATTCAGCCATTGTGAAAAGTAGTTTGGCGATTTCTCGAGGAACTCAAAGTAAAATGACCATTTGACCCAGCAATCCCATTTTTAGGTATATATCCAAAGATAAATAAATTGTTGTACCATAAAGACACATGCACGTGTATCATTTATGTCATGCTATTCACAATAGTAAAGATATGAAATCAATCAACCTAAATGTCCATCAATGGTAGACTGAATAAAGAAAATGTGGCACATATATGCCATGGAATAACTATGCAGCCACAGAAAAGCATGAGATCGTGTCCTTTGCAGCAACATGGATGCAACTAGAAGCCATTATCCTAAGTGAACTAACATAGGAACAGAAAACCAAATACTGCACGTTCTCACTTAGAAGCAGAAGGTAAACATTGAGTACAGAGGAACACAAAGATGGGAACAACATACACTGGGGGCTGCTTGAGGGTGGACAGAGGGAGGAGAGTGAGGATAAAAAAACGACCTATAAAGGTACTATGTTTATTACCTGAGTGGCAAAATAATCTGTACAATCAAACCCTGTGACAGACAATTTACCTGTACAACAAACCGCACATGTATGCATGAACCTAAATTAAAAGCTTTAAAGAAAGAAAAGTGTTGGAAATTACTCAGAATCATTTGAATAACTCAGCTGAGCATGCCCTAAACCTTTTGAATTAAAATAATAATATGTCTTCAGTTACAAGACACAACATATGTTAAGATATAACATTTTTATTTTATTTTATTTTTTGAGACACAGTTTCGCTCTTGTTGCCTAGGCTGGAGTGCAGTGCCGTGATCTCAGCTCACTGCAACATCCATCTCCCAGGTTCAAGCGATTCTCCTGCCTCAGCCTCCTGAGTAGCTGGGATTACAGGTGTGTGCCACCACTCCCAGCTAATTTTTTGTATTTTTAGTAGAGACGGGGTTTCATTATGTTGGCCAGGCTGATCTCGACCTCTTAATCCCAGGTGATCCACCCACCTCGGCCTCCCAAAGTGTAGGGATTACAGGCGTGAGCCACCGCATCCGACCAAGATGTAACATTTGTCTATCAAAGTTTTATAAGTTACAATAGCAAAGACTTGGAATCAACCTAGATGCTCATCAATGGTGAATTAGATAAATACAAAAGGGCACATATACACCATGGAATACTATGCAGCCATGAAAAAGAATAAAATAATGTCCTTTGCAGTAACATAGATACAGCTGGAGACCTAAACAAATTATCCTAAACAAATTAATTCAGGAACATGAAATCAAATACTGCATGTTCTCACTTCTAAGTGGTAACTAAATATTGGGTACTCATGGACATAACGATAGACACTGAAGATTAATAGACAGAAATTGGGTGGGTTAGGAAGTGAAGAAGCAGGGGTTGAGAAAGTGATTATTGGGTACTATATTCACTATCTGTTTGACAAGGTCATTCATATCCCAAACCTCAGCTTCATGCAATATACTTATGTAACAAATGTGAACATGTAATGCCTGAATCTAAAATAAAAGGTGAAAATGTGAAATAAGACACTAAAAAAAGAAAAAGTAGTGGAATACTTCCTGTGTTTCACTGTGATTGCAGAATTATCTTAAAAAAATCCAGACCCCAAAATTTTATGGTTAAGAACATTAACCTACCGGAAAAATACAGTCATACTAATTATGTGTTGGTGAAATCTTTCTTCACATCATTACTTTGTTGTCTAAGAAAACCAATAGCATATATCTAGCTATTCAGCAGCATAACAATCAAACAATAACCTAAGAAAAGTGATGATTTCTTCTTCCATCATTTCAAATAAAAGAAAATCTTATTTGTAGTCCCTGTAATATGAGAATTGTCGAAAAGTTGCCTATGACCTTGTTTACCTTATGACCCTGGATACATATAGTGTACCACCATGCCTGGATAATTTTTGTATTTTGGTTAGAGACGGGGTTTCACCCATGTTGGCCAGGCAGGTTTTGAACTCCTGATCTCAAGTGATCCACCTGTCTCAGCCCCTGACAGTGCTGGAATTGCAGGCATAAGCCACTGTGCCCAGCCACTTATCTGTTCTTAATGCATTGGTTTCAAAACTTGACAGCCTAGCTTGAGAGTTGTGCATATTACCTAGGTCATTCTGTTTCTTGACAACTATGACTAATTAATATGTCATAAACATGACCCAAACTATACAAAATTAGTGTCAGTTTTAAAATTTTGACTGGAAATACCTGGAATAAATTATTTTTGGGGGGTAAGGTTCAGGTAGAAAGGCAAGGAGTGTAGAATTTTAGAGCTTGTTGCAGTCATATTTACCAACATTAGATGTGAGATTTTATTATTCAGAATGCTTTGATATATCAAAACTTCAAAATGCTGCAAATCAGAAATCATAACATTCATGGATTGAATATGTACCTTGATTTTGTGGCTCCAATTTACTCAAAAAGCAGTCTGGCCATTCCAGGAAATATGTGATTTCTCACTATTCCCGGCACATCAAGTTTTTCCTCACATTAAGATAAGAAATGTTTCAGCATGTGCTTATTTTGGTTTTGAATATAATGGTGCATGGCTGTTTGGGCTCCCAGAATTTTTTAAGTCATTAATTTTATTTCAAGGCTTTTTTGCATTCCACACCTTCCTGCATACTAATTAGGTGTGTAAATTTCTTTTAAAATCACATTTCCTTACCAGTCCAAATCAATTCATTCTTCCCTGTCATACATATTCCTCTTCTATTACCTCAGAAATAAGTTAATAAAATACTTTATTGTTATTTATTCCTGATTGTAATGATACAATAGATTTAGATCCTCATTTTAGCCATCATTTAATCATAATCATGTACCACTGAACTTAAAAGTTGGAAAAAAAGCAATCTAAATTTCGTCTGAGCTCCAATCACATGTAATTTATAAAATCTTGGAAGAACACAGGCAGGTACTCAGAGTAATCAACTTAGTTTTGGAAGAAGAATTTAATTTTTTATTATCTGCCACAACCATAGCCTGGTGAACTGATTTAAATCGTTGAGCTATAATTGCTTTTTGAAGATTTTTTATTTTTCCCTTTCTTGTGAAGTAGAAATTAACAAAATGTAAAAATCTAAATTCAATATATAATTTCATGTTATAAAATAAAGGTTACGCATGAAATATAGCTAATGGTCAAATAAATTCTTTGTTAAGATTGGTGGCCTTTGCTGTTTGTGAGAAACATTCACACACACACACAAAGTCTGTAAACAAAGATAAAATGTTTTTGCTGAATAATGTAATTGTCATTTCCTTCTCCCTTATTGAAGGAGAGGTGTCTGTTTACCTGGATTGTTGCTTAAATCTGCCATAAATTTGTTACTCAAAACCTTATTTATTATATTACAGCAAATAGGGTAATAATTACTGCCAGAGAAGGGGACATACTTTTTGTAACTCTTTAAATTTTTCTTAAAATACAAATTCTGTTATATAAATTTTGATTTTGAATCTTTTAATTATCTTTTCACTACCTCCCATACATCCTCTAAGTTTTCTTTGTCTTTTTCATCTTCAGTGTACAGATTTCAGAAATACTTTAATGTTTTACTGAGTACTTAACATATATAAGAAAAAGATATTTTACAATTTCCACATGCTGTAATGAAATATGTTGAGCTTAGTTTATGTTAGCTGCATCTAGTTCTTGCTTGATTTATTCTTTTTTCTTCTAAAGTTATATTTTATCTTGCAAGTTTGTGTATGTATGTGTATTCATTATATATTTGTTTAACAAATTATCCAAAATCTTAGTGGATAAAGCAGCAAACGTTTATTATCTCACAGTTTCAATGAGTCAGAATTTCAGAGAATGCTTGGCTGCATTCTCTGTCTGAATATCTCACAAGGCTAAAATCAAGGTGTCAATTGGGCTATAGTTATCCCAAGGTTCAACCAGTGATGAGTCCACTTTTACAGTGACTCAAGTAGCTGTTGGTGGGACTCAGTTCCTCCATAGCTATTCTTAGTTGGCGGTTGGCAAGAGGCCTACTTCACTATTTTACCACGTGGATGTTATCCATAAAGCATCTCACAACATGGAAGCAGCTTCAACAGGGCTGATAAATAAGAAGGCAACAAAGAATGTGCAAGAAAAAAGTCAAAGGCTTTTGTCATCTAGACTTGGAAGTGATTAAGCTCAAGTGTGATTAATGTCAAGCCAACCATCAAGCTGAAAGGACAGGATATGAATATTAAGAGAAGGGGATCACTGAAAGCCATTTAGGAGACTGCCTACAAATTATGTGGATATGGATGTTTTATGAAAATAAAATTCCTCATCTTAGAGTGGTTTCTTTTTACTTTCTTTCTTTTTCTTTTTTTCTACATCTAATATTTTAGAACCCAAAACATGGGGACAAAGACAAACTTTAGCATCTTATCCTTAATATTTAGGAGCACAGCATATGTCATGTTAAGGATGCTACTATGCCTTTACATTATGTTGGACAGTATATATTCATCTCTGGCTCTCTTTTTTTCTTTCAAGTGATGGTGATTTATAATGTCTAGAATAAAGTATACTTAGAAGCCAAATTAAAACTGTACTTTAGCATATTTGTATAAGCTTACTAAAGTATTACTAAATACTCCTGTTTGCATCTTCATCATCTCCAAACTTTTTTCTCCTGCTACGGCATCTTTTCGTATTTGCATGAACCAAATGTGGCTTTTGAAATAGGAAATTTTGGATGGAATAATAATCCACTATGAAGGAATCATATAGTTAGTGTAAGGAGAAGGGCTGACTTACAAGACAAGACCTAAATATATTTTTAAATTCTTCAACACTACTGTACCTTCTCCGTAATGTACCCAGAACATATGTCTCAGATTTCAATAGGCCTTGGAGTTACATTTTCCTCAAATACCTGAATAAAAAGAGGAACCTACAACCTTGCTTTATTATATATAAGAACCTAACAATTTACCAGGTGTTCAAAGATATCCAGGAACATTTATCTTCTTCAAAATATTTCCTGATTTTCACTTGCCATTCCACTTCTCGTCTGGATCCAGATCAGAACCTTTATCTACTTTTCTGCAGGTTACTCACTTCTGGCTTTCTTCATACTTGTGTGGCTCTCTTTTAAACACTTCACACTGAGTTGTGGACATTTATCCCTTCTTTTTTCAAAAGGTCTTTTTTCTTTTCCTTTTTCAGGAGGCAAGGAAGGGGGAGGCAGTAGGAAGGATTGAACAGAGAGGAGGAAGTGCAAAATACTCATTTGGAACAATGGGAGATTGAGTAGACCAGACAAAGAATGATTAAAGTGAGGACTGCTGGCATGGTCCCGTTTTCCTCCAGCCATGTTTAGTTGCATCGTTGTGGCATGGAATAGATGGAGAGCTGGGTTTATCCAGGGCTCGCATCTTACCAAGCAGATAGGAGGTGACAGGGAGGTGGGTGAGTTGAGGAGGTGTGCAAGGGACCAATGAGAATGGTTGGCCATGGAGTTTAGGCTGGCTCACTAGAGAGGGAAAAGTCATAAAGGGAGGAAGAAACAGTGAACAGGTAGTAAGATCTGGACTGGAGGTGCTGGTAAGGTTGCAGTTTTGTTTCAGGGCAGTACAGGGAGTAACCTGGATAGCTAGGAGGTGGTGGTCAGAGTGGGATACTGTGGGGTTTGCAGTCCTTGGACCTGACAAGGTCTAAGGTCTGATCATGGAGGGAGGGGGAAGCTGAGGTAGGGCAGAGGACAGGAGTGGGCTTCATGAGATCAAAAGGATGTTAGAAGGATTATCTACCCAGATACTGACATCTCCAAAAAGAGGCCTAGTGTGAAGAAGTTACATCCTAAGCTCTTCATGGATAAGGGAAGCATGCGCCACGTGGGTAGCCTCCCTAGTCTAGCACCCAGTATATAGCCTATGCAGAGTGAATACCTGGGGTCTGCTGGGGGCGAAATCAAGGTCCCTGTGACAGGACCTGAAGCCTGGGGGTCTCGGTGACAGGAGTGGGCCTAGTTTTTTGGTGTAGAATTGAGCCTTGAGTGCACCGGTGGGATCATATTGCAAGGAACCCCTCCAAGACTAAAGGAAGATGCATCTTCTGACAATGTACGCTCTAGGAGTCCCAAGTAGCTGGGCTGGGGGTTAGATGGGCTCCAAGGCATCTCCTCAGGTGGCAATGCGGATCCTTGGGAAGGCAAAGCTGTGCAGGAAGAAAACGTCAAGATGCTACATTCCCTCAGGGAAAGCCCCTTTCCCAGGAGCAGGGAAGGCGAGGCAGTTTAGGCTGGGTCAGTTTGTCACTGCCCTCAGAGTCTGTTGATCCTGGAAAAAGAGGGCCTTATTTTATTTATTTATTTTTCTTTGAGACAGTGTCTTGTTGCTCTGTTGCCCAGGCTGGAGTGCAGTGGCTCCATTTCAGCTCACTGCAACCTCCGCCTCCCAGGCTCAAGCGATCGACCCGCCTCAGCCTCCAGAGTAGCTGGGAGCACAGGGACCACAAGCGCCCGCCACGACGCCGGCTTTTATTTATTTTATTTTTATTTTTTGAGAGAGAGACATAGCCTCCCTATGTTGACCAGGCTGGTCTTGAACTTCTGGGCTCAAGCAGTCCTCCTGCCTTGGACTCCCAAAGTGCTGGGATTACAGGCGTGAGCCACCATACCCGTCTGTTTTTTGTTTTTTGTTTTTTGTTTTTTTTCCCGCGAGACGGGGTCTCCCTATGTTGCCCAGGCTGGTCTTGAACTCCTGAGCTCAAGCGATCCTCCCGCCTCGGCCTCCCAAAGGGCTGGGATTACAGGGATGAGCCACCGATTCCGGCCAAAAGAGGGCTTTGGGGCACCCCCAGAAGGCGAGATCTCTCTCATCTGTCATCTTTAAAGAGGAGGAAGTGGACTCCCAATCAGCCATAGTCCATTCGCCCCGGGTACGGTGACTCCGGGGCTGCCAGGACCAAATGGTCTCCTTCTGGCTTTTGCACGGCATCAAGTAACCCGCTCCAGGCTGCACAGCTGCCCTGGCGGTGTAGGCTGCTCCAGAGTGCCACCGCAGGAGTTGAGGCCGTGGATTCTGAGGGCGGATTGGGGCGGAATCCCGAGGGACGCGGACCCGGTGCAACGCACTGCGCAGGCGCCTGCACCCCAGCTGTTAGGGAGTCTTTCTTCCAGCTTTCCCCGGAAAGTCGTCCAGGCACCGGTCTCTTTTTTCTGCCTTTTTTTTTTTCCCTCAGGGGAGTCGGCGCGACGGTGAATTTCCGTTGCCCGCGGTGCCCAAGGGGACCTGACGAGTCGCAGTTGTGAGCAGGTTCGGTGCCGCGGGCTGGGGTAGGCGGCGGTGGGGTCCTTGGCTCTGGGGTACTGGGAATATCGCGAGTCGTGCGCGTGGGAAGGTCCTCCCCCGGTCCTCTGGGTCATCTTTGCTCCGGAGAAGCAGCATATTTCGCATCTGTCCCAGGTGTGCCTGGGGGTCTTTGGGAGAGGACGGGGTGAATCCCCGCAGAGAGCCTGAACGGGGAGGGAAGCTGTCGGGGAGACTGTAGGCGACTTAGACCTGAGCCGAATCTGTTGACCCCAAGTTGTGCTATTTCCACCAATAAGAAAAGGGAGAGAAACATTAGTACATGTTCGGAACTAAAATATAGTAGAGAAGCAACATAATCTCAGAAATCACACAGCTACTCAGTTTCAAAGCATTCCTAGTGCCCAGCTCTCCTAACTCCCGGCCAGTGTTCCTTGACATTATGGTGATATATAAAGACTTTGTTTCCGCTCGTGTGTGTGTCTGTGGGAAGCCTCTGACTCACCTCTATGCTCCAGTAGCACCCTGTGCAGCCTTCCAATGTAGCCCTTATTGCATGGCACGGAAGACACTAGTTTGAATTTCCTCTGCAAGTCAGATCATAGCGATTTGCATTTACTGGCACAGGGGCTAGCACATCATAGACACAAACATTTATTAAACGGAATTAATACAGGACCTTAATTGAATGAAATGGCACCCTGCTCCGCTTTTTTTCAGTCAAGCTGTCAGATTTTATGCAGCCCCATATCCTTAAAAAACTCACTAATTCAGTGATTACCAATTCATTGACCACAGATTCTCAAGTACCTCAGAAATTACTGGAAGGGTCTCTGTGAGTCCATGGGCTCTCCAGGCATCATCTCGAACCAGTCACATCTTGCACGTACAGATATTGCTGTTTTTCAAATGTGTGTAGATGAGTTGTAATTTAGGAGTTTTAAAGAGTCGACAGGTACTAAAAGTAATACTGCGCTCATATTGGAAGTTCATAGAAACGTTTTAAATTTTTTGTTAAAATTTGATCTTTAGTTTAAATTAGGAAACCACTTCATTAGTCCAGTTGATATCTAGGTCTGAGCCGTCCAGTAAGTAGCCACATGTGACTGTTTAGAGTTAGAATGAAATTAATTAAAAATTCATTTTTTCAGTTTCTCTAAATACATTTTAAGTAACCACACTTGGCTAAAGGCTAAATAGCTGAAAAGTACAGATATAGAATATTTCCATTCTTGCAGAAATAGATAGTGCTGATGTTGACACTTAAGATGAATAGAAAGTAACCATAAAATGTAACCTTAGCAGAGGTAACTCATCTAATTTATAGCATAACAGAGAGAAATGAAATTGGGGATGGTTAAGCAGTTTCTACCCTTGTTCAGTGAACAAATACATCATCTCTTCATAAAGAAATACATGAAATTTAATGTTTTTCCCTGGGTATTGCCTGGATTGTAACATGCTTCTCCCACCTCCTTACCCCGGCATTCTTCCTTGTAGGTTAGAGTGACTTGTTATTGGTAAATAGCCACTATGGAGACTAAGGACCGGAAGAAACACAGGAAGAAAAACAGTGGACCCAAAGCTGAAAAGAAAAAGAAGCGGCATCTGCAAGATCTCCAGCTAGGAGACAAAGATGCTGGGAAGAGAAATCTCAAAGCCTTTGCAGTTCAGTCTGCTGTGCGGATGGCTCGATCGTTTCACAGGTATGTTTAGCTACAGTCTGATGCTTCTTCCATTGATTCTTTTTAAATAGTAGGAGCCTGTCACAGGTGACATTTGGATTCACAAGTCTAGTCCAGCTCCAAAGGACATGGAGATGCGTGCTGTGTGACTTTTACCAAAACATGGGAAGCCTTCCCTTAGAAGCTGCCTTGCCTCCAGCATCTGCACACTGGTTGGTGTTTCTTGCCCAAGATACAAGAATTTATAGAATTTGTTTTTTCCTAAACTTTAAACTGTTTCTATGGTGATAAGTGTGTTTTTTCCCTCTGGATATATTTTACAAAGTTGTAATGTAAAATACAAAAATTACAATATTTATTACTAACCTAGCTTTATTTAGTGAGTCCTTGTGATATTCTTAGCAGTGTACTTTAAACACTATTCAACTAAATGCTTCCAGCAGCCTTACCAGAATAGGATCATTCCTGCCCTCATTTTATGGACAAGAAAACTGAGGTCAAGAAAACAAGTTACCTCCAATCATATAACCAGTAAGTAGGAGAGCCAAATTTAACTCCAGAGCCTCTGCTCTTATCTGTTATGATGCACTGCCTCGGTATTTACCTTTCGGTTTTTAAAAAACTTTTAAAATCACTCATAAAACAGTCAGATTTAAGGAGTGTTTAATTTTCAATTCTCTATACTATTGAAGTCGTCTTGTTACATCTTTATTGAACAGCAGTTATTTGGATGAGGGTCAGAAGTTAACAAGTTAATAATTGACAAGCTAATTTTATGTATATATAGTTTGTTGTACTCTCTATAAAATATACTGAAGTACTCATATCTGTAAGTATACTAAGAAAGTCTACTTATAAGGTTGGTACCTTTTACTCTATTTTGCAAGTGAATTTTCTTTTTCTTTTTTTTTTTTTAAGTGAATAGGAGTCAGGATTTGAAGACAGAAAAGTGTCATATTCCAGTGGTTGATCGAACTCCACTAGAGCCCCTACCAATAGCAGCAGTGGTGACGGGGCCTCCAAAGTTGGAAAGCACACTTTGATACAATGCCTCATTCGGAACTTCACCCGGCAGAAGTTGACCGAGATCAGAAGCCCTGTGACGATCGTGTCAGGTAGAAGATGCCGCCGCAGACACAGAGTTGGCGTGGCTGTTTCATCTGAGGGCCATGCATGTGTTTCTTGTTTTCTTGAGTGGAACATGTTAAATATTGTCATATCATGTTACTTCTCTTATATTTTTAGTAAGTTAGCTATAACTTCAGAAAAGGGTAAGTTCCCAGAGGTAAGGATATGATACGTATCTTATCCTGACTGCTCTATGGATTTGCCAAGCATGTTCCTTGGAAGGGCCTAGCAGGCCTGGTCACTGTGAACATATCATTTAACAGATAGCATCTATCTCCTATGTGCCAGGTGCACATGCTTGCCCTTATGAAGCCACATGCTGGTGGAAGTGCATGTTTTCTCTTTTTCCTATGAGAATTTGTCTGCTTTGGGAGATGGTGACCTTTCCAAGTTTGAGGGAAGATGAAACAAACTTCCAGTGGTAGAATGGCAATGCGCACTCTGAAATCTCTTGTTATTGCAGTAACACAGTTGGATTGAGGCTTTTCTTTATCTTTGGAGCATCCATATTTTCTCTTCCGTTTTTTTGAGACAGAGTCTTACTCTGTGGCACAATCTGGAATGTAGTGGTGTGATTACAGCTCACTGCAGCCTCAACCTCCCAGGCTCAAGCAATCCTCCTACCTTAGCCTCCTGAGTAATGCATGCCACCATGCTTGGGTAATTTTTCTTTTTTTTTTCTTTCTTTTTTGTTTTTGTAGAGATGGGGTTCCCCCATGTGACCCAGGCTGATCTCAAAACTCCTGGGCTCAACGGATCCACCTGCCTTGGTCTACCAAGGTCCTGGGACTACAGGCGTGAGCCACTGTGCCCAGCCCATATTTTCTTGACTGTTTTCTTATTACCTGAATTTAGAAATGATTATCGTTATGAATATTCTGTTGTATTATGTTTGAGGAAGTTTTTAGCGATAGTGGGAATACGGGAAGTTTGATAGAGGTGAAGACACCTGCAGCTGAACAGCAGGATCGTGCTTATCATGGAGCCTGTCCAGTCAGAATTTTCCCTGTTTGAGCACTTTTATTCACCTGGGTAGACTTTTGATATTATCTAAATTTAGAACACAGCAAGAAAAACACGATGGAATTTATTTTATTTTACCAGTTTTTGCCTATAAAGATGAACTTCTGGTACACTCCTATAAACGTATATGGTGTTTTACTGGATGCAGTTACAAAAATGAAAATTAGAGTTGATGGTTAGAGTTTTTTCAGGGTCTTTTTAAAGTAAAATTTTCATCTTTTCACTTATAGGTAAAAAGCGCAGACTCACCATTATTGAATGTGGGTGTGACATTAACATGATGGTTGATCTGGCTAAAGCAGCAGATCTGGTAAGTCAGCAGGGGCAGCCTGGGGTGCTGATGGAGACTTACAGCGTTGTGATAGGTTATTTACCCTGTCAAGGGAAGAGAGTTTTATGATTACTAAACGAATCATGGTCATCATCAGGGATACAGTAGATGTGACTGAATTGATGATAATAATAATAGTAATAAATGTTGTAATATTGATAATACAAATGGAATGTGCACAATGAAATGTATTCCAAAATCTAAAAGCAAATCACAGGATGCAGAAAACCTTTAATGAACACAGCTAATAAGAGCTCATTAACATGCATACATATATACGTACAAATATATCATAGTAAGTACCATTTCTTCTTGCATCCTTCCTGGCACTATGCTAACTGCTTTCTACAAATTTTCCTTACGTAAACCCTTGATACACCCTCCAGGTGAGTAGGTATTATCTGTAGTTTACATAAGATGAAATAGAGCCTCCCAGCAGCTAAGTAACTTGTGTGAAGATGTACCCCTTGTTCTTGATGGTACTGGAACCTTCATGCTTAATGATAATGCTAAAGTAAGTACATGAATTGCCTGAAGAAATGGTCAGAATTTATCAATAGAAAATGTAGACAGTACTCAGTGTGTGGAGAATGCATACGGTCTTGCATTTATGGAAATGATAATGTTCACTATTCCTGATATTCTATTAACTATCTTTTAAATTAACAAAAATAAAATACAAGTTAGGGAAAAAAAAAAAAAAAAAAGGCCAGACACAGTGGCTCACACCTATAATCCCAGCAGTTTAGGAGCCTGAAGTGGGCAGATCACCTGAGGTCGGGAGTTCAAGACCAGCCTGACCAACATGCAGAAACCCCGTCTCTACTAAAAATACAAAATTAGCTGGGTGGGGTGGCGCATGCCTGTAATCCCAGCTACTTAGGAGGCTGAGGCAGGAGAATCACTTCAACCTGGGAGGCGGAGGTTGTGGTGAGCCGAGATCACGCCATCGCACTCCAGCCTGGGCAACAAGAGCGAAATGTTGTCTCAAAAAAAAAAAAAAACAAAAACAAAAAAATAAGCCATATTGATTAGGAAGTATGGGGTGATGGATTCCTTGTTTTTTTCATTTTTATTTAGTTTTTTCTAGAGCTACAGATTTTATACTTTGGCCCAGAAAGACTACTAAAATATAAAGTGAAAAGTAATACAGGTTTTAAAGTTACGCCACTGTAATGTCAGAAAACTAAATAACATTTAAATTTTGAACATGTAATGCTACTATTAGTAAAAATAAGTGTTATTAATGTAAATCTGTGTAAAGATTACTAAATCTTGTATACTTGAAAAGATTGAAATAGTTCATAGAAGTCATCTGTTTCCCTTTTATTTAAAATGTAGCAAGTTTCTAATTTTAAAGACATACATATTAAGAGACGCTTTTACTTTTTTTATTTTTAGTTATTATGGATGCATACTAGTTGTACATATTTATGGGGGACATGTGGTATTTTGATACAAGCATACAATGTGTGATGATCAAATCAGGGTAATTTGGATATCCGTCACTTCAAACATTTATCATTTCTTTGTGTTAGGATCATTTTAATTTCATTCTTTTAGTTATTCTGAATTACATAATAAATTATAGTCACCCTAGTGTGCTGTTGGACACTAGAATTTATTCTATCTAACTGTATTTTTGTACCTGTTAACCTTTCCCTCTTTGTCCCTCCCTCCCTGCTCCCCTTCCCAGCCTCTTAGCCATCATTGAGAGAGATGCCTATGTGAATCTTTTTCAGATTTTCAAAAGGAGCACACACATTTGGTAACGCACTCTAACTAGTGCAGGGTACACACAATGCGCGTTTTCTCTTTCCTTGCTCTAACCGCTGATCTCTCAGGGCCCTGCAGAGCAGTATCCTTCCAGATACATATAAACACACATGCCACCCTTTAAAAACACAAATGGTAGCTTATTTTACACACTGTTCTATGCTTTGCTTTTTTCATATAATGTATCTTGGAGATACATAGTCAGTAAGTACTGTAGTACTGCCTCCTTCTTTTTAATGTAATATTCCATTCTATGGATGCACCATAATTTATTTAGCCTAGCTTATGTTGATTGCTCTGCTCTGGGTTGTCAAAGCCTCCTGACTATGGCAAAGGCACACACAGTACGTGGATTTGGGTGTGTACGTGTGTGTGTGGATTAGGGGAGTAACACTGGCTTAGATGACAAAGATTGGCAGCTGAGGGACTGTTTGGTCCCTGTTCTTCCTGACCCTAAAACCAGCTGCTTGCTCCTTAGCACTCTGACATCAGATGTGGTGTGAGGATTTTCCACCTGTTCTTCGAGCTGGTCCAGTGTTGCTGGAGAGCTCTGCTTGCTGCCTCGGTCTGCAGTGGCAGCTGTGCTTTCCTGCAAGCCCAACTTTGTATATCCTGTGGTTTTGGGTTTTGAATGTTTCCTAGTTTAATCAAAGGTGGGCATTTCTGTTTTCATTTTGTGTTATTTTCGGTTATCCATGGAAAGATAAGAACAGAACCATCTTTAATATTAAAACCAGAAGTTTCCAGGAATCAGTTCTGAAATTATTTTGCATCTTTGAAGTGTCTTAAATTTTAAAAATTGGTCTTATCTGCTTATATTTTCTTATAGACTGCCGTTCGTGATAATCTTACTGTTTTTTTGACTTAATTCTAAACTGGTAGCTATTTAAAAAAATTCTGAGCAATTGAGTTATACAAATTGACATACAAGATAGAGGTGTACACTGCATACTTCCCAGCCAAAAACAGATTTTTTTTTTTTCTGTGAGGAAATTGAAAGAAGAGATTGGTTTTCTGTATATATTTAATATATTTCATTGATTATCACTTTCTTCCCATTCTTTGGATGTCAAAGACCTGTTATTTGGCTTAAAAATATGTTACAGAAAACTTCATTTCTTTAAATTAGGATTTCTTAGGTAAGGGCCAGGTTAGTCTCAGCCTTTTCTGAGTTACTTCTCACGCATTAGAATTCTTAAAATGAAAGTTTATATCCTAGTGGGCATTGTCTTATGGTTGCCTTTTAGAGCAAGTCAGAGGGTGGTGGTTTCTCTGGGGGATGCCTGTGTAGTCATTTGATTTAGTCTGGAGTGGGACTTTCCTGTCGAGGGCCAGATACTAAATATTTTCGGCTTTGTGGATCATGTCTTTTACAGCTACTTAGCTCTGCAGTTGTAGTGCACAGGCAGCCATAGACAATATGTAAATGAATTAATGTGGCTGTGTTCCAATAAAACTTTAGTTACAAACACAGGTGATGGGTGGATTTGGCACGTGGGCCAGTTGCCAACCCCTAGTGTAGGTGGTCTGTTTTGGTCGTTTCTTTGAGAAATGATGTGTTCTGCTTGTAGGTACTGATGCTTATAGATGCCAGCTTTGGGTTTGAAATGGAAACCTTTGAGTTTCTAAACATCTTTCAAGTACATGGCTTTCCTAAAATTATGGGAGTTCTCACCCACCTCGACTCCTTCAAGCATAATAAGCAACTGAAGAAGACAAAGAAGCAATTAAAACACAGCTTCTGGACAGAAGTTTCCCAGGTAGGAAGAGAAATAATTGTTAGAAACTAACAGTATAATCCTTTTAAAATAGACTGAAGAGGTAGGCACAGTGGCTCAAGCCTGTAATCCCAGCACTTTGGGAGGCAGACTTGGGCGGATCACTTGAGGCCAGGAGTTTTGAGCTCAGGGCAATATGGCCAAACCCTGTCTCTCCTAACATGCAAAAATTAGTCAGGTGTGGTGGCACACACCTGTAATCCCAGCTACTCGGGAGGCTGAGATATGAGAACTGCTCAAAGCCGGGAGGCAGAGGGTGCAGTGAGCTGAGATTGCACTGGTGCACTCCAGCCTGGGTGACAGAGTGAGACTCTGTCTCAAACAAAGAAACAAACAGACAAAAAAGACTGAAGAGCTATCACTAAACGTCTCTCTAGGATTTGCCTCCTGAATTCCCATTGTGTTTGTGTTCCCAGTCTCTGGAAGGTTTCCCTCAAGAGAGCGCTTATTCTGGGCCTCTTGTATCTCATTTGTCTCTGTACCTGCTGCACCAGGCAGTGTCTGGGTGTTTGGGGGTGGGGACTTAATAGAGTACATCAGAAGTTTCTCCCAGTTGCAAGACCAGGCACTTCCCCTTCCTTTCCATACTGCTCTGGTCCATCGGCCACAGAACCGTTTCTGTGCTCAGAGGCCTCACCTCCCTCTCCTCACCATACTTAGATGGATGCCCCTGCTCGGCTGCAGAGCAATCTGCCTCTGTGGGGTTCTAATAAGTTCTGAAAGAAGCCAGCAAGGCTCTGGAAGCCTCAGGACAGTGGCTTTGCTGGAAGTCTCCCTTCTTAGGATTGCTTCTTGTTTAGAGCTTTTATTTTGTTGCAGTTTTGACAAGAAC
Source organism: Macaca nemestrina (assembly GCF_043159975.1). Taxonomy (NCBI): domain Eukaryota; kingdom Metazoa; phylum Chordata; class Mammalia; order Primates; family Cercopithecidae; genus Macaca; species Macaca nemestrina. Next base: position 83,813,172 of record NC_092133.1, on the reverse strand, counting down.
TTAATTGAAATTTAATTTTTAATTTTCCTTTAATGTTTAGGGTGCCAAACTGTTCTGCCTTTCTGGAATGCCGCATGGAGAATATCAAAACCACGAAATCCACAATCTGGGCCGTTTTATTACAGTTAGGAAGTTTAGGCCTCTCACATGGCAAACTTCTCTCCCTTATATCCTGGCAGACAGGTAAAAAGTGATTGTAAACTTTTTCTTCCTGGGCCATATATTTCAAAGTTAAAAAGGCTAGGAAAAGAACAGTGATAGGATTTATTTTGTGCCTGTTTGAATAGTGGGGGTAGAAGTGTAGTTGATGGAAAATGTCTACTTATGTCATTGCTCAAAGATGCTGTGCCTTTGGGAGTAAATTAATTATGAGATGTTTAGGACAATGGGAGGACTTGGAAGCATTTAAGGCTACAGGATGTGGCCTCATCCTACGTTCAGCCTCAGTTTTCAGTGATGCTGCCGTCATGTCCGGGTGCTTGAGTCCTCGTGTGTGCCTTCAGTTTCCTTCCTTTGTGCTCTTCTTTGTGCTGTGGTTTTCTCAGCCTGGAATACCCTTTCTCCACCTGCCAGAATCCAAACCACAGTAAAAATCCCCAGAGCACAGGCTTACCCTCTTCCAGAAAGGGATTTTCTGAATATGTTCTTCACTCTTCCCTGACCCCAGGTGGACGTCATCTCCCTGTCTGGTGTCTTATGGAATGAATGTCACTTTCAGCCTAGAGACACAGTTGTGTGCCTGTCCCTTTTCCTCTGCTGGATGGTGAACGGTGCTTCCTTGTTTCTGCATTTTCTAGTTTTCTAAATGACATGCTTGGTGGACAAGAGTGTGATGAGTCATTGACACATGAAAGGAGGTATAGGCACTTTTGCCATTCATTTCTGCTGTATGGTTGAGTTTATTTTTCTAGGATGGAAGATTTGACAAACCCAGAGGATATCCGAACAAACATCAAATGTGACCGGCAGGTGTCACTTTATGTTATTAAGAGTAGCACACTTGAAAAATAAAAGCCAAATTCACATGGCAGGTATTCTCTTGTTGTAGAACATACTAGAATTACACATAGGATTCTTGGGATGGCTTCATTTCTCAGGAAAACTGAAAAATGATCCAACAAGGGAAGATGGCCTTGCTGGAGGTTTTAAAAGTAAAGCAGCTGTGTGTAGGCCTGCAAAGGTGTTACCGAATCCCCTCTTCTCTGACCTCTTGTCTTGTAGCTAGAGGGCCACTGTTCCAGTGTGGCGCAATGCCCTTCTTTAGGGTCATGGGTTCAGCCCTTGGACTGTGGATCGTTGTTAACCCCCAAGTCAACAGTAGATACTTACTGACTTCCTGTCAGCTGAAGCTGGTTTTTTGGGTCCTGTCTTCTAGGGGGTGGAAGATTTTGCCATGAGTGATGTCAATTTCCTTCCAGACCCTTGTGCTCTTCCTGAACAACAAAAGAAGCACTGTTTAAATAATAAGGAGCAGCTGGTTTATGCGCCTCTTTCTGGAGTTGGGCAAGTGCTGTATGACAAAGACGCTGTCTATGTTGACCTTGGTGCAGCCACGGTTTTCAGGCATCGGTGAGATGGGGGTCATTGCTCTGAACTCTCATTATTCTTTCCAAGTCTATTTTTTAATCAAAAAAAGTAATGTACTCAGCTTTTATTTATTGAAGATTTTTCTCTTGTACTTATAATAAAGGCCCAAATGCATACTGTAAATATGTAGAATAAAAAGAATACCTTTTTTTATTATACCAAACAAAAGTGTCCTGTCCTCCATGCCTCGATTCGTGGCCCCGGCGCGGGCCCTGCTGCCAGTGTGGCACCTGCATGGCTTATTTCCGTTTCTACAAAACCAGTGTGCTTGCCAGCTCTCATTGGTCTTTTTCTTCTTCTCATTCACAGTGGTCTCCTCGTTCTTCATTTTAAAGCAGATTTCCAATATTTATTTCTTAGTTCTGAAGTGGAATTTTGTTGGGTTAAAATCAGGGTGATTTTAAAATGTTAGAAAAACTAGAGTTGTCATAACACTGGAACTAAGGTTTTTCTAGCTAGGTGTTTTGGTTATCAGGTTATATACCACAATCTGGGCCGTTTTATTACAGTTATGAAGTTTAGGCCTCTCACATGGCAAACTTCTCTCCCTTATATCCTGGCAGACAGGTAAAAAGTGATTGTAAACTTTTTCTTCCTGGGCCATATATTTCAAAGTTAAAAAGGCTAGGAAAAGAACAGCTTTGGAAAAGTTTAATGGATATGGGGATCCATTTCAAGCTTTGTTGTAAGGATTTTCTTCTCTGGTTTTTGTGGCATTAAAAAGGTTCTTGGGAAATGTGTCTAAGATAATTTTGAGAACTGAGTGAAACCAGTGTCTCTCCAAGATCTTTGTGCTTTCCTCACCTGCCATTTCTTGGTGGTCTTGACAGGACGAGGTGGAGCTCACCCATGAGCTGGTCCAGAGTCTCATCTCCACCCACTCCACCATTGATGCCAAAATGGCTTCAAGTCGGGTGACGCTGTTTTCTGATTCCAAGCCACTTGGGTCAGAGGCTATAATCAAGGGGAAGTCTGCTTTTTTTTTTTTTTTCTATTTTTAATGAAAATATGTATTACAGAAGATGATATCACTTGTAATTCTGCCATCATAACACATTTTGGTGGGATTCATTCTATTTTGTTTCATTTTTCTTTGTGTGTACGTGTGTCTCTGAGGGCTCTTCACTTACCTGACATTAGGAGAGAGTCTTTTCTTGAAATAAAATACAAGATGCATTTTTCAGCAGACCCCAAGTATTCCTCAAATACCACGCCATCTTCCATAGGTTGCTTTCTTGTGTTAGGATTTTAACACAGGAACATTGACGGAACACAGCGTTCCTTCCATAGCACCAGGGTAGTCTCCTCATGTCAAGGTCTTTACCTTAATCACATGTATGATGTACCGTTTTCATGTAAGGTTCTAGGAATCTGTGGACATCTTTGGGGGGGCCATTATTTTGCTGACCACATTATACATATATATATATTCTAGACTAGTACAAAAACAATGCCACTTCCATTGCTTTATGTATGTGTATATATATACGTTGTCTAATGCTATAATTTTTAAAAAGTTATAGACACAAATATACCCATTTAAAAAAAACTTTTTTTGCTATTTTACTTCCTACTGCCATCTTATTTTTCCTGAAACTGTTTCAACCCTGGAATTCTTTATCGCTATTAGTTTTATTTTATTAAAATATTCATGAATGAGCATACACTTGTATGTGGATTTAAAATTCACAGTAATTTTCTCATGAATTCATCTGTGAATAACATTTTATAGACAAAATGTCTGCACTAGGTTGAGGACAAGAGGAGGATGTATAATTCCCTTGTTTTAAGGTACCGCCATTCATTATTATTATTTTAAAATATGAGTGTTGACTGATGTTAAAACACAAAAAGGGAGTGGTGGCTCCCGCCTGTAATCCCAACACACTGGGAGGCCGAAGTGGGTGGATCACCTGAGGTCAGGAGTTTGACACCAGCCTGGCCAACATGGTGAAACCCTGTCTCTACTAAAAATACAAAAATTAGCTGGACGTGTGGTGTGTGCCTGTAATCTTAGCTACCCAGGAGGCTGAGTCAGGAGAATCGCTGGAACCTGGGAGGCAGAGGCTGCAGTGAGCCAAGATCACGCCACTACACTCCATCCTGGGTGACAAGCGAGACTCTGTTCTTCCCCCGCCCCCCGCCAAAAAAACCCACACACACACAAAGGGATGATTGGTTGGGCACAGTGGCTCACACCTGTAATCCCAGCACTTTGGGAGGCCAAGGCGGATGGATCACATGAGGCCGGGAGTTTGAGACCAGCCTGACCAACATGGAGAAGCCCTGCCTCTACTACAAATACAAAAATTAGCCGGGCATAGTGGCACATGCCTGTAATCCCAGCTGCTTAGGAGACTGAGGCAGAATAATCACTTGAACCTGGGAGGTGGAGGTTGCAGTGAGCTGAGATCACACCATTACACTCCAGCCTTGGCAACAAGAGCGAAACTCCGTCTCAACAACAACAACAAAGCAGATTTATAACTGAGCAGTGGATTTGAAAATTGTTTTAACAAATATTCAAAATACCTAAGGAACTTGTATAAATAAATAGGAAAAAAAAAAAGAGAGAGAAAACCATCATGAAGCCCCCACAAAGCAGATTTGTAAATGGGCAATGGATTTGAATAGACATTTAGCCAAAGAAGACATCCAGCTGGTGAAAAGGCATATGGAAAGGTGCTCAACATCATTGATTACCAGGAAAATGAAAATCAAAACTGCCGCAAGTGGCTTAGACCATAGCAGCGTGCATGAAAGTTTTCAGGCCTCCAGTTGTTGGGAGTGGCTGAGGAGAGTGGAGAGCTTTTGTCTGTAGTTGGAAGAGTGGAGTCTCAACAAGAACCAGTGTATTGTGGACATGTGTGGGCCCTGGAGTGTGCATGGCTGGATGCCCTGTCTACCTGTGCCTTACAGAGTGACACCATTGTGCTATGGTCGATCAGAGGGGCAGGTGGCTTTCAGAGGGAGTGGGAAGTGGTGGGGGTTGGTTTGTTTGCCTGTGGATGATAGCAAAAGTGGGTTAGCTTCCCAAGAACTTTTAATAGTAGCCTGTTTTGCTGCAATTCTAGATCCAGACTGGGGTCCCAAGGCATCTTGGTAGTCCACAGCTTCTTAGCAAGTGCATGTTCAGTTGGATCCCCCAGCCCAGCCTGGGTCATCTGCATCTTCTGCCTCTTGGGCCACACATAGCTCGGCTCTGCACTGAGCCGTCATCCTGTGGTGAGCAAGACCACATTCTTGGGCTTCAGTCTCTTTCCCTGCAGCATGCAGTCAAGGTGGTGTGAGCCACATCTCACAATGCCTGCTGCCTGAACAAGGACCAGAGGCCTGTGGAACACACGGCTCTCAGGTTTCTCCTACTCGATGACTCTTCAGCTGCCCCCACATGGCTTTCTAGCTCACAGCAGATCTAGCTTCCTCTGAGCAGTGAAGATGGGATGTTTTATGGTCATTTTCCCTGGTGTGCAGTGCCCAAGCAGAGTTCTTCAGCCCACCCTAGTCCATCCCCTCTCTAACCCCAGACCTGTCCAGTCTTACCTCCCTTCATATCAAAAGCCCACAGTTAACCCAGAGGGCTTCAGCCCTGCCATGCCTGACTTTCTAGGAACCCCCCTCTCCACCCACCCTAATCAGGACACTGTGTGAAGGTTCTCCCTCATTATTTTAAAAGGAGGAGAAATTTTTCTGACATAGAGGTTCTGGTGAAGTGGCCAGCTCCCACATCACAGGGAGACAACAGTTTGGGCTGGACCAGGATAAAACAGTGCTGTCCCGGAGCTGGCCATCTGATAAGGGGCTCCAGAGAGTGCAGTGATGGACCCCTGGGAGGCTTTCTGCTCTCCTGATGGCAGGTTTTTGGTGAGAAGACCTATTGGCCACTAGGCTGGCTGTGTGTGTGTGTGTGTGTGTGTGTGTGTGTGTGTGTGTGTGAGATATGTTTTCTTGGATTGATTTCTTTCAGCATGAAGCCCACTGTTTTGCTGAATGTATCTCACTGTTTCCTGAAATTCACTACATTCAGCTGGCTTAAGGGTCCTGGGGCCTCGCTGTGTCATATTTGCACAAGCCTAGTGTCTGTGCAGACTGTACACTGGAGTTCAGTTGTAAGACCGTTTTGATCCCTTATTCTGTCCCTGTAATAGAAAAGCCATTTCATTCAATGGAATAGAAACCCAGATATATTGGCGAGATGTTCTAATCTGTCATCACTGGGGCAGTGGCCAGTGATTTGGACTTTGTGGCGTAGATGGAAATGTCCAGGTTCTCTAGGTGGTGGGCAGAAGCCTCACTTTTTAAAAAACTTCCCCCACTCCACCCCTGCCAATGAGGACGTCGCTTGGGGGTATTTCCATCAGTGTTAGGTAGAAGAGATCATTTCCTGATGTTGAATTTCAGGTACGGATGCCAGCTTCTGTATATCAGGGTAGTGGTGCTTGGGCTGAGACAGGCCTAGACAGCACTGTCTGAAAGGGGGCTCAAGGAAGTAGCTGTGAAAGGCCCCTGGGATGTTTTCTGCTCCCCTCTCTACAAGTCGCCTGGAGGGAGATCCTGTTAGTCACTATGGGGTGTGTGTGTGTGTGTGTGTGTGTGTGTGTGTTCATCACTTGTTGCTGGGGGGTGGGAAGAGACAACAGAAGTCTACAGAATCTGTAGTTCTCAGTTCATTTCCCATCCTAGTCCAATCATGGCCTAACATCCTTAGCTCCTGATCGCAGAGGAGACTCTGCGCATTTGTGTTCATGTGGCCGTGGATGTTGGCAGATTCAGATTGGTGCCCCAGGCATCTGTGCCTGTAACTGCAGGTTCAGCAGGCTCAGGACCAGGCTAAAGGGCCTCCAAGCTTCCTCCAGTTTCCTGGTGCATGCATGTGCAATATACCCCCCTGGCCTGGGGCTTTCCTGCCTCTTCTTGCCAGTTGGGTCAGAACTAGCTTATGAATCAGTGTTTTCTGAGCTTTCATAGAATTGACTCTGACCAGTTGGATACTTGAAAAGGGCTATGTGATATAGATTCTTAAAGATATATTATTTTAGAGTAGTTTTGAGTGTACAGCAAAATGGAGTGCAGAGTGCAGAGATCTCATATGCCCTCAATTCCTGTACATGCTCGGGTCACTCCACGAACACCCCCCTACAGCAGAGTAGAATAATTATTATAGTCAGTGAACTTACATTGACACATCATCATCACCCAGAGTGATACTCTTGGTGGCTCACATTCTAAGGGTTTGGAGAAATGTATAATGAGAATGAAATGTTTAATGAATATATCATTATAGCTGTTATGATATCCTGCAGTATACTTTCACTACTGTAATAATCTCGTGCTCTGTTTATTTATCCTTTCTTTTCCTAACCACTGGAAGCCATCCATCTTTTCAGTCTCCATAGTTTTACATTTTTCTGAATGTTGTGTTCTTGGAATCACAGAATAGATAACTCTCCAGATTGGCTTCTTTCAGTTAGTAATATGCATTTAAGATTCCTCAGTGTCTTCTCATGGCTCAATAGCTCATTTCTTTTCAGAGGTGATTAATATTTCATTTTCTAAATATACCACAGTTGTATTTATCAGTTAAGCTATGGAAGGACATCTTGATTCCTCCTAAGTTTTGGCAGCTCTTTTAAAAGCTGCTATAAACATCTGTGTGTAGGTTTTCATGTGGACATAAGCATTTGGGTCATTTGGGTAAAGACCTAGGGAGTGCAATTGATGGATCATGTAATAGGAGTATGTATAGTTTTGTAAGAAACTGCCCATATTTGGAGAGTCTTTATGATGGTAGAGGAGAATGTGTTCACACACTGAAGAATCAATCCAATGAAGGAGGTAGAACTTGAGGATCCAGAAACAATGATGTAATCATGAGAGCTGTTAAAAGATACAATTAGACACTTTGAAACATTAGAAAATACATTTGAACATTCAGAAATGTATATACTACCCAACCGCAGACTTCAAGCAGCTCAAAGGTCCAACAGAGAGGCTTAGAGAGGGTGGAGAAAACTTGTATATGGTGAATGTGGAAGAAAAGGAAAATACTTGATTGAGTAAAGTGGAGCAGTGGCCTCATTTGGAACATTACAATGGAAAGTCTCTAGTTAGATGTTAGCTGGTGGTTTCTGATTGGTTAAGCTTAGGTTTCCTTTTCTTATTTACACTGAGTCAAGTTTTGGTTTGTTTAAGGAGGAATTGGGTGCACTGCAGCCACCTCAGCCTCAGGGCCACTTGTTTATTTGATTATTTTTAACAGAGAAGATGCTTTTAAAAATATCTGTTGCCCTGGCTGGAGTGCAGTGGCATGATCATGGCTCACTGCAGCCACAACCTTCCAGGCTCAGGTGATCCTCCCACCTCAGTGCTCCCCACCCTGAGTAGCTGGGACTACAGGCACGTGCCACCACACCACCATGCTAGACTAATTGTATTTGTTTGAGAGATGCAGTTTCCCTAAGTTGCTTAGGCTTCTTTCAAACTCTTAGACTCAAATAATCTGTCTGCATTGGTCTCCCCAAATGCTGGAATTAGAGGCCATCTAAATCTTTTATCTCAGATTTGCCTTGTGACAAAAGGAGGGATACTTTTTCTGACATAATGAGGCAGAGAAAGGTGAGGTGGCGCATCCTGTGCGTATTATTTTCTCAGGTGATGGGAATATGGTCGGTTCTTGCCTAATGGGATATATTTTCTCCTTGAATGATTTGGCAAGATATCAGATGAGAGAAGTTGAATAAACGTTAGAAGAACATAGAAAAGATAGGTTATACATGTTGGGTTTCTGAAGAAATGATGTCATTGGAGAAACAAAACTTTTATTGATTTCTGGAAACATTTACAGCCAATTTTTTATGTAAGTAATTTGAGTGTATGATGATATCTCTTACCACTTTTTGATATTTTTTCTGGTTCAGCTGAGTGGTGCCATTGAGGAAACACAAAGTGGGGCTCATCCAGGAATGAGATTTTGCCAGAGAAAAGACAAGCAGCAAGTCAGGGAGCTTAAGGTAATTATGAGAAAGTGACTATCTAAAATTACTTAGGTAGAAGGAGACAGATTGGATTTTTGTGTTTGGTATTTGGGGTAAGAGGGGTATGTGTGTGTACCTGAGATATGTTGTTTATTCTCTCTCTCTCTCTTTTTTTTTTTTTTTTTTTTTTTGAGAAGGAGTGTCGCTCTGTCACCCAGGCTGGAGTGCTGTGGCACAATCTTGGCTCACTGCAACTTCCGCATCTCAGGTTCCAGCGATTCTCCTGCCTCAACCTCCCGAGTAGCTGGGATTACAGGTACCCGCTACCACACTTGGCTAATTGTGTGTGTGTGTGTGTGTGTGTGTGTGTTTTAAATTTTTTTTTTCTTAGTAGAGATGAGGTTTCAGTATGTAGGTGAAGCTGGTCTCAAACTCCTGACTTCAAATGATCCGCCCACCTTGGGTTCCCAAAGTGCTGGGATTACAGTCGTGAGCCACTGCACCCAGCCTGTTTATTCTCTTAAGAGAGAAAATGAGGGAATTAATGGACTGTAGTTCTGGACAAAGTGGAAAACTCTTAAAGTGGAAGTACTGGGGCAAGTGCTGTGACAGGCTGGGATGGTGCAGTCAGTCCCTTCACCCAGAAATCAGTAGAATGTTAGCAGTTCAGACTCAAACCTTGTGAAAAACAGGTGGTGGAAAGGAAGTCCCTTGCAGCAACTGGCACCATAATCAAGACAGAATGTTTTTGGAATAAAAACAGTTACCTGCTTTCAGCCCCAGGTGGTAGCTATTGTCTGCCCTGATGATAGGTGATATTAATTTGTGATCCTGATGTCTTAAAATGGGATCACTCATCTCCGGTAGAAATAAGTCCACAGTGAAGTTGTCCCCTCATCCCCAAAGATATAAACATATATGAATGAACTGAAGTGATAAGGTAACAACTACTGCTGCCTGGGATCATGAGAGACCTGAAATGAACTGATAGGAAGTGAAAGGTGGCTGAGATAATGAGAATAGAGCCATCTGCAGAGGATCATAAAACCAGCAAAGACAAGGTCTTGTGTAAGATGCCTTCAGAAGCTTTGTCCATGAGAACTCTAAGGACTTCTCCAGACCTGTTGTCTGCTGCCCAAAAGGAGCCTCTGACCAGCATCCAAGGGCTTCCGGACCCACTGGACTCTTCTGGAGGTACACTGGTCTCCCGGGCCATGGCTGTGGTTTTTTACTCACTTTATTAATGCCTGTGTGTAGAATGATAATTGTATAATTAATAGTGTGAAGACCTCTTGATAAATGGTAAATCTGAACATATGTATTTGTCTGACGTGTCATTGTGAAACCTCACAGCTTCAGTCAGTGTCAGCACAGCTAAGGAGCTTTTGTACGTAATGCACATGTCACTGGGCATAGTCTACAGGCACCTAATAACTCAGGTACCTTAACAGTCACTAATGAGTGTATCTCCAAGGAATAGTCCAACAACACATGACTGGCCTGACTCAAGGTAACTATGTGTCCAATCCAGGGTCATAGTTAGTGGGCATCTGCCAACCAGGGGTCATTCCCCCTGCCTGCCATTGAGCAGTTCAGAAGTGACTGGTGTAAGCAGACATGAGTGAGCTTGCTGAATTCACTATTTGCCTCTTTGGAGGGGATCATACCCAGGGTCTAGGTCATTGTGCCTTATCAGAGTCCTACACATTTCACTTGCAAATTATATTTGAAAATTAAATGACTATGTTGCAAGTCATTCACAAGACATTTTTTAAAATTGCATTCCAGAACCCATATTAACATCCAGTGACCTGTAGAAAGCAGTAGAGAAATGTATTAGGCAAAAAGTTCTGGCAAAGACCAGTCTGATACTGGCCTGATTACCCAACCTCAGGAATTGGCCACATCAACTCGAAGAGTGAAGAAAAATAAAAAGTACCAGATTTATTACAAGACATTAGGAACTATCCATTTAGATAGATGATTTTAGCTAACACAATATTACAATGTTATCCTGAAGAATATGTCCCTCTTCCAGAGAACCCAGGAGGTTATCATGACCCCTGGAAAGCCCGACCAGGAATAGGAGTGCAAGTGGCATAGGTGCATGAATGCAGAAATACAATCTCTACTGAAAGTAAGTTTCATACTAGGCAAGAATTACAGGATATACATAGAACTTTTGCTCACAAAGTCAAATCAGATGTACAAATTCAATGTGGTTTAGGAGTCAATGGTGGTAAGTTCATTGTGCTTATGGGAAGTGAAGTAGGACAAATGACTGTAATAGCAAATAACTCCAGGATTAATGATGAATTAATTGCTAGAGCAGAAAATATCCAAGACCTTCCTGACTTATGATGGGGATGGGTAAAGAAGTTGGATGAGATGATACCCAAAAATGATTCCCAGCTTTACCTAAACTAAACAATGGGAGACTGTAGAAGATGCCATTAAGCTATCTCAAGAATATGGAAGATTATTATTCGCTTCTGATGGGACAGGACTTTACAGGGCACCTGAAAAAATTCCCATGAAAAATCACTTTTACAAAATGTCAAGTTATGATATCCAAGATGAAACCAATGAGTCACAACATTCACATAATACACTGTACAACCCTGATCTCCTGTCATAAAATGTTTCTTACCTCTAAACCAAAGTTTCATTTTATAATTCAATTTTTCTCATTTTTTCTGTTCTCTTACCTTAAAAAAAGATCATTAAAAACTTTTGTATGTTTTTCATATATGCTTGCAAAGGATTGTAAAACTTTATTGTGATTATTGTTGCTTTAAGCTGAAACTTCCCTAATCTTTCTTTAGAGATTGTGGCATAGCATGCTAGTTTCCTTTCCATATCCAATTGTTTGCTGTAATGAATACACAAATACAGGCACTATTTTTGTAACTTTAAATAGACATCATCCCAAGTCTACAAGAATTATCCAAAATGGTATCTAATGACATTTCTAGGTCTTCAGACACTATTAACACAGATCGTAGCTCCTAGGTCCTGAAGATTTTACTAGATATTGGTTACCGAAACTGAGCTTTCTTGAATTCTTTCTCCTTCCACTGTGGTTTCCCACATTTCAACGTATCACCGATTTTTGTCCTCAAACATTACTTACATATTTTCCACAGAATTAAATTAAAAATGAATCATCCCTCCTCTGATTTTTGAAATGACCCTTTGCTTCCTATGATACTGATTCTTCTGGTCCTTTTTGTAGTTATATTTTAGAGTTTGCAAATATTCACACATGTTGCAATTGCATATACTTTTCTTTTCTTTTTTTTGGGGGGGGACGGAGTCTCGCTCTGTCGCCCAGGCTGGAGTGCAGTGGCTGGATCTCAGCTCACTGCAAGCTCCGCCTTCCGGGTTTACCCCATTCTCCTGCCTCAGCCTCCCGAGTAGCTGGCGCCCGCCACCTCACCCAGCTAGTTTTTTGTAAGTTTTTGGTAGAGACAGGGTTTCACCGTGTTAGCCAGGATGGTCTCGATCTCCTGACCTCGTGATCCGCCCATCTCGGCCTCCCAAAGTGCTGGGATTACAGGCTTGAACCACCCACCGCGCCCGGCCTAATTTTCTTATTAGTTATTTTTTCCTCTTCTCCTAAAGTTGCTGTTATTTCTTTTAACTTTTTGTGGGAAAAGTTAAACCCATCTTTCACTTTGTTGATATGGTTATTTGTAATTTAACGCCTTGATTTTTGCTCAAATTGCTTTTCAAGTTACCCACTTTTAGGGAAGACATTATTTGGGTTTTGTTTAGTGTATCAGGCTTTTTTTAAGTTAGTTGTATCAAGAAGTGTAGACTTTTCTATACATAATATCCTTTTCTCCACAGTAGTTTTTTTTTTTTTTTTTAAGTCTGTTAAAATAAAGGTCATCAAATGATCTTTTCCTAAACCTTTCCTCTACCAGAAATATCCTTAGAGTCACATGGGCCTTTCTCCCTTCTTGCTTTTGTAGGAGTCCAAAGCTAATCTGTCTCTGATCGGATTGCATGCACGTGTGCCTTTTGGGGCCCTTGTGCATTCGTTTTTCCTTCTCTTCTAACCTCAAAAATGGGTTTTCTCTGTTGGCTCTTTCCCTTTAACATAGAAGTATATTCATGCTTTTGTTGAATCTTGGAATAAAAGGCTTTCTTTACCATGTGTCTCCCTTTAACTACTACTACATCTCTTTTCTCAGCCAAATACTTGGGAAGAGAAGCCTTGAGTTTGTGTCGTTGTTTTCTCACCTCCAGTTCACTACTTTACCCACTGCCTGACACCCAGCTCACTCACACACACAAGCCCAATCACTAAGTTGCCATAGCTGATTTGTAGCTTTCCTGCCCTCCTGGCAAAATTTGACTCTGTGCATTGGGATAATACATGCTGAGTACCTATTGAACAGGCACTGTGCTAGGTGCTGCTGTTATAGAAATGAAAAGAAGGCATCATCTCCTTTCTAACAACTCACAGGAGCAGCCATTCCTGATTCATATGCAGGTCTCTTGACTCCCAGTGCTCACTTTTTCAGGCTGCACTTACTGCCGTATAAATCACCCTATTCTCCAGGTCTTCTTTCTTCCCACTTCTCCTTACTATACACAACTTCTCAAGGCAATCACCTCCACGCCCATGGCTTCAGTTGCTTTCTCCATTCTCTGACAACAATGGAATTTTAAATGTTTTGTTTCATGTCTTTGCTTTATTTTGCACAAGATGCCTCATTTGCTGTAACCATAGATTCAAAGTTGCTCCATGAAAGTGATAAATGAAAAATGGTGATATTCTTAACATGTAAATTTCAGGAAGTTTTCCCAGTTACTCTTAATGGCTTGATCTAGTATGTGTGTTATTTTTGAAAGCATATGTTGGGATGCCACAAATGGACTTAGCCCACAGAGATTTATATTTAACTTTTGACCAGAGAGTTCCATTTTAATGTGACACTGAGAGTAAAAACTATCTTTTCTTCCTTACCCATTTTTCTTCCTACATTCTCTGCCAGGAGGAAGGCATCACTATGTACCCAGTCTTCCCCAGCAGAGCCTAAGCAGGTCTGTTTTCCCTCTACTTTCCCTTTTCTTTCACATCTCATGACCAAGCACTTCCTAGTCTGTCTCCCAAATGATCACAAACTTTTTTCTCCATTTTTGTCACTGCCACTGCCCTTAGCATTACTCTGCCTTTAGACAAAGTCTCTTCATTGGTTTGGTTGCTTCCTTCAGTTCTTCCTTATTATACAGTCCACTACACACACATCTGACAGAGACTTTTCACCTTTTTATGGTTCAGTGACTGAAATTTCCAGAATAAAATTAAAACCACCCCAGCATCAAATTTGAGGTCAAATAGAGGTGGGTTTGTATCCCAGGTTCATATACTATCCAGCAGTGTGGTCTTAGAAAATGGAACTCCTTAAGCCTTTGTTTGTGCATCTGCCTACACTCATTGAGAGTTGGGACTATTTCACACATACAGTGCCTGGCATGTAGAAGGGACTTGATCAATGTTGAATGAAGGGGAGGCATTTTAAAATCCACATCAAAAAAAGTTGTTCTGTCGGGGAGCAGTGGCTCACGCCTGTAATCCCAGCACTTTGGGAGAACAAGGCAGGTGGATAACCTGAGGTGAGGAGTTTGAGATCAGCCTGACCAACATGGCAAAACTCCGTCTCTACTAAAAATACAAAATTAGCTGTGCATGGTGGCACATACTGTAATCCCAGCTACTCGGGAGGCTGAGGCAGGAGAATCACTTGAGCCTGGGAGGCGGAGGTTGCGGTGAGCCAAGATCGCGCTATTGCACTCCAGCCTGGGCAACAAGAACGAAACTCCATCTCAAAATGTGTTCAGCAAGGTTGAAGCATAAAACGTTAATAGCCAGAATCATTTTTCAATTGTATTTCTATAAATCTGCAAGACACAGTCTGAAAATGAAATTAGAGAAACAATTTCACTGGGCAACAAGAGCAAAAGTTTGTCTCAAATAATAATAATAATAATCTACAATGCCACTTCCCGTCCAAGCTTGACTTCTACCTTTACATTCTGATATGGTTTGGCCATGTCACCACCCAAATCTCATCATGAATTGTAATCCCCACAATCCTCATGTGTCAAGGGAGGGGTCTGCGGGGAGGTGACTGGATCATGGGGACAGTTTTCCTCTTGCTGTTCTTGTGGAATTCAGTGAGTCCTCATGAGATCTTACAGGGTTTTGTTTTGTTTTGTTTTGTTTTTTGGGATGGAGTCTTGCTCTGTTGCCCAGGCTGGAGTGCTATGGTGCGATATTGGCTCACTGCAGCCTCTGCCTCCTGGGTTCCAGTCATTCTCCTGCCTCAGCCTCCTGAGTAGATAGGATTACAGGCATGTGCCACCACACCCAGCTAATTTTTGTATTTTCAGTAGAGATGGGATTTCACTACATTAGCTAGGCTGGTCTCGAACTCCTGACCTCAGTTGATCCACCTGCCTTGGCCTCCCAAAGTGCTAGAGTTACAGGTGTGAGCCACTGTGCCCGGTTGAGATCTGATGGTTTTATACATGTTTGACAGTTGCTCCTTCACGTGCTCACACTCTCTGTATGGCCACCATGTAAGTCGGACCTGGTTCCCTTTCTGCCATAATTGTACGTTTCCTGAGGCCTCCCCACTCATATGAAACTGTAAGTCAATTAAACCTCTTTCCTTTATAAATTACGCAACCTCAAGTATTTCTTTGTATCAGTGTGAAAACAGACTAATATACTTTCTGATATTCATGCTTGAGGAATTGGGGGATTCAGACTACCCGGGATCAAATTGTGCCCCACCCTTAGCAGTCATGTGACCTTGGGGAGGTTACTTACCTTCTCCATCTCAACTTCTTCTGTAAAATCTGTTAAATGAGATTGTTTCTGAGGGTTAAATGTCCATGACACAGTGGGCAGATTGTTTCTGAGGGTTAAATGAGCATAACACACTGGGGACACTGTCAGGCACACACTACTTGCCAGATGTCGAGTATTCATCTTTATTGAATTAGGACTGTGGTAACCCACTTTAGACTGCAATAACCCACTTTATGGCTCTCGATTTTGTATGACGGAATCATACTTAGTGCTTTGTTAGTAAAAGAAAGAAAATCTGAAAGTCCCTGCCATGGAAGGAAGAAATAGCGGGGAGAAAAGGGAGTTGGTAAGTTTCAGCATTTCAGAGCTTGGAGGGACGAGTTAGGTTTCTATTTTATGGAGAAGGAGGTGGAGGCAGGATGGGTCCTAAGGTGTCATTCAAGACACACAGCCATAACTCTTTACTGAGAATAGAGCTAGGGCCCCAGGGATTGCTGTGGTCGAGTTGCAGACAAAAACAACCACTCATTGGAAGACAGGAGAGGAGTGTTTAGTTACAAAAGCAGTCAGCCATTCAGGTGTATCTACATTCAGTCAGTAAATAAAAGTTGTTCAGCTTGGTTGCTAATGGGACCCACTCTACTGAGGCTTTGTGTAGAACTCATAGAGGAAGACGGCTTCAAGCAACGAACTACCCTGTGCTTTTCTTAGGACTAAACAGCTCAGGAAGCTGGTGATGAATGAAAACCTTAGTCCACCTGGCACTGCACCAGGGGCCAGGAGAGTAGCAGCATCATAAGCCACAGGGTGGGGCAGCCCAGGCAGGGGCATTCTGAGCTGTTGGGGAGGGGTGGCAGCCAGGGTGGGGCACTGTGAACTGTCGGGGAGGGCATTGTGAAGTGTGGGGTGGGGCATTGTGTGCCACATGCCTGGGCTCTCACCTGGGCCAGTGGGCTTCAGTCTGTAGGTGACTACAGAAGGAGGAGGAGCTCCGTCTGTTCTCTCTTCAGGCAGTTGTTGTGTCTCTCAGTGCTTGTTGGGTTCAAAACCTATTAAATAAGTCGACTGGTCTCCACCCTCCCAGACAAGTCAGCTCAGGGGAGGTGGCAGGGTGCGGGCCTTGGCCCGCAGCCACGGCCGGGGCCGGGGCCAGGGCCGGCTGTGAGGTGGGCAGGCGAGCAGCAGACAAGACCGTCTCTGCAAGTGCAGCATAACCTCGGCCTAGGATAGCAGGAGTGCGTGGCCAAAGCTGTGAGCAGGGGCACAGGTGGTGGCAGACAGTAGAGGCGCCTTATGGGGAACATACTGACCTGTTGTGTGCGCCCCAGTGACCCTGAGTTTGACCAGCAACAGGGGTCTGTGTGTCCCTCTGAATCTGAGATCTATGAGGCAGGAGCTGGGGACAGGATGGCAGGAGCTGGGAACAGAATGGCAGGAGCTGGGGACAGGATGGCAGGAGATGGGGCCGGGATGGCAGGGGCACCCATGGCTGCTGCTGTGCAGCCTGCTGAGGTGACTGTTGAAGTTGGTGAGGACCTCCACATGCACCACATCCATGACCGGGAGATGCCTGAAGGTAAGGAGGTGACGGGTGCCATCTGCCTTCTGCTTGCCTCTGGCTGCTGCTGTCCCCAAGGTCCCCTGGGAGGCATCGCCCACTTCGAGCTCCTTTCTGTCTGTAGCCAGCTTTTCTGGGAGCTGACCAGGAACAAGAGCTGGCTCTGCCTTGCATTCCCACCCCTTAGTCTTTCCCCACCAAGTCCAGCAGTTTCTTTTCGCCTCCCCTCCCAATCGCTCAGTTCTTGCTCTCTCATCTTTCTCCCAGGCTGCCATGGGACCATTTATTTATGGCTCTTCTTGTCGAATAAGCAGCAGTCGAATACATGAGTTGATCAATTTTTACAAATGATTACATCTTTTTTTTTCTTTTCTCCCTCTATACATATAGCTTTGGAGTTTAACCCTTCTGCCAATCCAGAGGCAAGCACAATATTCCAGAGGAACTCTCAAACAGATGGTGAGACAATATTGTCTGTAGCTCTATTTATTATCCTGTGGGACTTTGCTGAGGCTTCTTTGGACTATTCTCTTCCTTTTCTCAATAAAAACTCAAATATCCCAACTTTCCAGTACCCATCTTATTTTTTCTTTGTACCTATCCAGATGGTACCTAAGTGAAGGAACCAGGTAAGTGCCTAATTGTTTCCTTTGTTAAAGTAGCCAAATCTCAGGACAGTTCATATTCAGATATTTGGGGATTTCTTATTTAAAATCAGAATGGAGGTTGCCATGGGAAAGGCTGTATGGTATTCTTAATGGGCTGCTGTAAGTCACCTTGATAGAAGCTGCTTAGTTTCTTCTAACTGTAATTTGAACACAGAAGGGGGGAAAAAAAAGAGAGTGCTTAAAATAATTGTGAAAGGTGCAGAATGTCACGACCAGGGAGGCAGAAAAATGGCTGTGTGTGTGTGGGGGGGTAGGGTTTGTCAAAGAAGTTTGCCCATGAGGCTCTGATGACTTTAAAATTCTTACTTTAACACAAAATGTGTCTCCAGATTTTTTCTGGTGACTTAACAGATTTTATTTACCTCCTTTTTCTGAAAGATAGGTGAAGTTCATGGTCAAAACTTTCAAAAGACATGAAACATCAATGTAGACTTTTAATGTGTAATATAAAAATTGCAGGTTAAAATCTCCGACCTTCCCTGTAAGAGTGTTTGTTGCTGAGGCTCCCACTTTGTCCTTTCCCCTCCTGACAATAGCATCCTGTTCAAAGATAAGAAAATTGGAGTTTTGGCCAGGCATGGTGGCTCATGCCTGTAATCCCAGCACTTTAGGAGGCCGAGGCAGGTGGATCACCTGAGGTCAGGAGTTCGAGACCAGCCTGGCCAACATGGTGAAACCCCATGTCTACTAAAAAAATACAAAAATTAGCTGGGCGTGGTGGCGCATGCTTGTAGTTCCAGCTACTCTTGAGACTGAGGCAGGAGAATTGCATGAACCCGGGAGGCAGAGGTTGCAGTGAGCAGAGATCACCCCAGTGCACTCCAGCCTGGGTGACAGAGGAAGACCCTGTCTCACAAAAAAAAAAAAAAAAAAAAAAAAAGAAAGAAAGAAAGAAAAAAAGAAAGAAAGTTGGATTTTTTCAGTCTCTACACTGCTGGGAGAGGCAGGGGATGGGTGGTGGTAGAAAAGAGAAAACGGTTGATTTGCCTCTAAAATTTTGCGAAGAGATGAATCTAAGTAAAAGTAATTCTGGGTAGTAATATAGTTCTTGAATAAAAACTAAAATTTTCATGGAAAACATTGCATCACAGCGAAATTAAATCCAGTTGGTTTATTGGTTTCATTTAAATGCCAGAGATTTCATTCCTGTAGAGGAAATGTCTTGTAGCTCTTCTATTTAAACTTTGGTTGGGCTCTTAATTTTTTAAGAAGTAGGATAATTAAGACTCATGATGAGTGTGACTTTGTAACTTGGAAGTACTATCCTCACTTTTCAAGATATTTAAGGATTGCTTTAGAATAAACAAATATATTATGTGAATTAATTGATTATACCTTTATACACAAAGTGTGTAAGTACTTGTGTAAACTTACACTCTGCTCGCTGATGTAAGGAAACCTCTGAGTGATGTTACACACCAGTTAGTAGCTGGGTAGTGTCGGATGAGAGCCCCAAAATGGCTCTTTATTGTCATTCTTTAGGATTACAACACAGTTTATGTATGTCTCACTTGGCCCTTTCCATACAAATAAGGCCTGTGTATATTCTCCCTATGTATTGCTAATGAAGAAATGAAGACTTAGAGATATCACATGACTGTGGAAGACAGCTACTCAACAGAACTAAGGTTCTATGTCCTCAGAATGATGTGGAAGTGACAGATATGCTGAATTTACTTTTAAAAAAATTTTAAAACTCTAGAATACATCTTATACTTTGCCTATAAAATAGACCTGTCTTTTAAAACTTACTGCCATCTTGATTTATTTTATGCAAAGTTGATTTTACACAACTCAAAGCCAACATTTACCTCTTTTTCTTCTTCTTCTTCTTTTTTTTTTTTTTTTTTGAATAAAGGTGGGTGTCACTATGTTACTCATTCTGGCTTCAAATTCCTGACCTGGGTTCAAGTGATTTTCCCATCTCAGCCTTCTGAGTAGCTGGGACTACAAGCATGTGCCATCTTGCCTGGCTCTATCTTATGTCCATACATTCATTTCAACGGATAAGAATAAAAGTAAAAGTAGTGAAATAGCCTAAATGCAGCAGTTGAGTAAACAACTTGATAAATTTTAATAAATGATTACATCTTTTTTCTTTTCTCCCTCTATACATATAGCTTTGGATTTTAACCCTTCTGCCAATCCGGAGGCAACCACAATATTCCAGAGGAACTCTCAGACAGATGGTGAGACAACATTGTTTTTTCCACCAAGAGAAAGAGTAAAAACTCTTGTTTGATCAGGTGTATTATAGGAAGTATTTAGAAAAACTCATATTGGTTTAAATTTTTCAACTTTTCACATATTCGCTTGTCTTATTTTAACATGTGATATATTTTCCTTTAGTTATCTTGTTAGTGAAAACATCTAAACTTTTTGTTTATACATTTTTGCCATCTTTTTATCAACACAATTTGTCATGTGATGGAGGAGTCATGGATTTCTCTTTATTCATAATTCTTGGCCCCTTTTCCTTTGCTCCAAAGAGTACATTTTAAAGACGAATGATAGAACTTAGGCTTCAGCTTGGTTTTCTTTTAAACAAATTACAAACATAGTTGTTATTATCAGGAATTGAATCTGTGATTTGGGTCTGCTCTCACACAGTCCTCTGACCACATTCATTTACCACATCCAAGTTTATGCTACTCAAAACTTTTAAGTTATTAACTCTTTCATTTGATGTAATGTCAATTTAAACATGCCCTACTCCTGCTTATTTTCCTTAAAGTTATCGTTAAATCCTCATGTATTTGCTAAAAAGCCATGCACAAGCAAGTTTTCCAGTTGACTTAAACAGCAAGAATACAAGTGAGGGTTCTATAATAATATGTGAAGTAATGCAGCACAGTAAAACATGGGAGTTTGTAACCTTTGTTTTTATAGTTTGAGTAGACTTTGCCCATCTTGAGTCAGTTATTTCTGATCAGAATTTGAGTTCATTTTTTACATTACTATAAAGAGATACCTAAGGCTGGGTAATTTATAACAAGAAGAGGTTTAATTGGCTCATAGATCTTCAGGCTGTACAAACATGGCTTCAACATCTGCTTCTGGAGAGGGCCTCAGCAAGCTTACAATCATGATAGAAGGCAAAGGGGAAGCAGGTTTTTCCACATGGTAAAGAGGGAGGAGAGAGGGGAAGGGGGAAGGTACCACACTCTTTTTTTTTTTGAAATGGAGTCTTGCTCTGTTGCCCAGGCTGGAGTGCAATGGAGCAATCTTGGCTCACTACAACCTCCACCTCCCAGGTTCAAGCAATTCTCTGGCCTCAGCCTCCCGAGTAGTTGGGACTATAGGCAGGCACCATAACACCTGGCTAATTTTTGTATTTTTGGTATAGACGGGGTTTCACCATGGTGGCCAGGCTGGTCTCAAACTCCTGACCTCAGGTGATCTGCCCACTTCAACTGCCCAAAGTGCTGGGATTACAGGCTTGAGCCACTGCACCTGGCCAGTACCACACTCTTTTAAACTACCATAATGAGAATTTGCTTATTACCATGAGGGTGGGACCAAGCCATTCATTGGGAATCCCCCACCATTACCCAAACACCTCCCACTAGGCCCTGTCTCCAACATTAAGGGTCACATGTTAATATGAGGTTTGGAGGGGGAACATATCCAACACATATCAGAATTGTATTTCCCAGCTCCTTCCAGAGCCATTGGCTTCTCTCACCTAGAGAGCATGGAAGCGGTAAAAGAAAAGCTATTCCATGTCCCTCACTCTTCAGTGGTAGGAACTTTTGCCTACAAGGCCCTTCCAGCATCAAAGGCAGAGGCAGTGTAGGAAACAAAGCATGGCCCAAGTCCCTCTTAAGGCTTTTATTATTCTGGCCTTTTTTTAGAAAAACAAAAATGATTTTTCTGTGCTGCAGACACTATGTCCAATTAGGTTTGTATACTCATTTTACAATTAAAATTTACGAAAGGCTCTGTGGCTTACACCTGTAATCCCTGCTCTTTGGAAGGCCGAGATGGGTGGATCATGAGGTTAGGAGATCAAGACCATCCTGGCTAATGTAGTGTAACCTCCTCTCTGCTAAAAATACAAAAAAAAAAAAAAAAAAATTTTTTTTTTTTTTTTTTTTTTTTTTTTTTGAGACGGAGTCTTGCTGTGTCCCCCAGGCTGGAGTGCAGTGGCGCGATCTCGGCTCACTGCAAGCTCCGCCTCCCAGATTCACGCCATTCTCCTGCCTCAGCCTCCTGAGTAGCTGGGACTACAGGCGCCCACTACCGCGCCGGGCTAATTTTTTGTATTTTTAGTAGAGACGGTGTTTCACCGTGGTCTCGATCTCCTGACCTTGTGATCCGCCCGCCTCGGCCTCCCAAAGTGCTAGGATTACAGGCGTGAGCCACCGCGCCCGGCCAAAAAAAAAAAAAAAAAATTAGCTAGGCGTGGTGGCACGTGCCTGTAGTCCCAGCTTGTCAGGAGACTGAGGCTGGAGAATCGCTTGAACCCGGGAGTCAGAGAGGTTGCAGTGAGCTGAGATCCCACCACTGCACTCCAGCCTAGGTTACACAGCGAGACTCCATCTGAAAAAAAAAAAAAAAATTAGGAATAATTACTTTCGAGTTGTGTAAAGACCCCTTTTTGTTTTGTTTTTAGTGGCACATTAGTAAATAACCACTAAGTGTGGTTCAAGATGCTTACAGGGATTCTGTTGCATCTAGAGATAGGTGCCTGGTCAGGAAGTAGTTCTTAGAGCTGTTAGCTCTTAGCTTCTGATAATTAAAGTAAGCTATGTGTAAATACAGAATGAGAGAATACTAATGGATCATAGCTTATATATGCAACAGTTAAACTTTTTTATTAGCTAAGATTTTCATCTGGCCTAAATTTTTTGCCCTTTTCTTTTGTACATGAGGATTCCTTCACTTGCATGTAATAGAAACAAAAGGTAACGTAGATGAAAAGCTAAGTTTTTAGATTTGACTTTATGACATTAATCGTGCCAGATAATTTAAATTACAAATTATTGAAAATAGTTTTTTTAAATGTAATTTTGCCTCATTTTACATAGGAGTAATCACTAAGATGTTAACAACTACTTTTATTTTATGGTATTTGTATCAGAAGTGACCAGTTTTTTTTTTTAATTCTTAGTTGTAGAAATAAGAAGAAGCAATTGTACAAACCATGTAAGTAAACAGTCAAATAGTTAAGAAATGGATAGTTTGACATAAAAGTTGTCTCTCTTGATTTCTTTACATTACAATGTGGACCCAGTGGTGGTAGCGTGAACCTCTTTTTGTTGATTTTGTAAATCTCTTCTGTTTTCGTAAGTATTAAATTTATCCAGAAAAGTCTTTAGTGTGTCCACCTTTTAAGGATGTCTGATATTTAAGTTACATCTCAATAGTCTGGTTGTGGTAAAAAGATCTGCCTTAAGGCTGGGCATGGTAGCTCACGCCTGTAATCCCAGCACTTTAGGAGGCCAAGGTGGACGGATCATCTGAGGTCAGGAGTTCGAGACAACCGTGACCAACATGGTGAAATTCTGTCTCTACCAAAAATACAAAATTAGCCAGGTGTGGTGGCGCATGCCTGTAATCTCAGCTGCTCAGGAGGCTGATGCAGGAGAATCACTTGAACCTCGGAGGCAGAGGTTGCAGTGAGCCGAGATGGTGCCATTGCGCTCCAGCCTGGGCGAGAGAGTGAAACTCTGTCTCAAAAAAAAAGAAAAACTGCCTTAAATATTTAATCTTATTTTTAATGAAATAAAAATAGAATAAGTTAATGCCAGCACTGTCTACTGATTTTCTATCACAGCAGGTGAAAGCATACCTTCCTCGCTACACCATGATCTTATGTTCCTCCCTCTGTTTCTTCCAATTGTAGCACACTTTTTCATTAAATCAGTAATATTTACATGATTATGACTCTGCAAATATTATTCACTGCTAAGTCATATGGTGTTTTCACTGTGCCTCTGCATTACATGTCCTTCATCCTGTCTCTGAAACAGTTCTGAAATCTGAGCACTTCCGCAATTCTCCTGGATCTTCCCTTTTTTCCTAGCCGATGTTAGTTTATCCATCCAAATATAGTAAGGAGCCTCCGGGTGGTCTGTTTGCTTTCACATCCATTATTTTTCAGCATGAAGTTAGTTTTCTGACTATTTGTTTGCCTATTTTCTAACAGCTGTTTTTCCCCTAAGTATTGTAGCATTTATCACATGCCTTTCAAAGATATTTTCTGTCTGTAAAAACACATTTGTTCCTTTTTTTCTTTGTAGGAGGGCAACTTTCTTTGGCCTTTTGTCATCCTAGTTCAGTATGGAGTGGCTTTCCCTAGATAGGCTCGATGTCTGCTTTTCTGTGCTATCTCCTTAAAGTCTTTTGGGATCTCACATAACTGCTCTCTTGTGTGGGATCGCCTGAGTCCCTGATTCTGTGTTTCCTTCTGTCCAGTAATCCTCTCTAGTTGTACCTGAACACATTTTCCTGGGTGGAGATATTTAGAAAGCTGGCCAGCCTTAAAATCCCTCCTCTTTGAGAGAGAGGACATCTCTAGGTTGAATCTAAATTTTATGGTTCTGAAGACGTTTTGCAGTTGTGCTGTCATTACAGTGTTGTTCTTGAATCTATTGCCAGTGTGTGATACACTATTTACAACCAGGTTTTAGGTATCTGCAGAAGCTTTTTAGGATCTTCTCTATCTCTTAGGTTCTGAAATTTTATAACACCTGGGTGGGAGCAGGGCACAGTGGCTCATGCCCGTAATCCCAGCGCTTTGGGAGGCTGTGGTGGGTGGATCACAAGGACAGGAGTTCGAGACAAGTCTGGCCAATACAGTGAAACCCCATCTCTACTAAAAATACAAAAGCTAACGAGGAGTGGTGGCGTGTGCCTGTAGTCCCAACTGCTTGGGAGACTGAGGCAGGAGAATCACTTGAACCGAGGAGGCGGAGGTTGCAGTGAGCCCAGATTGCTCCACTGCACTCCAGCCTGGACAATAGAGTGAGACTCCATCTCAAAAAAAAAACAAAAAACAGTCACAGCTTGGTGGGGATCTTCTCATTTTATTGAGGCTACTAAACCTGCAGACTATCTCTTCTTGAGAAGTTTTTTATGTTCCGTTACTTTTTTATTGATAGTCTTGTTATTCAGATGCTAGGCTGCTTAGACCAGTATACAGACATTGGTTTTTAATTTTTCCCCTTCTATTTTTTTCAGTTTGTCTTTTTATTCCACTTCTGGGATATTCTGTCATTTTATCCTCTACATTTTTATTGAATTTTATATTTTTGAGAGTATTTTAATATTTTTTTAAAGTTTTGCTCCTGATTTTGACTGGTCTCATGAATTTCTTTTTTCTGTTGTTTTGATCTCTTTTGTTGGAGGCTTCCCTCCAATGTGTGGTGGTCCCTGGTCTGCTTTATTTGGAAGCAGGACTTCTGTTAACTGATAGCGCTCAGTGTGAGGTTTTTCTGGCTCAGAGATACCATGGCCTAAACCTGGGATATATGGTTTGGGATGGGAATTGTGTTGAATTTGTGATTGCTTTTGGCAGTATGGTCCTTCTCACAATATTCATTCTACCGATTCATGAGCATAGGATGTCTTTCCATTTGTTTGTGTCCATGATTTCGTTCAACTATGTTTTGTAGTTCAAAGGGCATATCAAAAAAAAATCCAACCTGGCGCAGTAGCTCCCGCCTGTAATCCCAGCACTTTAGGAGGCCGAGGCGGGTGGATCACGAGGTCAGGAGTTTAAGACCAGCCTGGCCAACATGGTGAAACCCTGTCTCTACTAAAAATACAAAAATTAGCTGGGTATGGTGGTGCATGCCTGTAATCACAGCTACTCAGGAGGCTGAGGCAGGAGAATTGCTTGAACCTGGGAGGTGGAGGTTGCAGTGAGTCAAGATTATACCACTGCACATTCCAGCCTGGGTGACAGAGCAAGACTCCATCTCAAAATAATAATAATATTAATCCACCACGATCAAATGGGTTTCATACCAGGGATGCAGGGATGGATTAACACACACAAGTCAATGAATGTGATACACCACATAAACAGAATTAAAAACAAAAAATCACATGATCGTCTCAATAGACACAGAAAAAGCATTTGACAGAATGCAGCATCCTTCTATGATTAAAACCCTCAGCAAGATCGGCATACAAGGGCCATACCTCAATGTAATAGCCATCTATGACAAACCCACAGCCAACATAATACTGAATGGGGAAAATTTGAAAGCATTCCCCCTGAGAACTGGAACAAGACAAGGATGCCCACTCTCACCATTTATTTTTTTATTTTATTTTATTTTATTTTCAAACATAGACTTTACTAAATGCTGCTCAATCCCCCAGTGAAGATCTTTCATTACAAAACAATTTTCCACACACCTGCAAGTTAAGAGATTGGAATGGTACTCTGATAACAAAAGATGTGAGAAATACTTCACCAAGTAAAAACATAGAAGACCTCTATGTAGTCAACCTTTTCAGAGCTCTACAGAGGAAGCCTACTGCATTTCCTTTAAATAAAGCCAGACAGTGACAACTAGTGCTCTGTATCACCACACTGTGGGACTCAAAGCCTCCATCCCTAGGTCAGGAGGGATTAGGTGAAGGGCAGGTCATGAGGACTGGAAAGGCCCTGCCTTCAGCCTTTGAGAGGAGGAGGAGGAATGAGTTGAGAGGCAAGCTGGGTAATTCACCTGAGCTGCCTCTACCCATCCGTTACCACTCTGGGGAATTGCAGAGGAAGGGGGATATTCATGAGGAACAATCTGAAGAATTTTGGTTTACTTTCCCAGCTTTTATTTATATTTTGTGCTTTAAAAAGCCTGGAGATTTAAGGTTTTGTCTAAATTCCAGAGTACAGTAATATATTTCTTGAGGAAGGGGTTAGGGCAGGTAATTCCCCCCATCACATTTTTCTTGGTTAAAATGTGAAATGACAAAGCACTAAGATATTTCTTACACTCCATGAACTGCCTGAGTGCGGTATCATGTGCACTCTACAGAAAACCGATTGGAGGCTCTTAACTTCCAGAGACGATGTTTAAGATACGGGTTATAAAATGCTGCCCTTCATATGGTACTTCATATTTCTGGGTGAGACATATTTCTGGGTGAGACAAAGAGAAGGGTAAGGATGATACCTTAGTTTTATTTTAGGAAGTATTCTTTTTCCTAGGATGTAACTAAGGTTTGCAGCAGTCACTCTCACCACTTCTATTCAACATAGTACTGGAAGGTCTAGCCAGAGCAATCACACAAGAGAAAGCAATAAAAGGCATCCAGATCGGTAAAGAGGAAGTCAAACTGTTGCTGTTTGCTGATGATATGATCATATACCTGGGAAACCCTAAAGACTCTTCCCAAAAGCTCCTAGAACTGATAAATGAATTCAGGAAAGTTTCAGGAGACAAAATTAATGTACACAAATCAGTAGCTGTGTTATACCCCACCAGCAACCAAGCTTAGAATCAAACCAAAAACTCAACCCCTTTTATGATAGCTGCAAAAATAAAATAAAATAAAATACTTAGGAATAGACCTAACCACGGAGGTGAAAGACCTCTATAAGGAAGACAACATTAGTATTTTTAATGGGTTAAAATGAGAGGCAGCAGGTACAGTGGAAGAAATCAGTGGGTGGGCCTCGGCGTCCAACAGGTACTGGACCTTTGATGGTAAGGCTTTTTTTTTTTTTTTTTTTTTTGGCTTACTAAGTTACTAGGTACTATTATTTTCTAGTTTTTGTCACTAAACCTTAAAACTACTAAGTAACCGCTTCATTTATTGTTGAAGAGCATAAAATTTCATACTCTAATTTATGCTGACTGATGTTAGATTATTTGTTTCTATTTTGTGACTACCTTAAATAATACCTATAAATAATAAACTGTTAGTAATGTTTTTGCTGTAATTGAATGTAGTAAGATTTATCTTCCAAATGATAACCGAATTGTCAAACACTTGTCAGAGTTTTGGATTTACTCAGAATTCTATGCTTAGCAGCTGGACGTAGGAAGAGTAGGGCCCTCCCTTACTCTTATGGAGAGGCATACTTTCTCGTGAGGGGAATACTCTGCAAGAATTGGTATCTTGTTAGCAGTGGTGACTTCAACTAACTAGTGCACAAAAAAACATGTATTGGTGTGGCTGCCAACAAAGAGATCCAAGAGGGTAGATGGAGTCGAGCTTGCTGAAACAAGGAAAGAGAAAAGCAGTATTCTAGGCAGAGAGCAGGGGTAGAGCAGGAAAATGGCTAAGTGCAGGTCAGATGATTTATAGAATGAAATTAATCAAGTTTTGAAATGAATGGAAAATATTCTCTGAGAGTCTTGTTTGAGTCATGTCATGGCAGTCTTATTTAAACATGAAGTGAAAGTTAGCTTTTTAAGTTGTCATGTGTTTTCAGGGTGTGAGAGAATATTTAAGTGATACTCTTTTTATCCTCCACATAAGAAAATAGGACTAGAGAAACCTATGGCTTCCTCGCTTGTTGGTGGCCTAGCAGCCCTGGCACACAGAGCCTCTGAATCTGAAACACTTGTTTTGTCCCAATATCACCTGAAATAATACATTTAGGATGAGTAATTTAGTAAATGCATTAGTCTTGTATTCACTGCAATAAAACGCTCTTGTACCAGTATTATTTAATGCATTACATTTTATCATAGTAAATAAATCATAGAAATAGAAATTCTCAGCTGCTTTATATTGCTGTAGAAAAAAACAATGAAATCTTATTTTAAACTTTTCTCATGATTTTTAAAGGGAATTCATAAAATCCTTGTTAGGTTTGATGGCAGGTACCATATGAAGGGCAGCATTTTATAACCCGTATCTTAAACATCGTCTCTGGAAGTTAAGAGCCTCCAATGGGTTTTCTGTAGAGTGCACATGATACCGCACTCAGGCAGTTCATGGAGTGTAAGAAATATCTTAGTGCTTTGTCATTTCACATTTTAACCAAGAAAAAAAATACACTTTGATAAGTTTAGCTTATACTTCCCTTCCCCTTCAGGTATCTACTGTGCGTTTCAGTCAACAATACAGCTCATGTTCGACAATATTCCTTGATGACAGCACAGCCAGCCAGCCTTATCTTACAATGACAATAATATCGTGAGTACAACTATACTGCCAAGGGATGGATTCCTTTATTCTAAAATTATTTCAGCCATTTGGTTGTCCTCTTCCACAATCAGTTTAAGAAATTAGAATCAACTATATATTGATATCCAGATTCTAAATATTAAGTATTAATTTCTCTTTTAATCTTAGACGTTGTGGTGGAAGGAAAAAATCAGTTAGCAGAGAAGCAATCCCAGAAACAGTGTATCTTTTTGATGCCTTTATGCCCTTAGACAATGTTGAGCACAGTGAGAAGGATAGGTTCCCTTTATTGAATGTTTTTTGTTAAAACTTAGTGTTTCAATGCATTATAGGCCTAAATCAGTGTGTACTACTTTGGACATTAGCCTGGGAAGAAGGAACAGCTTTTCCTCTTCTGGCACCACAGTGTATCTGCATTTGAATTTCTCCCATTGTGCATGAGCACCTCGTGGGCCACAAAGATGCGCTTTGAGAGCACCCTGAGTTGAAGTTTATTTTAAAAGGAACAACCAACACCAGCACCAGCTACATAGGGGCTGTCCAGTGTACATTATTATCATCTCCTTGGGATAGGAGTGTTGATTTTCAGAACACAGTTTGGAAAGTGCTAATTTATTAGAACAGAGTTTGGAAAGTGCTGATTTAGATTATTAATGTCTTTAATTTTACTTTTCATTCTGTAAACATAACTAGCTTATAAACAATTTTGTTTCAAATGCACTAGCCTTTTTAGCGAATTCAATTGTCAGTAACTTTTACTGCAATTAAAAATGGCAAGTTTACACTCATAATAATGTCACTTTTCTCCCTCCATTTCAACAATAGTTGTGATGAAATTGTGTTTCCGCAAAAACTGGACTCAAACTCTGTCTCAAGTCCTGAGCTTTGGGACCTATTGAGTAATCACTAAATGTCTGTAGTCAGCCGAGTCTCTTAAATCTTTGAGCACACATACACCAAAACTGCTTTACCTAGAGTCCCTGGCTTCTTTTGAGTTCAAAAGATTTTGATGTGTTAGCATACAATTCAAAAGTAGCTTTGAAGATTAATCTTGCTCAAATTTCATGCTTTTTTTCTCATTATTCTACTTTGTAGAAGTCTACTTTTGAAATTAAGTAACTTTTAATTTGCCATCAGCAAGTCTGAGAAATAATCATTTGGTATATTCACTATTGGTGAAATAAAGGTTTATTGAGCAAATTAATAGGGCAAATTGGCTTCAAGAAAAGATTTTGAAAAATGTTTATCACAAGTCAGTAGTGCAGTGTTGTCAGTGGGATAGGTGGAACTCACTGAGATCACTTATGCAAGGTTTTTTTTTTTTTTTTTTTTTTTTTCCAAAATACAGGTCTGCAAACACACGTATCTTCCCATCTTCACTTTCCCTCTATCTCTAGGACTGAGAAGGCTTTTAGGAAAATAGGGATGGATGTGAGGCATCTTTATGTGAAGAAAGGCATCCCAGAAGATTCTGATTTTCACCCCAGCTCTATCATTCCAAACTTTGCTGCACGTTGAAATCACCTGGGAAACTTTTACCAACGACCTTGATGCCCAAACTCATACCCAACACTAATTAAATTAAAATGTCTCATGTTGAAGATGAAGCCGTTATTAGAGCTTCTCAGGTGATTTCAATGTGCAGCAAAGTTTGAGAGCCACGGCTTCATTTGAGTTTAGGACGAGAAACTGCTCCTATTTGGTGGGATTTTGGGCAAGTCAGTTTTAAGGTTTGTTTCCCTGATTTGTGAAATGAGTGTTGAATTAAAGGTCATGTAAGGTCATTGGTCCTTTCCAGCATGTAACTTTAAATTCCATGATTGTGAAATTATTTCAGGGATAAAAACTACTTGAAGCACTGTAGACATATCCATCTTACATGCTAATGTTTCAGGCGTTTTAACAAGTGCTAATATTGTGTAGACCTATTAACTAAAATTGAGATTTTCCTTCCCTCAGTTGTTTTGAGCCTCATTCTACAAAATTAGCTGGGTGCGGTTGCGCATTGCTGTAATCCCAAATACTCGGGAGGCTGAGGCAGGAGAATTGCTTGAACCCAGGAGGAAGAGGTTGTGGTGAGCCGAGATCATCACCATTGCACTCCAGCCTGGGCAACAAGAGCAAGACTCTATCTCAAAAAAAAAAAAAATTACCTAGGCATAGTGGTACAAACCTGTAATCCCAGCTACTTGGGAGGCTGAGGCATGAGAATCACTTGAACCTGGGAGGTGGAGGTTGTGGTGAGCCAAGATCGCACCACTGCACTCGAGTCTGAGCAACAGAGCGAGACTCTAAGTCAAAAAATAAATAAATACATAAAATAAATCACATGGGATGAAAGGCTTTGCGGGTAGAAGAGCATATAACAGGGAAATCTGTTATTATTTATATATTATAATCGTTAACAGAAACGCGTCTTCTAACAGCATATTGCCTCGCATTTTGGTTCTCATATTTTTGCAAAAACCCAAGAAATGAAACAAAGTGCCCTTATGGTGCTGTTCTGAACTAGAAGATTTGAATTTCAGGGCCGCTAGGAGAGTTTCCTCTGCCCCCATTTTAAAAAGTGTCTTCAGGCCTAACAAATGATAATATCTATTGTTATGAATTGTTTTTCCTTCCACAGAGTGACTTTGGAGATACATCATGATATCACGCAAAGGTGAGCTTTTTAGAAACCTGTCTTGTTATTCCAGCTAATTACTTTGCAAGATACCAAGCTCAGTGTTAGGTCACAGCTCTAGACATCATAAGCTGTATTGTGCCTGCTAAAATATTGAAGCAAATTATTTGTGTTTTCTTTGTTCCTTAAGACTCTCTTAATTTTTAAATGATTGAGAATCTCAAAGAGTATGTGTTTATATTGATTATATTGATATTTACTGTGGTAGAAATATAACATTGAGTTTTTTTTCAAAATCTATTTTTAGTTTAGATTTCACAGCCTTACCACTGTTGATATTATGAGCTAGATAACGCTTTGTTGTGAGGACTGTCCTGTGCATTGCAGAGAGTTTGGCAGCTTTCATGGCCACTACCAACTAGATGTCAGTAGTAACCCATGGCCCAGGTTGTAACAACAGAAAATATTCCTAGAGAACAATATTGTTAACAGAAGTTTTTCATCGAAAAAGTAACTTTTCTACAACAAAAAGTGGAGTAAAAAGTGTGTCATGTATTTATATTATTTAAAGTCTCATGTTGACCTTCATAGGAGACAACTGGATTCTCTAGATCTTTCTTTGTAATTTGCTCTAAAGAAGCAATAAGAGACCGGGCGGGGTGGCTCAGGCCTGTAATCCCAGCACTTTGGGAGGCTAACGTGGGTGGATCGCAAGGTCAGGAAATCGAGACCATCCCGGCTAACACTGTGAAACCTGTCTCTACTAAAAATACAAAAACTTAGCTGGGCATGGTGGCACGTGCCTGTAGTCCCAGCTACTCTGGAGGCTGAGGCAGGAGAACCACTTGAATCAGGGAGACGGAGGGTGCAGTGAGCCGAGATCACGCCACTGCATTCCAGCTTGGGTGACAGAGCAAGACTCCATCTCCAAAAAAATAAATAAATAAATAAATAAATAAATAAATAAATAAATAAAAAGTAATAAGACTGCTGGGTGCGGTGGTTCACACCTGTAATCCCAGCACTTTGGGAGGCTGAGGTGGGCAGATCACTGGAGGTCAGGAGTTTGAGACCAGTCCGATCAACATGGTGAAACCCGCCTCCACTGAAAGTACAAAAAATAGCTGGGCACAGTGGTGCATGCCTGTAGTCCCAGCTACTTGGGTGGCTGAGGTAGGAGAATCCCATGAACCCAGGAGGCGGAGTTTGCGATGAGCTGAGATCTCACCATTGCAGCCCAGTCCGGGTGACAGAGGGAGACTCCGTCTCAAAAAAAGAAAATAAGAAGCAATAAAGTGACTTAACCTCATGCAAATATGTAGTTGGTAAAAGGGGTATTTTTAAAGTTTTCAGACAGTTGTGGGTATTCTTTAATACTAAATCAAAACTTCACAGGTGCTAGTTTCTTAAATTAGTCATGGTGGCATTTTCCATATTAATAAATTTATTCCATCAGTACTCATTGATCTTTCTTGCACAGTAAATGGATCTTTTGCCCCATACTTGCATTTATAATATTATGCATTAATTACTTGGCATATATTGGTTTATGTTTTATTGTGTCAAAAATCACTTTTAATTTAACCACCAATCTTTAAAACACTTTTAAGAATTGAAAAGCTGTCAAGCCTACAGTAGAAGGAACAAGTTTTTCTTTTCTTTCCTTTTTCATTTTTTTTTTTTTAAATTATACTTTAAGTTCTAGGGTACATGTGCACAGTGTGCGGGTTTGTTACATATGTATACATGTGCCATGTTGGTGTGCTGCACCCATTGACTCATCATTTACATTAGGTATATCTCCTAATGCTATCCCTCCCCCCTCCCCCCACCCCACAATAGGCCCCAGAGTGTGATGTTCCCTTTCCGTGTCCAAGTGATCTCATTGTTCAATTCCCACCTATGAGTGAGAACATGCAGTGTTTGGTTTGCTGTTCTTGCCATAGTTTGCTGAGAATGATGGTTTCCAGCTGCATCCATG
The DNA here is from genome assembly GCF_043159975.1 of Macaca nemestrina. NCBI lineage: Eukaryota > Metazoa > Chordata > Mammalia > Primates > Cercopithecidae > Macaca > Macaca nemestrina. Next base: position 83,779,855 of record NC_092133.1, on the reverse strand, counting down.
TCCCTACAAAGGACACAAACTCATTCTTTTTTCTGTCTGCATAGTATTCCATGGTGTATATGTGCCACATTTTCTTAATCCAGTCTGTCACTGATGGACATTTGGGTTGATTCCAAGTCTTTGCTATTATGAATAGTGCCGCAATAAACATATGTGTGCATGTGTCTTTATAGCAGCAAGATTTATAATCCTTTGGGTATATACCCAGTAATGGGATGGCTGGGTCATATGGTATTTGTAGTTCTAGATCCTTGAGGAATCGCCATACTGTTTTCCACAATGGTTGAACCGGTTTACAATCCCACCAACAGTGTTTCCTGACTTTTTAATGATCACCATTCTAACTGGTATGAGATGGTATCTCATTGTGGTTTTGATTTGCATTCCTCTGATGGCCAGTGATAACGAGCAGTTTTTCATGTGTCTGTTGGCTGTATGAATGTCTTCTTTTGAGAAGTGTCTGTTCATATCCTTTGCCCACTTTTTGATGGGGTTGTTTGTTTTTTTCTTGTAAATTTGTTTGAGTTCTTTGTAGGTTCTGGATATTAGCCCTTTGTCAGATGAGTAGATTGCACAAATTTTCTCCCATTCTGTAGGTTGCCTGTTCACTCTGATGATAGTTTCTTTTGCTGTGCAGATGCTCTTTAGTTTAATTAGATCCCATGTGTCAATTTTGGCTTTTGTTGCCATTGCTTTTGGTGTTTAGACATGAAGTCCTTGTCCATGCCTATGTCCTGAATGATATTACCTAGGTTTTCTTTTAGGGTTTTTATGATTTTAGGTCTAACATTTGAGTCTCTAATCCATCTTGAATTAATTTTCGTATAAGGAGTAAGGAAAGGATCTAGTTTCAGCTTTCTACTTATGGTTAGCCAATTTTCCCAGCACCATTTATTAAATAGGGAATCCTTTCCCCATTTCTTGTTTTTTGTCAGGTTTGTCAAAGATCAGATGGCTGTAGATGTGTGGTGTTATTTCTGAGGGCTCTGTTCTGTTTCATTGGTCTATATCTCTGTTTTGGTACCAGTACCATGCTGTTTTGGTTACTGTACCCTTGTAGTATAGTTTGAAGTCAGGTTGTGTGATGCCTCCAGGTTTGTTCTTTTGGCTTAGGATTGTCTTGGCAATGCGGGGTCTTTTTTGGTTCCATAGGAACTTTAAAGCAGTTTTTTCCAATTCTGTGAAGAAACTCATTGTTAGCTTAATGGGGATGGCATTGAATCTATAAATTACCTTGGGCAGTATGGCCATTTTCATGATATTGATTCTTCCTATCCATGAACAAGATGTGTTCTTCCATTTGTTTGTGCCCTCTTTTATTTCACTGAGCGGTGGTTTGTAGTTCTCCTTGAAGAGGTCCTTTACATCCCTTGTCAGTTGGATTCCTAGGTATTTTATTCTCTTTGAAGCTATTGTGAATGGGAGTTCATGATTTGGCTCTCTGTTTGTCTATTACAGGTGTATAAGAATGCTTGTGATTTTTGCACATTGAATTTGTATCCTGAGACTTTACTGAAGGTGTTTATCAGCTTAAGGAGATTTTGGGCTGAGACAATGGGGTTTTCTAAATATACAATCATGTCATCTGCAAACAGGGAAAATTGGACTTCTTCTTTTCCTAACTGAATATGCTTTATTTCTTTGTCTTGCCTTATTGCCCTAACCAGAACTTCCAACACTATGCTGAATAGGAGTGGTGAGAGAGGGCATCCCTGTCTTGTGCCAGTTTTCAAAGGGAATTTTTCCAGTTTTTGCCCATTCAGTATGATATTGGCTGTGGGTTTGTCATAAATAGCTCTTATTATTTTGAGATACATTCCATCAATACCAAATTTATTGAGAGTTATTGAGATAATCATGTGTTTTTTTCTTTGGTTCTGTTTATATGCTGGATTATGTTTATTAATTTCCATATGTTGAACCAGCCTTGCATCCCAGGGATGAAGCCCACTCGATCATGGTGGGTAAGCTTTTTGATGTGCTACTGGATTCGGTTTGCCAGTATTTTATTGAAGATTTTTGCATCGATGTTCATCAGGGATATTGGTCTAAAATTCTCTTTTTTTGTTGTGTCTCTGCCAGGCTTTGGTATCAGGATGATGTCGGCCTCATAAAATGAGTTAGGGAGGATTCCCTCTTTTTCTCTAGATTGGAATAGTTTCAAAAGGAATGGTACCAGCTCCTCCTTGTACCGCTGGTAGAATTTGGCTGTGAATCCATCTGCTCCCAGACTTTTTTTGGTTGGTAGGCTATTAATTATTGCCTCAATTTCAGAGCCTGCTATTGGTCTATTCAGGGATTCAACTTCTTCCTGGTTTAGTCTTGGGAGAGTGTAAGTGTCCAGGAAATTATCCATTTCTTCTAGGCTTTCTAGTTTATTTGCATAGAGGTGTTTATAGTATTCTCTGATGGTAGTTTGTATTTCTGTGGAGCCGGTGGTGATATCCCCTTTATCATTTTTTATTGTGTCTATTTGATTCTTCTCTCTTTTCTTCTTTATTAGTCTTGCTAGCAGTCTATCACTTTTGTTGATCTCTTCAAAAAACCAGCTCCTGGATTCATTGATTTTTTGGAGGGTTTTTTGTGTCTCTATCTCCTTCAGTTCTGCTCTGATCTTAGTTATTTCTTGCCTTCTGCTAGCTTTTGAATGTGTTTGCTCTTCCTTCTCTAGTTCTTTTAATTGTGATGTTAGGGTGTCAATTTTAGATCTTTCCTGATTTCTCTTGTGGGCATTTAGTGCTATAAAGTTCCCTCTATGCACTGCTTTAAATGTATCCCAGAGATTCTGGTATGTTGTATCTTTGTTCTCATTGGTTTCAAAGAACATATTTATTTCTGCCTTCATTTCGTTATGTACCCAGTAGTCATTCAGGAGCAGGTTGTTCAGTTTCCATGTAGTTGAGTGGTTTTGAGTGAGTTTCTTAGTCGTGAGTTCTAGTTTGATTGCACTGTGGTCTGAGAGACAGTTTGTTATAATTTCTGTTCTTTTACATTTGCTGAGGAGTGCTTTATTTCCAACTATGTGGTCAATTTTGGAATAAGTGTGATGTGGTGCTGAGAAGAATGTATATTCTGTTGATTTGGGGTGGAGAGTTCTATAGATGTCTATTAGGTCTGCTTGGTGCAGAGTTGAGTTCAATTCCTGGGTATCCTTGTTAACTTTCTGTCTCTTTGATCTGTCTAATGTTGACAGTGGGGTGTTAAAGTCTCCCATTATTATTGTATGGGAATCTAAGTCTCTTTGTAAGTCTCTAAGGACTTGCTTTATGAATCTGGGTGCTCCTGTATTGGGTGCATATATATTTAGGATAGTTAGCTCTTCCTGATGAATTGATCCCTTTACCATTATGTAATGGCCTTCTTTGTCTCTTTTGATTTTTGATGGTTTAAAGTCTGTTTTGTCAGTGACTAGGATTGCAACCCCTGCTTTTTTTGTTTGTTTGTTTTCCATTTGCTTGGTAGATCTTCCTCCTTCCTTTTATTTTGAGCCTATGTGTGTCTCTGCACAGGATACGGGTCTCCTGAATACAGCAAACTGATGGGTCTTGACTCTTCATCCAATTTTCCAGTCTGTGTCTTTTAATTGGACCATTTAGTCCATTTACATTTAAGGTTAATATTGTTATGTGTGAACTTGATCCTGTCATTATGATATTAGCTGGTTATTTTGCTCGTTAGTTGATTCAGTTTCTTCCTAGCATCAATGGTCTTTACATTTTGGCATGTTTTTGCAATGGCTGGTATCAGTTGTTCCTTTCTATGTTTAGTGCTTCCTTCAGGATCTCCGGTAGGGCAGGCCTGGTGGTGAGAAAATACCTAAGCATTTGCTTGTCTGTAAACGATTTTATTTCTCCCTCACTGATGAAACTTAGTTTGGCTGGATATGAAATTCTGGATTGAAAATTCTTTTCTTTAAGAATGTTGTATATTGGCCCCCACTGTCTTCTGGCTTGGAGAGTTTCTGCCGAGACATCTGCTGTTAGTCTGATGAGCTTCCCTTTGTGGGTAACCCGACCTTTCTCTCTGGCTGCCCTTAACATTTTTTCTTCATTTCAATTTTGGTGAATCTGACAATTATGTGTCTTGGAGTTGCTCTTCTTGAGGAGTATCTTTGTGGCGTTCTCTGTATTTCCTGAATTTGAATGTTGGCCTGCCTTTCTAGGTTGGGGAAGTTCTCCTGGATGATATCCTGCAGAGTGTTTTCCAACTTGGTTCCATTTTGCTGTCACTTTCAGGCACACCAATCAGATGTAGATTTGGTCTTTTCACATAATGCCACATTTCTTGGAGGCTTTATTTCTTTTTACTCGTTTTTCTCTACACTTTTCTTCTTCCTTCATTTCATTCATTTGATCTTCAATCACTGATACTCTTTCTTCCAATTGATTGAGTTGGTTACTTAAGCTTGTGCATTTGTCATGTAGTTCTCGTGTCATGGTTTTCACCTCTATCAGTTCGTTTATGGTCTTCTCTGCATTGATTATTGTAGTTTTCCATTTTTCCATTCTTTTTTCAAGGTTTTTAGTTTCTTTGCACGGGGTACGTAGTTCCTCCTTTAGCTCTGAAAAGTTTGATCAACTGAAGCCTTCTTCTCTCAACTCGTCAAAGTCATTCTCCATCCAGCTTTGTTCCGTTGCTGGCGATGAGCTGCCTTCCTTTGGAGGGGGAGATGCACTCTGATTTTTTTGAATTTCCAGCTTTTCTGCACTGCTTTTTCCCCATCTTTGTGGTTTTATCTGCCTTTGGTCTTTGTTGATGGTGACGTACCTGGGAGTTTTGGTGTGGGTGTCCTTTCTATTTGTTAGTTTTCCTTCTAACAGTAAGGACCCTCAGCTGCAGGTCTGTTGAAGTTTGCTTGAGGTCCACTCCAGACCCTGTTTGCCTGGGTATCAGCAGCGGAGGTTGCAGAAGATAGAATATTGCTGAACAGCGAGTGTGGCTGTCTGATTCTTGCTCTGGAAGCTTTGTCTCAGAGGTGTGCCCAGACGTGTGAGGTGTGACATGTTGGTCTGCACTTTAGTGGGTGATGTCTCCAGTTAGGCTAGTCAGGGGTCAGGGGCCCACTTGAGCAGGCAGTCTGTCCATTCTCAGATTTCAACCTCTGTGCTGGGAGAACCACTGCTGTCTTCAAAGCTGTCAGACAGAGACATTTACATCTGCAGAGGTTTCTACTGCTTTTATTTAGCTATTCCCTGTCCCCAGAGGTGGAGTCTACAGAGCCAGGCAGGCCTCCTTGAGCTGTGGTGGGCTCCACCCAATTCGAGCTTCCAGGAGGCTTTGTTTACCTACTTAAGCCTCAGCAATGGTGGGTGCCCCTCCCCCAGCCTCACTGCCGCCTTGCAGTTAGATCTCAGACTGCTGTGCTAGCAATGAGGGAGGCTCCGTGGGCATGGGACCCTCCAGGCCAGGTGTGGGATATAATCTCCTGGTGTTCCGTTTGCTAAGACCCTTGGTAGAGCGCAGTATTAGGGTGGGAGTTACCCAATTTTCTAGGTGTTGTGTGTCTCAATTTCCCTTGGCTAGGAAAAGGAATTCCCTTCCCCTTTGCGCTTCCCAGGTGAGGCGATGCCTCACCCTGCTTCAGCTCTTGCTGGCTGGGCTGCACCCGCGGACCAGCATCAACTGTCTGACATGCCCCAGTGAGATGAACCCAGTACCTCAGTTGAAAATACAGAAATCACCTGCCTTCTGTGTCACTCACACTAGGAGCTGGAGGCTGGAGTTGTTCCTATTGGGCCATCTTGGGTGCCCCCCCCTTCTTATTTTTTTTTTTTTCTGAGATGGAGTCTTGCTCTGTCGCCCAGGCTGGAGTGCAGTGGCACGATCTCGGCTCACTGCACCCTCCATCTCCCTGATTCGAGTGGTTCTCCTCTCTCAGCCTCCAGAGTAGCTGGGACTATAGGGATATGCCACCACACCCGGCTAATTTTTTGTATTTTTAGTGGAGATGGGGTTTCACTGTGTTAGCCAGGATGGTCTCGATCTCCTGAACTTTTGATCTGCCCATCTCAGACTCCCAAAGTGCTGGGATTACAGGCATGAGCCAACATGCCCGGCAGAAGGAACAAGTTTTTCAAAGTCCTCAGGAAAGCCTAAATTTTATCATTGGGAACAAATACTTATTTTCCTTGAAGTGACAACCTCTCACTTCATTTATTTTTGAGAATGAAAGTTGTACTTTTTTTTTAGACTGAGTCTCACTCTGTCACTTGGCTGGAGTGCATTGGCATCATCTCAGCTCAAGCAATCCTCTCACATCGGACTCCCCTGTAGCTGGGACCACAGATGTGTGACACCACACCAGGCTAATTCTTTTTTGCATTTTTGGTAGTGACAGGGTTTTGTTATGTTGCCTAGGCTGGTCTCAAACTCCTGCAGGAGCTCAAGCCATCTGCCTGCTTTCACTTCCCAAAGTGCTGGGATTTTACAGGAGTGAGCCACTACGCTGACCCAGTTGTACTTTTAAATAAAAATGATGTTCTGTGAAAAAAGTGATTGTTCAGTTCACAATTAAATAACTAATTCTTTAAAAAAAAAAAAAAAAACAGAACTGTACTGCAGTCAGCAGAAACGCTTCTTATTAATTTTCCACTTATTCAGAATATTAAAGAGACATGTCAAAGTTTAAAAACAACATTAATTTTTACTGCTTCATTAAAGACATTCTTAAGTAATTCAGTCTGTCTTTTTTATGGTAGGGGACAGTAAAGAATAGAATGACTACTAATGTAATTGGTACCACTGCCTTGATTTATGCTGAGAAACCAGCAGTTTACCCACTTTTGCTTTTATACAATCATGGCAAATGTCAACAAAAAAGCAGGCAATGACTTTGTATTCCTTTTACAGATTTTTAAATTTTTTATTCAGCTTTCTCAGGTATGTGTTGGCCAGGCACAGTGGCTCAGGTAATCCCAGCACTTTGGGAGGCTGAGGTGAGCAGATCACCTGAGGTCAGGAGTTCAAGACCAGCCTGGCCAACATGGTGAAACCACATGTCTACTGAAAATACAAAAATTAGCCAGGCGTGGGGGCAGGTGCCTGTGATCCCAGCTACTCAGGAGGCTGAGGTAGGAGAATCACTTGAACCTGGGAGGCAGAGGTTGCCATAAGCCGAGATCACGCCATTGCACTCCAGCCTGGGCAACAAGAGTGAAACTCGGTCTCAAACAAACAAAAACCAAACAAACAGTGTTGACCTCTTTAGCCCTTCTGGAAAGGGTCTTGGGGATCCCGAGAGGTCCACAGAGCTCATCTGGGGAACCACTGGTTTATCATGTAGGCACAATGCATTAGTTTTACAAAATTTAAAGTTCATCAAAGACTGGCCTCTTAAAAAGGCAGATGAGTTTTTAATTCAAACAACAGAAAATACATAAATACATCATGAGAATATACTACACAGAACTAAAGAGAAAGGAAGCTCGGAAATCTGCATCACGTTTACATTTATTAAAGTTCATCACTACTGCTTTGTAAAACATTCTTGTGTTTCAGTGTGTGGTGTGGTTAGAAGAGTGAAAATATATTTGGTTTGTTGCCATTGCCTGTTAGGGAGAGTCAGTACTTATGGGCATTTCTGACTGGTTACATATACAAGACTTCACAGTACAGGACATGAAGTCCTCAGAAAGAAGAAGTCGGGAAACCCTCTGCAAGTCAGGATCCAGGAGAAAAATTTGTAAAAACTGCTTCGGTAAAGTAAACAGCAAAGCACACAGGAGGCAGTATTTTACTAAACATATGTGATACTAATATATTAACAGTTTTTGAAGTAATGCACATTCTTATTTTATAGACATGCAGATGGATCTTTGAGCATATTTGATGAACAGTTATACTCATTTACGGTAAGTGGCGCTTTTATTGAGATTGTATTTTCATCATACACTTGTATCTGTTTCATGCTGAAGTCAAAGGCATCTTTTTTTAAATCTTCCCCATTTCATGTTGTATTTAGTCATCTTAAGTGTCGTAAAAAGAATGTGCTGGAATAGGAACTGATCTACAGCTCTGTTTAGTTAGTGAGCTAGTGTGAGTAAATATACTATCCAAATAACAGAAAATGTATTTTTTTTTTTTTTTAAATTTTTGAGACAGAGTCTCTTTCTGTAGCCCAGGATGGAGTGCAATCACACAATCTTGGCTCACTGCAGGCTCTGTCTCCCAGGTCCCTGTTCAAGCAATTCTCCTGCCTCAGCCTCCCGAGTAGCTGGGATTACAGGCATGCGCCACCGTGCCCAGCTAATTATTTTTTTCTTTTTTTTTTAGTAAAGACAGGGTTTCACCATGTTGGCCAGGATAGTCTTGAACTCCTGACCTCGTGATCCACCCACCTCGGCCGCCTTAAGTGCTGGGATTACAGGTGTGAGCCACTGTGCCTGGCACAGAAAATGTATCTTTTTAAAAGGTAATTGTGAGCTGTCTATAGGACCCTGCAAGTCATTACCCAATTCTCGAAGCCATTCCTTCTTCTGTTCCACACAGGTTTCCACCATGCACATTACCCAGACAAGAAGTGAAGGTGGGAGTTTTAGTAAGGATTCCTCCTCCATTCCATCGACTCCCAGCACCAGCCAGGAGGACCTTCAGATCAATGTTCCTCCCACTGCTGACACACCCACGCCCGTTCGCAAGCAGTCCAAGCGCTGGCCCAAGCTGTTTACATCTGAGAAAGGGAGTGACCCAGACAAAGAGAAGAAAGCCCTGGAGAGCCATGCTGACACCATCGGGAGTGGCAGAGCCATCCCCATTAAACAGGGCATGCTCTTAAAGCTAAGTGGGAAATGGCTGAAGAAATGGAAAAAGAAATATGCCACCCTCTGTGACAATGGCATGCTCACCTATTATTCAAGCTTAGGTGATTATATGAAGAATATTCACAAAAAAGAGATTGACCTTCGAACATGTACCATCGAAGTCCCAGGAAAGAGGCCACCCCTAGCCACACTGGCCTGTGCACCCATTTCCAGCTCTAAAGGCAATGGCCTATTCAAGGACATGAACAGTCTATGTACCTCAGCCAATTCAGACACCGGACTGGGTGACTCCATATGCTCCAGCCCCAATATCTCCAGCACCACCAGCCCCAAGCTCAACCCACCCCCCTCTTCTCATGCCAACAAAAAGAAACACCAAAGGAAGAAATGCACCAACAACTTAAAAGACAATGGCCTGTCTGGCACTGCTGAAAAACAAGCAGAAAACTTTATCATTGTGTCCCTCACTGGCCAAACGTGGCACTTTGAAGCCACGTCATATGAGGAGCGGGATGCCTGGGTCCAAGCCATCGAGAGCCAGATCGTGGCCGGCCTGCAGTCATGCTAGAGCAGCAAAAGCAAGTTCCGGCTACTTTAGACTAGCACAATGTTATTTACTAATAATCTTGATCCTTAGCTACATTTCTCTGCAATAAATTTGCTATGATGCCATGATGGGGATCAGCAAGCTACGTTTTCCAAGTTCCTTCTAGTGGGATCCTGCTAGGTTCTGCTATTGGGTGGTACTAGAGAAACATAGAAAGGCAAGAGAATGGAAAAATAGATCTCCTTTTCCTGTTTATTTGCTGTCCTTGCCGATGTTCTCCCAAGAACATCTCCTTGCCGTAGGAGCAGTAATTGTTTCAGTTTACCAGTTTTTTCAGAGCCCCAGAAAGTGCCTCTTCTGAGGTAACAGCAGCAGTTGGAACATATCTCTCCCTCAGAGATCTAGTCTCAGCCCAGGAAGGCTTTTACTCTGAGCTTTAATTGTAATAACTCCAATCTCTTCCCTTCATTCATTTAAGCTTCTGAGGAGGCCCCTATGTGGCCAGGAGATGGTGGTGATGGCTGCATCTTGCAGTCATTTTCTTTGCTTTCTACAGTGTTGTTACTTGTTTCTCCTATTTCCTATGTGGTCAATGTTTTAATATTAACTCATAGTCATAGTGTAGTATTAGTACTTTATGTGAAATGACATGTTTTTTATAATGTAGCCACGGCCTACCAATAGCATATTTTCTTTTAGATTTGGTAATATATATTTTGCTTCAGTGACTTTATATCGTTATTTGTTGCCCATATTACTTTTTCATATACAAAACATCCAATATTACCTGGTCCCATCATTTCTTCTGATATCCATTGTCCTGTGATTTCTCCTGGAAAGTGAATTGTTTATCCATCCATTTCAGTCTCTGAAGTCATACAGGTCTATCTATGTAGAACTCCTGTGCTGCAATTTATTCCCTGTGTGAAACTGGGCAATTCATTAATCTGGGAATATGTTTCTTCATATGCAAATCAGAGGTAACACTTACCTCACAACATTGTTTAGAGCATTAAAAGAAATATCGTATGATGTCTTTCACACAGAATTTCCCTGGGTGTGAATTGAACAATGTCAGTTTTTCTCCCATTTAATGTGAAAACTGACTATATAAATAAACATATTGTAGAGGAAACACAGGCTCAGATAGGATATAAATTGCCCGTATCTCAAAATTAGTAAGTGATGGAGCTAGAATACAAACAAGATCTGCTTATTTACAAAAATCAATAATTTTTCCTCTGAAACAAGTCACTATATGCCTTTGGTTTTTAAGTGAAATGCACTCAACTTCACATTTTAAAATATGCCACAAATGTACCCATAAAGTAAGTGAACATGACTATTGAGTGGGATCACAATTATTAAAAAGTTTGCCTTGGGAACAAAGACAGTACAATCACCCTCAGGGAACTGAATTACATACCCAAAGGGCACATGTGCCATTTACCTGGGCTCAATGGGGGTTTTCCAATGGATTCTTTGTAAATAGGTGTTGCACATACTTCTGTGCCTTTAAGCTTTCCTTTATAACTTCCAGACCTACTTCTGATGGTGATGAGTTTCTTTCAAAACCTAACCCTGGATATGGCGTCAGCTTTAGGCAAAATTATGAGTTGCTAGCTAACAAAAGTAGCTAATATTTTAATGAAATGTCTTATTATTAAGCTAAATGCCAAACACTATTCATTACATGTATTAGTAAGTTATCACAATTTTATGAAGTAGACATGACCATTTTTAATTATCAGTTGAAGAAACTAAGACACAGAAAACTTAAATACTTTACCCAAAGTCATGTTGCTTGTGGAGAAGTTGCAATTCATCTTGGTTATCTTGACCTAGAGTCTTCGTGCTGCATGACTATTTTAGAGTGTTATGTGTGCATGCAGAGTTCAGTGCTTGTCTGGTCCCACTCCCTCCTAACCCTTCTGTCCCCTAGTGATTTCATCCTGTTCCCTACTTCTCAAGACTACTCCTCTTCTTGGATACTTTTTCATATTCCAGAACTAATCATTCTGTTTCTTTTTTTTCTGCTCATCATGCCAAAGGCAAAGTTAGCAGGGTAACTGACATAAAGGAATTCATACTAAACAATGGCATGCTCAATTTGTAAAATTTCCCGGAGTTAAATAGGTAGAGTGAAAGGTGTAATTTCTTCTTTGAAGAAAACAATGTTGAATTTTACTTAAATGAATGATAAATATAATTTTGAGATGTATTTGCAATCTATATGAGTAATATATCCTATCATGCTTCACATTCTCACACTTTTATACCATTAAGGATCTCTACATCTGTCCCCAGTCAGCTACCATCTCTCTTCCTCAGCTGTTATGTCAGATCTAGAAATTAAATTTTAAAAGTAGTTCCTAGGTTTTAAACATTTTTAAATTTTCCTGGAAAATTTTCCTGGAAGGACATGATGAGTAACCTCATTGTCAGCAAATGCCTTAGGTATTAAGGAGAACAGTCCTAATGGCAATAGCTAATATTTTTTGGCAGGGCCAAGTTTTAGTATCTCTTTGCAACTGTGTGACAGCATGATGATATTCTTATTAGAAACCTATGAAGTGGCTATCCACTTTATTTTAGTTTTATAGGGGAAAAGCAAGTCCTTAGAGAGTCTAAGTAACTTGGGTCTGGATTTGAACTTCAATCTAGCTATCTCTACAACTTGACCATTGAGCATTATACCACCTTATATATCAAACTTACCTTGAAAAGCAACAAGCAAACCAAATAAATAAAACAATAAGAACAACCTATAATAAAAAGCCTTCTCAGCCGGGTGCAGTGGCTTACACCTGTAATCCCAGAATTTTGGGATGCTGAGGGAGGAGGATGGTGTGAGCCCAGGAGTTTGAAACCAACCTAGGCAACACAGTGTAACCCCGTCTCTACAAAAAAAAAAAAAATACAAAAATCATGTAGGTGGACATGGTGGTGCTCACCTGTGGTCCCAGCTACTCAGGAGGCTGAGGTAGAAGGATTTCTTGAGCCCAGGAGGCAGAGGCTGCAGTGAGTTGAGATAGTGCCAACTGCACTCCAGCCTCAGCAACAGAGAGAAACCATTTCTGAAAAAAAAAAAAAAGAAAAGGACTTATTATCTAATTCAGTATATTCTATAATAATCAAAACATATCATTGAATGAATGGGGAAGAAAATTAGATCAACTGCTGTGAAGTCAACTTGTTTACTCCTGATCAAGAAACAGCAGCAGATTTTACCTCTGTGGTATTAGTAAAATAGATCTTTGCGCAGGGCACGGTGGCTCACGCCTGTAATCCCAGCACTTTGGGAGGCCGAGGCGGGCAGATCACGAGGTCAGGAGATGGAGACCATCCTGGCTAACATGGTGAAATCTCGTCTCTACTAAAAATACAAAAAATTAGCCGGGCGCAGCGGCCTGCGCCTGTAGTACTAGCTACCAGCTACTTGGGAGAATGGTGTGAACCTGGAAGGCGGAGCTTGCAGTTAGCAGAGATTGAGCCACTGAGCTCCAGCCTGGGAGACAGAATGATTAAAAAAAATGTATATGTGTATATATATGTTTACATATATATACACACATAAAAATTTTTGCTTCCAAATATATATTTTAAATGTTTGATATATGGGGACACATCACAGTGTATACTGTCAAATTAAGTGAGTTATAAACAGAAGAGGAAAATCAAAATAGGAAAATTATAATAGCCTTAAATCTCTCAGTTGATATTAAAAATACTAAATTCTGGGCTGGGCGCCATGGCTCACACCAGTAATCCCAGCACTTTGGGAGGCCGAGATGGGTGGATCACGAGGTCAAGAGATGGAGACCATCCTGGCTAACATGGTGAAACGCCATCTCTACTACAAATACAAAAAAATTAGCTGGGCGTGGTGGCGGGTGCTTGTGGTCCCAGCTACTCGGGAGGCGTGAGTATGGCGTGAACCTGGGAGGTGGAGCTTGTAGTGAGCGGAGATCCAGCCACTGCACTCCAGCCTGGGCGACAGAGTGAGACTCCATTTCAAAAAAAGAAAAAGAGAGAAAAAAAAAAGACAAAAACTAAATTCTGGCAGCTAGGGTAAAATTAATATAAGAAAAGAATAGATACAGCACTCATTTTTTCTATACCCCCAAGTGTTTTAATTATTTCTATATTTGGAAATATATTCATAATCTATTAGTCACATTATTTGGAATTTCAAATTATGTTTCAAAGACTTGTCCTTTAAAAACATACGTTTGGATGAATAAACAAAGCAAACTTGCTATGACTTTCATGTAAACTACTTTATCATCCTATATTGCTCCATTGAGTTAGTGAGGTCAGGGTTTTGATAGAATGAGAACATTCGTACAGTGAATTGCAGACATATTTGAAGGTTTTTAAAAATGATGTTGGCTTTGTCTAGGGCTGAGGGTGATGTTGCAGGGCAAGTGTAAAGGACAGAGTCACATAGAGACTCCTGAGAACTAGAAAGCAACCAGTGAGTCCCAGCATCTGAAAGCAAGAAAGTGTCAGTGTAGTTCCGTATAAATTTAGTAAAACATAAAGCAAGCACTCAATTGTTTTCCAACACAATATGCTAATTGGAGTAGCAGAATTGTATGGCAGAAAGAACATACAAATGGCAAATATATTCACAACACTGTGCCAAGTGCAGTGAGAGGTACAGTGACATAAAAATGTGCATTTTCAGACATTACAGTCAGTTTGAGGATTTAATATACTAATCATGTACAGAGATCTAAAATTTCCTTGAGTATCTATTATGCATGCTGAATGCTAGGAAATGTGTGCTAAGTATTTTATTCTGGATTCTCTCAGATAAAACTGACCTCATAGCTCTGAGTTAAGTAATTCGATATTTATCACATAAGAAAATTAAAGTGCAAATGAGGAAATCGAGGTACAGACACATTAAGCAACTTGTCCACGACTATACAGCTGCTACGCAGAGCATCTGGGATTCAAATCTAGGAATGAGTGAAGAATTTTATTACTAATTGCATAAGTAAATACATATGTCTAACCCAGTCATATATTCTTTGTTGGGTCTATGACCCAATATTGTAAAAAATAATTATAGAATTAGATTTTCTGTTTATTTGAGTGCAAAATTTACTTCACAAAATTATAATTCTGTTGTTTAAATATTGAATGTATAGTATGAATTATTCTCTAATAGTAGTATCTGTTTTAAAGTCACACATTGGTAAATATTGCCTTAATAATGGTTATGAGTCAGGAACTGTTCTCAGCACATGTTATATCAATGAATCCTTTGAAATAGTTAATGTGGTAAGTGTAGACCAAATCAACCGATAATTAGCTAAGCCTCAGAGGATTTGAGTACTGTATCTATATTTATATGGCCAGTGAGTAGAGAAGTTGAGTCTTAATCCCAGTGATCTGACAGCAGTGATCTCATTTGTGTATATGATTCCAGAATCACTGTGGGAGAATGTGAACCCATAGTTAGACAAAGCATAGTTTCCAGCAACAACTAGAGTCATATCTTGCTCTGGGAGTGAAGAAAATACGTCATGATAATTTGGTATTATTGTAATGTGAAAATCATAAGGAGAATAACTCACAAGAAAAATATTAAAAAGTTTTCTGAAGCAAGCTTCCCTTATAGCTTCCAGATTAATGTGCTTGCATATTCTAAGCAATGTTTTCCACAGACAGGTTTTCTATGTAAGCAGAAATTGGCTCAATTTAAGGAGGTACAAAGGATGGTGGAGTATTTTGTGTTGACTACAGAGGTTGGCTGCCATTTGTTAGTGCCGTAAAATTTTGTAAAGCTGCTCTGAGATATTTTGAAATTCATTTATAACAACGAGACTGGATACTTTACCATCTTCTGCAAATGTTTCCTAGGAGATTTAGTAACTCATGTTCCCTACTTTCTGTAGTTTATTTCCATTCTATGATTGATTGTCTTTTGAAATAATTTCAACAATTGAATCTGTTTAATTTGTCTGGTTCTGAGAAAACATTAGCTAGATGACAAATTTAACAGTTTAGTCCAACAGGCTTTGAGTGGTATATATATGCATATGCTACTAAAGAAGTCGAGAAATTAACCCCAGGTCTTCAACATTAAAAAATGAAAAAGAAGGTAGAGGAGGGACTCTTGATAGCCACTTTGGTAATGAAGCAAAGTGAGAGAAAATATCATCCTGGAGCTCAAGGGTGAGTACACTTAATGGCAAAAGAAGTGAGAACTGACCACCTGCTCATCCACATGGTGAGATACAGACAAATACCTCTTCTTGAGAATGAATGAGTGGATATATGAATGAATAGGTGAATGAGCAAATGAAGGCCTATCTGTGAATAACTAAACTGGAAACCCAAAGTCAGTTTACAAGCCTCTTGAGGATTTGGTTATAACTTGAATATCTCACTGAGAGCTCACCCTTTATATGGACTTAGTTCATTTACTTTCCCATTTGTTATTGAAGGTCCTTAGTACTCTGCTCGAAGGCTGAATTCTTAAAAATATACTACCACCCTTAACAAAGAACAAAAAAAAATTTTTGGAGGTGAATAAGTATGTTCAGTACCTTGGTTGTGATGATGCTATTGGTGTATGCACACATGTCCAAACTCATCCAAGTGAATATATTAAAGGTGTACAATTTTTATATCACTTATACCTCAATAAAACTTCTAAAAATGATTTAAAACTGAACAGCAACAACAACAAAACACTTAGGAAACAACAGAAGTTTCTGTCCCCGTTCTAAATGTTAATTTTAAAGATTTGACTAGGAAATTATTTTTTAGTGCAGAAACTGATTTTTTTTTTCAAAACACAAACATTATAATACAGAGCTAGTTAAAATCTACACATTTCCCTCCATAAAGGCAGAGGCACTCATGCAACAATCATCTTTAGAAATAGAAGTAAAACCACATGCATGATTTTTTTTGACTGTTTATGCATTAACAACATTTTTTGGTTTTAGCCTTGGAAATACATCAGAAATAGACCTCCTGACTGTGTTTGCATGGGTTCCTTAGAAATGACTTAAATATAAGCAAACCATATTACTTAAACAATGTTAAGCTATGCTGTAGCATTGTATTACTGCTTTGAGAAACGTATGTAGTTCAACTGAATATTGTAGCAGTAATTCATGTTCATAGAAAAATCGATCAAAGGTTTTGACAAGTTCGAGACAGGTAGGGAAATAAAGGTCAGGCATTCTATTGCAAGTTCCCTATTCTAAACTGTAGTTCTTACAAATAGGCTTCTGAGGTCCTGAAGCTTTAGCAGGCCTCTTACATATGCCTTCATTGTCTGTTCTTTCAGTGACATTCAGACATTTCTTTCTTCGTCCCTCCCATTGTGTCCGAGTCCCTCACACTGTTGAACTTGTGCTGCTCTCGCCTCTTCCTTCTGTCTCTCTTTTTAATACCCTGATGCAGCAGCAATGGATGGTGGGATGCATTTTGTTGAGCTCTCAAGGCAGTCGGAGTTCCACTTCAGTTTATGTAGCATCTGTTAGAACAAGGTTAAAATTACAGAAAGTACATGACTTTATTCCCTTTAGCTGAGGGACAACAAAGATAGATTTTCATATTTCCTGGTAAAGTGCTGCTTCAGAGAAAGCACATTTTGGTATCCACTTAATCCCAAGTAAAATGACTTGGTTCCTAATGTTGATTTTGCCATTAGCCTGCTGGCTTTGTTAGGTTATTTATTTTCTTTAAGCCCATTGACCCTTCAGTTAGTCTCCATTCTGCCTACTTGTTGGTGAAATTTAAAAGGCCTCCTAGCAGCTCCAATAGTTGCAGTATAGTAGAAACAAGCAAATACTCCTTTTTAAAAGAAAAAAATTCTATGAAGGTGAAAATACTTGGATTCTAAAGTGAGTCTGGACATTATCTACCAAGCGGTAATCAGTTATACTCATACTTTTAAACTAAAAATACACCACAAGACCATTGCACACACCTACAAAAGTCCCAAGGATTATTGAAAAGTAGAAAGAAAAAAAAAATAGTGGGAACTTCTTTTGGTTAAAATGCACATCTTATCAGGATTACCATAGTAACAGTAATTGTGATCTTTAGTTTGAATTTCTTTTCTGGAAATATAAAGTCTTAGGGAATTGTGATATAAATCCCAAGGCTAAAATAGGTGCCACTGATCATTCTAATGTTTATTTGATAACAGTCTTCCAAAATAGACTACTACTCTTATAAAATGGAAGGAGGAAGCTGAAAAGCTTAAGAAACCTCTGAAGAGCAGGCATTTCTAATTAGGAAGCTATAGGAGAACAGGCTTATGACTACCCAAAGCACTTAGGCATCTGATGTATTTTATGGAATGTCTTTCTCTTTTTCCTCATTTATCATCAAAGAGAGAACAAGTTTGATGATATTAAAACAATAAAAAGTAGTCTTAGTTGGATTAAATAGGCCTTCAAAGGGCTCTCTGACAGATACACTCATGAAATTATGACACAACTCTGCAAACTTACTCTATGTGAAATAAAAAACATGTAGAAGACACAAAATTCTAAGGGAAACTCAAGGATTTTCTAAGATTGCTTTACATAACTGCTTCTTTTTTTCCAAACTTTACCTTCTCTAACAACAAGCCATGCTATAACAGCATCAAGGGCTAGATAGTCCAATGGCAAGAATGCTGACAAAGGTAGTTGTATAAAAAAGAATGAGTCATATTTTGAGTGACAAAATGGTTAATATCTTCTTTCTCGCTTGTTTATATTGGCAATTTTTTCTATGTTTTAGAGGAATTGAGGATTAGGTTATGAGAGTATGATTTGTAAGAGTATAGGCAAATTTAACTCAATTCGTTATTGAATCTACAAAACATTGTGGAGGATATATAAAATTGTTACAATATCTTATCCTCAAGGAATGTAATCGTTTTATTTCAGCTGGAGTTTTTTACGACTTACAAGTAGCTTAACTTTTGAATGCAGACCTTAAACACTCTTTATGCCGAGTTTTATTTGCTTGGTTTTATTGTATGGCCGTGGTGGCTGTCACAAAATTTACCAACCCTAAATATTAGTATAGTCATACTTTCACTTATTACTTAAAATTTATCACTGCTGTTTCCCGTGGGAGTGTGGCTGAGCAAAGTGTTTTGAACGGTGTTTACGCGTGCTTGATGCCTGCTCATTTTGATCCAGGTGATCTAGAGAGCATTCTCACTGGGGCGGGGATGCTTGCACCTGTAACTTTACTAAGAATTCGTAAAAAGGCCAGGACCAAACTTCTATGTTTATGGGGTTGTGCTGACCCATCTAGGCATTTTCAGTTCCTTGCTTTAAATAATTAAGCTACATTAACTGGATGAGAAACATTTGAGTGGTATTTTAAAATACTAGGGGAATTTCAAGGTAGGATCTTGTTGGGTATAAATCTAAAGCAGTCCTTTACAGTTCGGGAAGTTTAGGGCCTTTAAAAAGTTGAATTAACAGACGCTTTCCCTGAGGGACCATTTGCAGTGGAAGTTACATTTGATTTAGGACTGTAACATCTGCGATACACGCTTCTCAGACAGGGATATCTTAAGTATTACATAAGTATTACTGTGTCTGGAATTGGTGGGCTCTTGGTCTTGCTGACTTCAAAAATGATGCCACAGACCCTCGCAGTGAGTGTTACAGTTCTTAAACATGGTATGTCCGGAGTTTGTTCCTTCATTCAGATGTGTCTGGAGCTTCTTCCTTCCGGTGGGTTCATGGTCTTGTTAGCTTCAGAAGTGAAGCTGTAGACTTTCACAGTGAGTGTTACAGCTCTTAAAGGCAGCATCACCCAAAGAGCTAGAAGCAACAAGACTTATCACAAAGAGCTAAAGAACAAAGCCTCTAAAACAGCAAAGGGTACCCGAGAGTGTTCCTGTTGGTGGCGCAGGCAGCCTACTTTTATTCCCTTATCTGGCTCCACCCACGTCCTGCTGATTGGTCCATCTTACAGAGAGCTGATTGGTCCACTTTACAGAGCGTTGATTGGACCGTTTTGACAGGGTGCTGATTGGTGCATTTACGATCCTCTAGCTAGACATAAAAGTTCTCCAAGTCTCCACCAGATTAGCTAGATAAGGAGTGCTGATTGGTGCACATACAATCCTCCAGCTAGATATAAAAATTCTCCAAATCCCCGTCCTACTCAGGAGTCCAGCTGGCTTCACCTAGTGGATCCTGCACCCGGGCTGCAGGCGGAGCTGCCCGCCAGTCCGGAGCAGCGCCTGCACTCCTCAGCCCTGGGGCTGTCGATGGAACCAGGCGCCACGGAGTAGGGGGCGGCGCCCTAGTTGGGGAGTCTCGGCCCCGCGGGAGCCTACCGCAGCGGGGGAGGTCAGACATGGTGGGCTGCAGGTCCGGATCGCTGCCTCGTGGGGAGACAGCTAAGGCCCGGCGAGAATTTGAGGGCAGTGCAGGGGGGCCGGCACTGCTGGGGCACCCGGCGCAACCGCCACAGCTGCTGGCCCGGGTGCTAAGTCCCTCAATGCCCTGGGTCGGCGGCGCCCGCCGGCCGCTCCAAGTGCGAGGCCCGCTGAGCCCGAGCCCGCGCCTGCTCCCGCGCCCGCCGGAACTCGCGCTGGCCTGTGAGCGCGGCGCAAATCCCCGGTTCCCGTCCGCGCTTCTCCCTCCACACTTCCCCACAAGCAGAGGGAGGCGGCTCCGCCTCAGCCAGCCCAGAAAGGGGCTTCCATAGTGCCATGGCGGGCTGAAGGGCTCCTCAAGCGCGACCAGAGTGGACGCCGCCCGAGGAGGCGCCAAGTGAGGGCTGCTAACACGTTGTCACCTCTCATTAGGACGGAAATTTAGTTAACATATAAATAGGAGAGTTTACTTGGTTGGAGAATATTAGAATTTTTTAGAAAATTCCGTTAATCGAGGGGCCAGGATTGTTCATGGTTAAATTATGATTTTTAGGGCTCTGACTAGGTTCAATTTAAGTACCTTGTTTTCGGGGGTTGGCAAGAGTACCTCTCACCTAATTTAACAATAAAGTCAGAGATGGGGGGAGGGGAGATTTGCGGTTTTAATCGGAAGCAGTCCTTTAGTGCGTGAAGGTAGGTGTGTGCGTGAACTTACGTGTGCGTGAACGTACGTGTGTGTGTGAAATGTGTATTGATTTTTATGCCCTTCGAGCATGAATGAACACCTTATGGTTGGGTATGTTGGTTCAGAATATTCAAGATAAGTCCAGCTACAATCGATTCCGCAGGTATCAGGCTCCTGCCATGGTAGGTGGCAGCATCCCGAAAATTTAAAAATACCCAATGCACGACAGTGCTCCCGTCACTAGTTACTAGGGTGATAGTCACTAGTACATTGAGATATAAAGTTTGCAAATATTTTCTCCCAGTTTGTAGGTTGCCTCTCCACCCTCCATCCTCCTATTTCCTTTGCTCTGCACAAACTTTATAATTTTAAGTAATTCTGTTTATCTATTTTTGTCTTCATTGCCTCTGTTTTTGCTGTACAAACTAAATCCTCAAAAGCCTGTATCATCATAGTTAAAAGATTTATTTTGATAATATTCCAAACGGTTTAAAATGCTTTCTTTGTTTGACATAATGGCATCAGATATAACATGGCATAATGTCATACTATCACTCTTTTTCACTTAAAAATCAAAATGTAAAAATTATAATTTTTAAATATGGCAAAAACGTACATTAAAAATACATTAAATGGTAAATAACAAAGTGCTGTAGATCCCACATATAATCATGGCTTACTTTTATAATACCTTGAACATTATAAAGTGATTTTCTATCTCTTATTACATTTTATAATAACCTATGGGATAGCTGGAGTAGATATTATTTTCTCTGCCTTACATGTGCCAAAAACGACAGAGAGAGAGAAGTGAAGTGATTTTCCCCATATTACAAAGACACAGTGGTGCAGAGCTGAAACTTCACTGATTATTTGAAATACTTTACAGTTTTTCTAAAACATAGTGAGATCTAGGACTTAGTGTTATACCCAGCCCTGTTTGAAAATTTCTCAGGATATTGGTTCATCCTTTATTAAAATGAACAAACAAAAAAAGTAGAATCAAGTTAAGAAAAGCAGAATGTTTTGGTAGGATTAGGATCTCAAAATAATTGTCTGAAGCCAATAAAGTGTTACATTATTTTTCTTGCTTTATTTTTAATTCTATAATTTTTGCTGTGTCTGTATGGTGGTGTAATAACCTGAGAAAGACAGTTCTAATCACACATGTACTAATCACAACCATTCAACATAATTTTAGAGTATAAGATTTAACCAGGATGTAAATGTAAAAGTTCTTAAAAGTATTCAACTTCTGTGTCTATACTTAAGACTCCATCTCTAGGTGTCTGTTGATTATGCAAGTAGAATTAACAATAATTAATTTATCAACCTAATCTTTAAGCAGTGCAAGCATTATTATTAGACTTTCTTAAATGGGCACTATAATACGTATCTTGATTGAGCTTATTTCATAGAAGAATGGTATTTCTAACATTATTTTAGAGATTTTTGATATTCAATCTCAAATGTTTAATATATTTTCCAAAATAAATAAGGATGAGCACTAGCATACTCTTAATATTTACAGGAAAAATGTAAACAAAAACACTTGGATTTCTAGGTTCCTTTAATAATCTCAACGCCAGGATGAATTCTCTAAGTCCGAAAAAATTGCCATGACTTGGTACTAAGATCAGTATCAATTCAGCCATTATTTCTTTTAAAAAAATTAACTTAAATAAAAGTTGCATTTACCATTTTGTGCAGTGGTTCTCAACCCTGGTTATCCCTCTATAGTTTTAAGAAATAATTCAACCATTATTTCTTTAAAAAAATTAACTTAAATAAAAGTTGCATTTACCATTTTGTGCAGTGGTTCTCAATCCTGGTTATCCCTCTACAGTTTTAAAAATTACTGATACCTGGGTCCTTGGCCTAGTGATTCAGCATAAATTAGTCTCACATGTGGCTTTGTTATCAGGAGCTTAAACAGTTTTCCAGTTTATATTAATGTGCAGCTGAATTTGAGAACAACTGCTTTAGTCTTTTGAAATGAGGCGAGGTGTACATATAAGGCCTTACTGTGCAAAGCTTTAAATTTGGGGGACATTTTGGTCATATAAAGCTGGTTAATACAGATGAAGTTTAAGAGAAATAGACTCTCACTTACCAGATATACTGATACTCTGCAGGAATCACAATCATTTTGAGATAATTAAAAATAAGAGAAAAATAAACTTCCTGAATGTTGACTTTATAATTACATGGTCTACATTTCTCACAGTATACTGTCTTGATTGATGGTTAGAATAAAATTCCAAAGAATCTGAAACTTAGCATACAAAATTATATTTGTATAATTTTTATGTTCAACATATTTCAGTGAAATTCAGTGATTAAAAATTAATTATCCATGGATGATATATATGATTATTCTATTGCCAAGACTGTTACATTAAGTAAGGCAGCTCGTTCCCAACAGATCTGGAGATCAATGTTGCAATCTGAAGAAGGTTTTTAAAGTCAGTATTCTTAGGTACAGATATCATTTTGTTATAATCTCCATATTATTGCAATTCAGTTCTACAGAAGATGTTTCTTGTCACATCACCAGTCCAGTGACACTGGTAGAGTGTATCAAGGGAAATGTGAATTGTCCTTTTAAACTTCCAAGCCAAATAATAGAGTGAATTGATTTATATTTCAACCTTGACTATGAAACACATTAACAATTATGATCCATAGTAAAAATTCTGTTTTTATACATTATAATTTACTAAGACCCATTTAAAATTCACATAACATTTGTTTGAGTTGGACAGTGTTTACAATTGTAATTTTTGCAGCCTTGAAAACGCCAAATGTGTTTGATTAATATCAGCTTCCTACAGCCACACCTGTATAATATTTATGTCTCTCAGTTACTATTTGTGGTAATTAGCGAATTTTCCATTGCAATTAACCAACTTCAACCTCGAACATTGTCTGAGATGCTTAACTTTTTACTTTTTTTCTTAGTTGAAATATTTTAATTATATTTTACTTTGTGATTTTAGTTTTCCTTTTATCTTCTTGGAGTTTAACCTCAATAAAATTTTGAGTTGGTTCTTACTTATTTGCGTCAAACAACTCTAAAATGTAATACAAATTATTATCACTCTATCTACATGGAAAAACATTGTTAACAAACCTGTGAATGACTTACTCATTTCAACAATTAAGATATTTACACACATTTCTTCTAAAAAGAATGGTTAAAACTACCTGTACATTGGAAACATATTTTCACATAAATTTGCTCATTATTATTTGTATTTATATTGTGCAAATTATGTCAGTAGCTAGAATGAGTTGGATTTGACAATAGAGAAAAGGTGGTTCCATATCCCAGACTCTTAAAACACACTTTTCAATTTAGGTCACAAGCACTCAAAAGATATGTGTGTGGTCCTCATATCTGGCATCTAATTCCTATGAGTTTCCTTCAGTTAATACTAAATACATGTATATAAATTGCCATAAACTGAGCTGTATGATGGTAATAATCCCCAAATGATGATTCAATCATCCAGATCTTTGGCTTGTCCTAATTCCATTATACGAGGTGGATCTAATGGTCATTAGATCCCTAGATATCAGGGATCCCTAGAAAAGTGTTTTCTTAATCTTAGATAATAGTTTTCAATGCTTTGGTGAAAATTACTTATGTAACGCTTCGATTTTAATCAGTGTTTGAAAATGGCTCGCTCAATGGTTGATAAGGTTAAGTCATCACACAGTACTTCTATAGTGTACAAAAAAAAAAGCTAAAACAGTAATTAGTCTTAATATACGTTAGGTATTCAGTACCTCTTATTTCCAGATGTATACAATAAATTCCTTTTATATCTTAGAGCTAAAACCAGAGAAAAAATTATCTCCATAAACCATGCACTCTCTTTTGTCAGGTAAAGAAAAAAGTGTAATTCATCTTTATCTTCTCTGATCTATTATGTTGACTTTTATTTTTGATTTTAAAAATTGAACTTATTGATTTTTTCTTGATATATGAATTATACATGTTCAGTGTGTATAGCATACATTAAAAATTGTTAAAAAACACCTATAATCTCAGCAAACAGAAAATTTATTTTGTTGAAAATGTTACCTAACAGCATTTTAGTTTTCCTAAATATCAAAACTGTCTTATTAGCATACATTTTCAAAATAAATTTTATTCTATCTTCTTTAATAACATATCAGTTTTTCCTTTATATGTATTTTGAACATATATTTGGGTCATTAAATGCTATGTTAAAAGTATGGATTTCATTTGTTAGTATTCCATAACTAGCAATTATAAAGTTGGACATTTAGATTTATTTCAGTTTTCAATATTCACTTCTAAAGAAAGGTTACAATGAATATTTCTGTAGTTAAATCTAACCACACACGCAAGATTATTTCTTTAGAATACATTTTAGAAGTAGTATTACATTAAGGCATTTGACTTACACTTTTAAAATCTCTTTAGAAAACGTTCTGTTATTATAATTATTTTTGTATGCCTTGTATTATAATTTGTATCAAATATATTTTTATATGCATGGTATAGATGAGAGATGCAAATCTAGTTAGATAAAGCAACAAATTACATAATTAAATAACACATTGACATTATTTTAAGTGTATTTTTAAAAAAACACTGTGCTAAATTCCTCTCAAGTCAGCATCTAAACTAATTCTTGAAAAAGATCCAGAAAACAAAGGTCTCTCCCGACCCATGCTGCCGGCCGCGAGAATGCTGGTGCCCTTGAGTACCACGCGCAGGCGAACGGGACAAACGAGGAGACTGCGCTGCCCTCAGCGCCCAGCAAATATCGGCGCTAAGCACTAGCGACAGCTATACCGGCGGCGGCCATCCCAGCGCGGCCAAACCACCAAAAAAGCAGTTGTGGATTCTGATAAGAAGAAAGGTGAGCTGATGGAGAATGACCAGGATGCCATGGAGTGTTCTTCAGAGGAGGAAGAAGTTGATCTTCAGACAGCCCTTACAGGGTATCAAACAAAACAGCAAAAGCTTCTAGAACCAGTTGATCATGGAAAAATTGAATATGAGCGATTTAGGAAAAACTTCTATGTCGAAGTTCCAGAACTAGCAAAAATGTCTCAAGAAGAGGTAAATGTGTTTCGATTAGAAATGGAGGGCATTACAGTTAAAGGAAAAGGTTGTCCCAAACCAATTAAATCCTGGGTCCAGTGTGGAATTTCCATGAAGATCTTAAATTCCCTCAAAAAGCATGGCTATGAAAAACCCACGCCCATCCAAACCCAAGCTATTCCTGGTATAATGTCTGGACGAGATTTGATTGGCATTGCCAAAACAGGAAGTGGAAAGACCATTGCTTTTCTGTTGCCCATGTTTAGACACATCATGGGTCAGAGGTCATTAGAAGAAGGAGAGGGGCCAGTAGCTGTCATCATGACTCCAACTCGAGAACTGGCTTTACAGATTACTAAAGAGTGTAAGAAGTTTTCCAAGACTTTGGGACTTAGAGTGGTCTGTGTTTATGGAGGAACAGGAATCAGTGAACAGATTGCTGAGCTGAAAAGAGGTGCTGAAATTACTGTTTGCACACCTGGTCGAGTGATTGACATGTTAGCAGCTAACAGTGGTAGGGTCACAAATCTTCGAAGACTGACATGTTGTTTTAGATGAAGCAGACAGAATGTTTGACATGGGTTTTGAACCCCAGGTCATGCGCATCGTGGATAATGTTCATCCTGATCGACAGACGGTTATGTTTTCAGCTACTTTCCCCAGAGCTATGGAGGCTTTGACTAGCAGGATCCTGAGTAAACCTATTGAAGTACAAGTTGGAGGCAGGAGTGTGGTTTGCTCGGATGTGGAGCAACAAGTGACTGTGATTGAAGAAGAAAAGAAATTCTTGAAGTTACTTGAGCTTCTAGGCCATTATCAAGAGTCAGGATCTGTCATTATATTTGTGGATAAGCAGGGACATGCTGATGGTCTTCTTAAGGATTTAATGAGAGCATCTTATCCTTGCATGTCTCTTCATGGAGGCATTGATCAATATGACAGAGATAGCATCATAAATGACTTTAAGAATGGGACCTGCAAACTTGTGGCTACCTCTGTTGCTGCCCGAGGTCTAGATGTGAAACATCTGATTCTTGTAGTAAATTATAGCTGCCCCAACCATTATGAGGATTATGTACACAGAGCAGGGTGGACTGGAAGAGCAGGCAACAAGGGTTATGCTTATACTTTTATCACAGAAGATCAAGCTCGCTATGCTGGTGACATAATTAAAGCTCTTGAATTGTCAGGGACCGCAGTACCTCCTGATTTAGAGAAACTGTGGAGTGATTTCAAAGATCAACAGAAAACTGAGGGGAAAATAATTAAAAAGAGTAGTTGGTTCTCTGGTAAGGGATTCAAGTTTGATGAAACAGAACAAGCTTTGGCTAATGAGAGGAAGAAGTTACAAAAAGCAGCTCTTGGTCTGCAAGATTCAGATGATGAGGATGCTGCAGTTGACACTGATGAGCAAACTGAAAGCATGTTTAATGCAAAGAAGAGAGTAAAGGATATGGCTGCTCCTGGAACATCAAGTGTTCCTGCTCCAACTGCAGGAAATGCTGAGAAATTAGAAATTGATAAGAGATTGGCTCTCAGAATCAACGCCCAGAAGAATTTGGGCATCGAGTCTCAGGTAGATGTGATGCAACAGGCCATCAATGCAATTCTTAGAGGTGGCACATTCTGGCTCCCACTGTTTCTGCAAAAACCATTGCAGAACAACTTGCCGAAAAGATCAATGCCAAGCTCAATTATGTGCCTTTAGAGAAACAAGAAGAAGAGAGACAGGATGGTGGACAGAACGAATCTTTTAAGAGATATGAAGAAGAATTAGAGATCAGTGACTTCCCACAGACTGCTAGGTGGAAAGTTACCTCTAAGGAAGCTCTGCAGAGGATCAGTGAATACTCTGAAGCCACAATTACAATCAGAGGAACATACTTCCCTCCTGGTAAAGAACCCAAGGAAGGCAAGTGGAAGATTTACTTGGCAATTGAAAGTGCCAATGAACTGGCTGTGCAGAAAGCAAAGGCAGAAATCACCAGGCTCATAAAAGAAGAGCTGATCCGGCTGCAAAATTCATACCAACCAACAAATAAAGGAAGATACAAAGTCTTATAGACATCGGAAAAAAGATTTTTACCTGTGCTGGTCTATGATAGATGTGGCAGTTGCAGTCTGCAGTTTACAATGTATTGTAAATCAAGATTTTTTAAATTCTGTCTTGCTGATTTTTTTTTTAAATACAAAAAACTGGTATTTGGTAAAGACATTTGTCCGTAAGTACCCCCACAATCAATCAAACTATATCTAAAGCCGGCCTGTTTTCAGAGTATGATGTCCTTTAATGTAAACTTAAATATCAATATTTTAAATGTCTGGATAACATTCTAGAGGTTTAAAAAATGGAAATATTTGAACTTTCTATTTAAGGCAATAAAGTACACAAGTCGTTAAGGGGCTATTCACTTTATCCTGTACTTTCAGTGAAATTGTGATCATTTCCTAAGAAAAGGTAAAATTCACTATCATATTTTGTGTCCCCACCTTGAGCTTAAATGTTACATAACTCTGTGGAACAATATGAACTGAATTTAAGAATGTTATAATAGAAGTCTTACAAAATAGGTTGAGAGTTTTTGTTTCAATTTTTATCATCATAAATGGGCAAAAAGTAGTTGGACTAATTTCGGTTTTTATACAAGTAAAGATTTAATAGTTAAAAAAACAAGAAAACAAAGGTCTCAAATTTCTAGATATTTTAGGTGTACATTCAGGTTTCCAAAAGATAACTGATGTGGTAACTTGAGAAACATGGAATAAAGATTTGGGCACCCCACAGGGAAGCCACACAAGGATAGTCTAGAACCTCTCAGTTAGTAATAAAGGGGCCCTGGTAGCATTCCTAGTCCTGTAGGGGAGAGGTAAATAATTTACTAAAATCTACAGACAGAGAGGCTTGTGAGGACAGGGCTGCCTGGCTGGATCTGTGACTTTTGGTCAAAGAAATAGTTAATGCCAGCACTCCTAGAAGAGGGAGGGAGCCAGGAATGTAACTACTTGCCACACCCTTCTCTCTTCTTGCAGTCCTTGCTCTTCTCTCTTCCTCCAGTCACTTGCTCCTGCTTTTTATTGGCTGAACTCAACTGACGTCAGGCAGTAAGGGAGCCCTGGAAGTAGGACATTGTGTATTTCAGCCTCCTAGGTGCACAGAGCAGGTTTGAGAATAGGGATTGGACTTGCGGGGCAAATGAAAGATATCCAGTGCAATAAGAAATCTCTACAGGTATCTTCCTCCTTTTATTTTTTCTTATGACTGTGTCTAGACAGGGGAATTCATTTTTCTACTAGAAATACTTTATGTATATTCATTTATGATTTTCACTCTAAGAGGTATTCTTTCAGTGAGATCTTGAAAATCCGAATCACTTTAATTTACATGTATAGAACTCAATGTCTATGAAAACAAGTGTAGCATCTATACATATGTATGTCATAAATGTATAACGTGTATTACACATCTAATAGAGTATATCATCTTAGTATTTAATAATCTATGATTATTCAAAGAACTCAATATGTAAACTCAAAATATACATGCATTGCTTTTTAAAAATTTTTTGGTTATGTATTATGTGACTATTTACAATGGAAAAGGACACACAGTTCAGTTTGATGGCTGTGTGTCAAATGAAAGCTAAATATCCTACTCCTATCCAGCTTTTCCTACCTATTCCTCTTTACTCTGCCCCTGATACTCAGACATCCTCAGGTGAAATGTTCACAGAATAAGAGAGGAAAAGTTGGTCAAATAGGATATTCCTTTAAATCTTGGATTTTAATTAATTATGTTTAATTATTGAACCCTTGCTTTTTTCTTTACTGAAAAATGTGGATGATGACCACTTGCCATTTTTTTATGCTGAAAAAGTTCTGCCTATCATAACTTTATTTGTTTATTTATTTATGAGAGAGAGTCTCACTCTGTTTCCGAGGCTGGAGTGCGGTGGCATGATTTCAACTCACTGCAGCCTCCGTCTCCTGGGCTCAAGCAAGCCTCTTACTTCAGTAACTTGGATTATTGGTGCACACCATTATGCTTGGCTAATTTTTTTTGTAGTTTTGGTAGAGATGGGGTATTACCATGTTGTGCAAGATGTTGTCAAACTTCTGGACTCAGGAGCTGGGATGACAGGTGTGAGCCACCACACCAGGACTGCCTATCATAACCTTAAATATTTTATGAAGCAATGTATGTAGAGTGCCAAACAAGTAAATTGCTAAAAAGAAAACTGTCTCCTGTGTTTTTAATGGAAAAGTAAATGTTTTTATATAGTTGCTAGATGAGTTAAGGCAATGGAACCTGTTTGTTAGATTTTGTAACTTTAATCCTTTACTTTTTTTTTTTTTTTTGAGGTGGAGTTTTGCTTTTGTCACCCAGGCTGGAGTGCGATGGCGTGATCACGGCTCACCGCAACCTCTACCTCCTAGGTTCAAGTGATTCTCCTGCCTAGGTCTCCCGAGTAGCTGGGATTACAGGCATGCGGCACCATGCCCAGCTAATTTTGTATTTTTAGTAGAGACGGGGTTTCTCCATGTTGGTCAAGCTGGTCTCGAACACCCAACCTCAGGTGATCCGCCCACTTTGGCCTCCCAAATTGCTGGGATTATAGGGGTGAGGCGCCACACCCTGCCTATTCCTTTATTTCTAACAGTTTTTCAGGATGTTGCTAGAGCAAAGTTTTATATTCACCTTTTTTACTTCATTTTCTTCAAAATGCCCCAGTTTTTCTTAGCTTTACAATTTTTTTTTCCAGAAATGATAACAGAGCAACGGTTTGGTAATACTAGAGTTTCTATCCTTTTTCTCTTCTTTGATCTGCCTCAAATGTTCTCACATGGCACGTGATCATTATGACTCCCATCTTAAGACAATTATAAACTGACATTAAACTTATAGTCATACCAGAACTAAGACACACCATCTCACGGTCTTCTTGCATTTGTGCAGGCTTTCTTTATGTATGTGTGTATTTTTACTTGTTTCATTTTTGTTTTTATACAAACCACCATCCCTTTTGTATTTTGGCAAGCCATCTATAATACTTGGTAGCCTTGAATTAATGTCAGCTTCGAACAGTAACAATATTCTGGTACCATTCGGATAAGTAAAAGAGTCTTAGTTGCCAGACAACTTCTCCGGAATTCTTTATTGCTGTCTTTGCTGTAAATATCTACCAGATAGTCCAAAAATGTAGCCCCAGGTTGGCATTTGCTAATAAGGTGCCAGAAGCCTATGACAAGTCAAGACCAATAAATACAACAACACCTTCCTACATCACAGTTTTAAGTGCTTTAAAATAGAGGATCAAAGTTGCTCTGTCCATTAGAAAAGGTCAGCCAAGATTAATCTACCTTCTCACTCACACACTAGATGACACCTGGCTATATGCTGTCGATTCAGCACTTGTACAAGTGTCAGAACCAAAACTCTTCATTTGCTCTGCTTTCTTTCTTTTTCCCTCTTATTCTTTTTCTGATATGACTGACATTATTCTGGTTCAATTCAATAAACCTGTACTGAGCACCCACTGTTCAGATACTCTCTCAGACCCAGGCCTCAAGGAACTTGAAAGCTAACAAATGATCTCTTAACCAGAAATTCTTGATGAAAACACTTAAAAGAGTGTAAAAAATTTCAACTGTCAAGAAAGCATCTTTTCAAAGTAGATGGATCTAAATTATCTTTATATCAAACCACCGTTTTGAGATGTATTATTTAAAGTTATTATATCTGAGAAGTCTCCTTTTTCTTTTACTCTTCACAAATAT
The DNA here is from genome assembly GCF_043159975.1 of Macaca nemestrina. Taxonomy (NCBI): domain Eukaryota; kingdom Metazoa; phylum Chordata; class Mammalia; order Primates; family Cercopithecidae; genus Macaca; species Macaca nemestrina. The sequence continues at coordinate 83,748,637 of NC_092133.1, read as the reverse complement.
TTTTTTCTTTTGTTCATTCTAGAAGAGTTTGATGTATTGGTTTTGAATGACCAGGATTATTTCAGAAGGATTAAACTAATAAAATATTATAGGCAACAAGAACAGTGAGGTGCTGAGAGGCATGTAAAAATGTGACACTATAGCATTTAATGGAAAGACTTACAGAAGGGAGCTAAAAATATATATTTTCACTACCAGAGCCTACTTTTACTACTAATAATACTGAACACAGCAAATTCGAACCAATTTAAATAATTAAAAAGCCTTAAATATGAATATGTCAACATTAATATTGATTTTAAATAGAATTCAAACATAACTGAGAAGAATTTGCTTGACAAATAATTATACAACCTGCATCTTTACGATATTGAACACATTTATATTGAAGTATTGTGATTATAAAAATGTTTATCTTGAATATATAATTTTCTTGTATAACATATATAATGTAGATAATGCCATTCATATTAGTATGTTTCTTCCCTGTTAACAATACAAAAAAGATATGTACATAATTAAGTCTTTTTCTTTAAGAGAACATTCAGAAAGCTTAAAAATAAATTTTAAGTGAAACACTAGCAAAACTTTGGCCTTTACTAAAATTGTACTTCTGTACCCACTTTAACCTGGTTCTGTAGTTTAGATTCTGATTTTATTTGTCAAAGGGATGCCTATGTACTCAATGCAAGTGACATAACATCCTTCATTCAATAAGAATCCAAGTGCATGAATAAATACATATCTATTGCAAATAAAAATAGGAGAGTAGATAATTATTGAGGTTTTTTTTTGACTAAAGTACAACACTCTCTAGTCATAAGAGCAAAAATATATTTACCAGTATAGCATGTTACTAATGGGTATTTATAAATGTAGCCTACCATATTTTTAATCAACTTAAAACATACATTTGGTAGGACTTAAGTTTAGCTGCATAAATGAGAGTAATGAACTTAGTTACAGACTTTTTGGATGTGTTTCCCACTTTAATTAAAAAGAGTAGTAATATTAACATTTAATTCTGCTTTATATTTTCAAAAGGATTAGTTCAGTAATGATTATAAACTTCCCTGGCATCTTTGCAACTATCAGCATCCTCAAATTTACAGATGAGGGAATTTTCAGAAGAAGGTTAAGTACTAGGAATAGATTTTGAATCCAGTGGATTTCCGTTACAAGACTGGCCTAGGCTAGTGCAAGGAGCTGGTAGCTTGCATTTATGCTAGAAAACAAGGCAAGGTGTTTGGTCTTTAATCAAATTATTCAAAATACAAATTATTTAAAATATTTAAAATAATATTATTATTTGAAATAATATTTGTATTCTGGGGTTTGTATTAAGTCAGATGAGAGTTCAGAAACCAGCTTTGCCACTTATGAGTCATATAATCTTGAGTGAGCTACTTTGGTATCTGTTTCTGTGTCTATTAGGCAGGAAGAATCATCGTACCTATGTCATGAGATTTCTGTTCAGATTTAAGAACGACCCTTTTTGCCCAAGACTTAGAAAATAGAGAGCATTTGTCAAATTTGAATACTACTATTGATAATGAAGATGATGATGATGATTTCCAGACAAATTAGGCTGAATTCATACACATAAGTGAGAGCTGGATAGAGTCTTCTACATTTAGACCAAAAATGTGGAGATTAATCTATATAGAGACCCCATATGGTGAAAACAACAGATTAAGATCAACAATTGCCTGGCAGAACAGTAGTTCTGTGTATGATTTGACAAGCAAATTATCCTGAGTTGTGATGTTTCCATTCTATTTAAAATCAATAGAACAGTCTCCCTCTCTCTCTCACTACACACACACACACACACACACACATAGTGTGTGTATATATGTATAGGGTGTGTGTATATGTATACACACACAGAACAGTCTCTCTCTCTCTCTAGATATATATATATCTATATATATATCTAGATTCCAACTCTAAAATTCTATGACACAAATATATTATTTAGATTGTATATTCACATTAATTTTGTTTAAAATCTCCATTATGCTTTAGAGGGGATTTCAATAAGAATACGTATACCCCATCACATTTTATCAAGCTGAAACTGATTATGCAAATTTTTCGTAGGTAATGTCCATTAATTCTTCTTAAATATTAGATTTTGGTAGAGGTATGTTATAGATTTACATGCGTAAAAACTATCCAAACTTATTTTAAACACCTCTACTATCACCTTCAGTTCTATTTAAGGTCAACTTAATAGATTTATATAGGTCCCAAGCTATTAGAGAAAATGATAAAATAATTTTTAGTTTAATTTTCCAAAATGCAGATGTTTATTGTATAAATAAAACTCTTTCCCAATGATTTGACCAGAATTCATAAAGTAGAAACATCTGTTGTTCAGACTCATCCAAACTATACCTTATTCTTTATTCTGTATTTATAAACCACAAAAGATAATGCTCACTAGTTGAAGTCTATAAGCTTTCATGCATTATTTATGAAGTCAGTAAAAATTTCAAGTATTTGCATAATAATTGATGTTAGCAATAAGAGTATGAGTTTATAAATGTTTCCAAGTGTCAATAAATGCCAGTGTTGGAGATAAACAGAAAAAGTGATTTAATCACACCTGATTTAGTGCTATTTTTCTTTTATATTTCAACAGTCAGTGGAATCTCGGCAGTAACGAAGAGAGAAACAAATTTTACATTGTTAAAAATAACATTTAGATTATATTTTTGTATGTGAGAATGTACAGATATTGAGTATAAGAATTCTACATTTTTGAGTTAGGTGAATTTAGGTATGTTTTGAATCATTTAACTTTGAGAGAATTCTGTATATTCACTAAAGGAAACATTCACATTAAATTGCTCATCTTTCTTTATCAGTCAATGAATCTCACTGATAACTTTGGAATACACCTTTTGGTAAAGCTATGTTATTATGTTTTAATTGTATTGAATAGGTCTGAGAAGCATTTTGTTTACAGAGCATTTGTAAAATAAAAAGTGATTAAATATGTGGATAATCTGTGTTTGTTTTCCTTTGAATGTGGAGATGACAGAAGTAAATATGATAGATGCCATGGGATTTTATTTTTTCAACTGAAGCTAGTAAATTCCCTTTGTTTATGGGTAATCCTATATAACTGAGCAAAGTTATTCTCTGTAAATCTCATTTATGTCTTTATATGTTGGTCATGATTATTTATATTTGTCTTTAGTAACTTTGGTAAGAGAAGAGGCAGGGTTAATTTAAGGAAGCCATAGACCAATCTGCTTTAGAAATTTTATTATCCTATTAAATCCAAGAAGCTGTAGGAATGATATATGGGACAAAATAAAAAGTTTATCTAAACGACAAACCTTATTTGAAATATAAATAAGTTAAAAAATAAAAAAAGTAAGAAACTATAATTTACAAAAAACACTTATTTTATGATACCATGTCCTGATTCCATTTCATTAGTTGGTCCAATCTTCAATGCCTTTTGCAAGTCCCATTACTTGACAGGAAGCCAAGAAAACATTTTCAGGAGAAAAAGGAATAGTCATCTGCCACTTCACTTGCTTCTGAAAGTGGAAATGATTTTCCCTAGAGGTTTTCTTCTCTTTTCTCTATTTGAGCTATCACCGCATCTCCCTTTTTTCAACACCTATCAAACCTTGGGAGGATCTAGGCTTTTCAAGAACTCTCTATACTGATGATACAGTGCATAGTTTTCCTGAAGTCAACAGCAAGAGGTGAAATAAGTAATTTATTTTTGTAGCTTCTATGTACGTTTGTCTCTCCGTATCCATAAGGGATGGATTCCAGGACCTGCCGCCCCACCTCCCATCCTCCAACAGATACCAAAATGCAGATGCTCAAGTCCCTTAATAAAATGGCCTAGTATTTGCATATAACCTACTTATATTCTCTCACATATTTTAAATCCTTTTTAGATGACTCGTAACACTTAATACAACGTAAATGCTGTATAAATAGTTGTTATGCTGTATTGCTTAGGGATAAACAACAATAAAAATGTTTGTACATTTTTCTTGTTATTAGAATCTTCCTCAAAACCCGCAGCTCAGTTTTTGCCACCCAGCTTTAAGGCATATTCTGATTAGTGAATAAAGTCAGGTAGAGCACTCTCCTTTCATGCAGCCATCCATTTTTCCTTATGAATATTTTCTATCCAAAGTTGTCAATTGAACTCGTGGATACAGAAAGGTATATTTACCAGCAGAAAGCAAGAAAACTGTGTGTGGCAATATGGGAATGTTTCTCTAGATTTTTCACTCAGTGTGTGTGTGTTGTTTTTACTTTATTTGGTGAATACTAGGCAACTCTACATCACCCCAGACCCTAGTAATTTATGGATATCAAGACTGAAAGGAAACAATGGACATGAAATGAATTTATTACTTACATGGTATTATTACCTACTAAAGGGCAAGATAATCCACAACAAAAGAGGCTCAGGTTCAGTGAGAAGTGAAACCTAAGGAAAAAGCGGAGTTCCAGTATTTAATGGGGTAAAGGGTTGGGCCCAACTGAGTCCCTTACCGTCAGCCCCAGTAGGTCAGGATTTCAATGGTTTGAACTTTCCTGCCATAGCCAAAGGAGAGACTCTGAGTTTTCTTATTGCTTGCCTAAATGTGGGGAAAAAGAAAAAAGGGGAGGAGGAGATCTTCAGAGTGATTGACAGTTAACAGTACCAATAGAGTGAAACTCTTTATCACAGCTTGAGAGCAACTTCGAGAAGTAAAAATAGGAGATGTAGTCTACAGACACTTAAGAAATTCACATTGTGCCAGGAAGGCTAAGCATCCATTCATCTACAAGTTGAAGAAAAATAGAAACTGGGTTTGATGAATGACAGTATGAGCGCTACATATAAGACATTTTCTAGCCTTTCAGAGAAGGAAGTTAGGAGTACATGAAAAGATTATTACTGTTCCTGTTTGCCTTTGAAGATTACAGAGGATTACAGTCAGCATGCAGAGACAATATTGTTGTAACTTACAGTTTTAACAATGAATTCTATTGCTAGAATTTCCTTTTTTTAATGTTTTCCATAAGAAAATTCCTGCAGTTCTGCTTATTGTTTCCAGCAAGAACCTTAGAACCTTATGTTTCCATTAGGTTCTTCTTAATGATGTACACTGGAGGAGATGGAGGGAATTTCATTATTCTATTCTAAAACATACCCCCTCCCAATTTAAAAATGGAATGTTTGAATACTGACGTGTAAATGATTCATGATATTGTCAACCTCAGCTTACTTAGGAAAATAATAAAATGATCAGTCATCTAAGGCATGACTAATGGATTCTCTAGAATTTAGCTTCTTATCTTCCTTCGTCTGATTACCTTCTTTTGGGCATGTCACAGCTCCTGATGAACATAGACAGTAGATAAGACAGTTAACCACATTAATGTTTCAAAACACTTTATTATTTGTTTAAAATTGCAGTTTGAAGTTAAGTTGGAGAACCAGATGCCACTTTTACAAGGGGAAATAATAAATGATTTGTTTTAATTATGTATGTGGCCCAATTATCATGAGTAATAACTGAAGCAGTATTTTTAAAGGTTAGAGAAGTTCTGTATATATTAGAGTGGAGAAACTTTAACGTTCTAAAACTGAATAAAATCTTTTCTTAAGAAGAAAGATTTTGTATTCAATTAAATGTTATAATTAGTTACAATATATGGGATATCTGTAGGAAAAAAATTGAATAATCTGCTTTCTCAAGGTTTTATTTAAGGACATTTCTTTCCACATTAGGTAGTTCAGGATAATAGTGGTTTTGTTTTCACAATCTTTCTTGTCAAATCAAAATTCATACAGAAATTCATGTGAAAAAGTGATTGACTATCCTTTTACAATTTACTTGATAAAATCTAAGTAGCCAAGAATTCAAGCCTAGAAGACTCTGACTAATATTATCCCTTATGCTAAGAAATAATATTCTAAACCTATTTCTTAGGCTATTACTGCCATTTGACCCTTCATAAGCTGTTATGTTTCAATTTATTCAAATAACATGTAATTGTCCAATAAGTTTGGATTGCCTCAGTAACAGATCTATAAAAGGTTAATGGGCCTTAAAAAGGGAAGAAATCCTGTCATGCGCAACAACACGGATGAACCTGGGAGACAAGTGAAGTAAGCCAGGCACTTAAAAACAAGTATGACATAGTCTCACTTATACGTAGAGTTTAGATAAGTAAAACTCATAGAAACAGAGTTAATTAGTAGTCATCAGAAGCTAGGGCATGGGGAAATTGCAGAAATGTTGGTCAAAAGACACAAAATTCCAGTTAGCCAGGAAGAGTAAATTCGAAAAATTGATTGCACATCATGGTGACTACAGTGAATAACAATACATTTATATTTGAACATTGGCAATAGAGTAGATTTTAAGTATTCTCACCACACACACACAAATAGTAAGTAGGTGAAGATGTTGTAGAGGCCCAAATTCGGGCTCATGTACCGGATGCTCACTTGAAACCAAACACTGACACACCAATGCTTGGGGATAGATAAAAGTTTATTCCATTTTGCCAAGGTGAGAACGCCGCAAGATCTCTCAGATGTGTCTTAACAATAAGACAAAGCAGAGGGGGTCGGGCGTGGTGGCTCACGCCTGTAATCCCAGCAATTTGGGAGGCCAAGGCAGTCGGATCATGAGGTCAGGAGATCGAGACCATCCTGGCTAACACGGGGAACCTCATCTCTACTAAAAATACAAAAAATTAGCCGGGGGTGGTGGTGGGTACCTGTAGTCCCAGCTACTTGGGAGGCTGAGGCAGGAGAATGGCGTGAACCTGGGAGGCAGAGCTTGCAGTGAGCAGAGATCGTGCCACCGTGCTCCAGCCTGGGCAACAGAGAGAGACACCGTCTTAAAAAAAAAAAAAAAGACAAAGCAGAGAGGTGTTTTTGCAGCTAGAGAGTAAGAGAGGGGGAGTTTTAGGGAACCAAGGGGAAAGTCCGTGTTTCTTTAATCTCTGATAACATCCTGAGCAACCAGACTTCTGGGCCTCAGCAGTTAGTTGCAACATCCTTATAGGCATTCATTCCTTTTGCAAATGTTTTTTGTTACCTTGAAGTTATCTTCTCCTGGTTCACAAAGAAATAGTAAATCAACGGTTTGCAATTGTATTGTGAGAACAAGGGATGTTGGCTTTTGTGCAAGCAAGCAAGGGCCTAATTCGAATTTTCATTATCTCAATCACTAAAAATGCTGAGGTATTGAAATCTCAAGGGGTCTGATTACAAGGTAATGCATATAATGCGTTTGTTTAACTTGACTTAGCCGTTCCACAACGTATGTATACTTTAAGACATCATGTGGTACACCTTAAATATATACAATTTATTTGTCAATTAAAAAATAAATAATTCAAAAGAAAAGCCACTAGTGGGAAGACACAAAGATGAGATAACAGGAAATGATAAAGAAAGAAGAGGAAAAATGTCAATATCGTTTCAAATAATGAAACATAAAAAAACGGAATCAACAGTGGTACTTTTTGATATGATCTTGAAAGTTAGCAGAGGAAAAAAAATTATATGAACAATCTAGTTTTATAAATATTGATCTAGAGACACAACAGAAAATAGTTCAGAATATGTTTGAATATAAGAGAATGTAGTTAAATATCAGCTTGGAAACTTTATTTGGAAAATATTAACATATAATGAATAGTTCAACACTTCATAACAGAAAATTTCTCTAGAAGAAAAATATAGACAGAAAGCAGCCAAAAACTAGTATTTGAACCTTTTGAAGTATCATTACAACTAATGTTTTGTGTATTAGTTTGTTTTTGGAAATGCTGGGCCTAAGAAGCATCAGAGGAGAAACGTACGAAGCGTTTTCACTTTTAAGCCAGGTGAGAAAAAAATCTGCCTTCTACTTTGTCGTGGCTCCCAAAGGGGATGAGAATTAAAAAAAAAAAAAAAAAGAGGGAGACCTGATCATCAGAGCATATATAGTGTTGTGAAGGCAGATGTAGTAAAATATATTACCTAAAAAAGCACTGAAGAAACTGAAATGCAACTTGCTAATGAAGATAGGTGTGGAAAAGAGATATGAAATGAGTGCTTTTGGAAAAAAGATCACAATAAGAGGATTTCTGTGAAAAGACTAAAAACACAAAGTCAAATAAAATATATCACAGAATGTAAATAATAGACACCAGCTGCACGGGTTTTAAGACTGGTGAAGGAAAAATATAAGAATATAATTAAGAATGAGATTCTAGAAAAGTAAGAAACATACAGACATTCAGCAATATCTAATGGTTTAATTTCATGGAACAAAATTAGGCATTTATTAGAAAGTGTGTTTATAAGGAAACCATAGAATGAGAAGAATCCTTAACCCTACTCAACTTGAACCATTATGATACATCAAATTCACTTTTGATGGCAGAAATTATGATATATTTTTTTAAAGTAACCTAGCCTAAAGTACGTCCTTAACCACTATCATTTAGACAATTTTTTAAAAGCCCTTGCATTGTGTACAGGAGCAAGCTCATAAGTGGAAACTTATTGGGCATTCAGGGGCAAACTGGTGATATGAAATTAGATTCTCTTTTTTTTCTGTTTTTATTCTAAACAAAATTTTACTTCCACCTCCTACTAAGAAAGATCTGCTTATATTCGTTTCCTGTATGGTTTGATGTATGAATAAAGTGTGATAAATATAAAATAAAAGATGGGTAAATTTTTACATACACTTTCATAGCATTTATGGAGTAAGAAAAATAAAGAAAAGCAAAAAAACTACAAACAAAACAATTGAGAAGTGAAAAGTCAAGGGCTTTGACTCAAAGGAGCAGAATGCTGGGGTGAGAATCCTCATGACATATGAAAAATGGAACCCAGGACACACAGTAGACAATTGGCAATTGAGAAAAGGAGAAACAGCTCCATGGAAACAGTACAGAATGATTCTTTCCTTGACCTTAGGAGAAAGAAATCTATCTTAATTTTGTCAGATTAAGTAAAGATTTCTGTGGCCATATAAAAATGTGTAATACAATATAAGAAAGTGCTTTCCTCACATGTAGTTAAAGATGGATGATTGTTCTGATAAAAAATATGCTTAGACCTAAACTTGCTGCCAGAGTTTAGGAAAATAGATGCCAGGCACTAGACTAAACCAAGGTGCTCATGCCATCACTGGCAAATAGTAAGCTCACAGTCATCTCAAATAACTGCAAGATTAATAGATGTTTCAGGAAACAATAGATAAGTAATTTAGAGAAATGGATAAATGTGTAATGATATGACAAGCTTCTGTGCTAGTTTATGAGTGTTTTAGCTTAGAGAGAGTTAGGTCAATTAGGTCAGTCTGTCAGGTACTTCTCACAGTTGAAACTGTATAAAATTAAAATACTCAGATTTCAGATTTCAGGAAAAAAATGTGTAAGTGAGATGTGATGTACAGAATAAAATCCTTATATTTGAAGGAACATATGATGGGAATACCTAGAAAATGGTCTGGAAAGAATGATAATAAATCGATGCTACTCTTTATTTGGCTACTCCAGGTCAGGGAGCATGGATCATCCGTGAGCATGTCTACAAAGAGGACAAAGTGGGAAGTACTATGGGGTCTCCTGCATGTGCCATGCACACTATAGTCTATGTGAGTGCTGTTCCCTGGAATCATGTAGTGTATAATCTTCCCTTCAGCAATGGGATGGGTAATGTTTATGATGTGAAGCAAACTTTTTCTTTATACTCTATACATTTGTTTTTGTTTTTACAGCAAGATTTTTTTCAGATACCAATTTTATAATGAATGAGAATGATAATGAGGGACAGAAATACCAGGTAGATATTCTCCCCACTTCTTGTTGTTGTATTACCTAGACATCCTGAATTAGTTTTAAAAAGAACGATGATTTTCTTTCTTCTCACAATACTATTTAAGGAGGAAGACATGTGAAGACTTTGTATATAGATCCAATAAGAAGATTTTAAACACGTGCATGTAAACTTGGCCGACAAGAGGCACTTGGGTCTAGAGAGGCTGGCAGCATATAGCAGAACTTTAGCATAGCCTAGAGCTCTGTTACAGAAATTATGGGCTGGAAGAAGAGACAATGGTGAGCTGATGGAAGTCAGAGCAACCAGGTTAATTAATTAGGACTCTCAATAAACACTAGAACAAAAATGAAGAAGACAGTAATCCACTAGAACAAAATAGAAACCAAGGAGTCACTACCTATCCATAGACCCAATAACAATAGATGACAATTTTTGATAAGAAAATTAGAAGCAGGAGAGAAGATAGCATTTTATGAAAAAGAAAGAGCTTGTAGTCAGTCCGACAGAAGAATATTTAATTCTTGGATCCTCTATTTACACGTGCTAGTGTATCTTCCTCTCTGGATCTGTTCCCATATAAGGGATATAATAATTATTATTTCATACAGACATTTTGTCATGTTGTTGATACATTTGTGTGAGTTACATGAATAATGTATCTAAGTGACTTGTACATTTCCTGGCAGGTAGATGTTCATTAAATGATGGGTCTCTACCAATATCTAATATGAAAAGAAATTCCCATTTCCCAAGAGCTTCAGAAGATGAATATGAACTCATCTTAGAGTTGAAGAATGTATCAGACAGGAAGAGGTCAGAAAAAGATCCCAATCTATATATGTCATGGGTTTAATATAGGGACTAAGAAGGAGACTTATCTCATGACTAGATGGTGTGCATAGGCAAAGAAAGGAAAAGAATGCTGCTATTTTCATAAAGGCCGAAAATGCAATAATTATGGGAAAGTTGCTAACAATGATTTTAGATGCTTGTCAAACCTAAACAGGAGGTCACCAGAAAAACGCTCCAAACCTCTTCACTATGCCATCCACATCTTACACTCATGCCCTCATTTAGCATAATTTCACCTGGAGCTCTAGTGTCCTGAGAGCCTAGAAAATGTGGTGTCTAGGTTTCTCCCTTGTAATTTAAACACTACTTCAGAAGTTGGAAGACATGAGTGGATAACAGGAAACCTGTTACTGGATACAACTTGATTAATTTAAATATGATAAATAATGGTGTTTCCTAACCACAAGTTGGGTTTTTTACTACAGAAAGCCAACGCACTGGGCTTTCTCTTCTTACTACCCACTACAGTTACAGTTAAATAATAAATGGTATAGTCTTTATTACTTGAATTTCTTATAAGATGTTTAAACTTCATGAAGACAGATAGTAGATCTGTGTATTTTAATCATTTTTAAGTGCCCAGAACTTCAGTTAATCACATAAATAAATATTTCTTTTCTTAAAATGAAACAATCTGCATATATACAACTCCACTCTGAAGAAAGGCAATTATTTACATAATTATGCAGAAATTCCTATAATTATGTAAATAATTGCCTCTCTTCAGAGTGGAGTTGTATGTGTGCAGATTGTTTCATTTAAAAAAAAATATGTATTTATTTGTTATAATAAAAAAGGCTTTATATAAAGCCTTTAAGGCCTTTTTTTTAAAAAAAAAAAAACAGGAGACTATCCCTCCAAAAGTGACTCATAGTTCTACCTGTTGTATAATCAACACTTTATTAATTTATGGATTTAATACACTGTTTATCCCCAAGATTTCCAAGATCCCAAGTCCAATATAGTCAAGGCTCAAGAGCAAAGTACTTACACTTTACCCTCACTACACCCCTTGTCTTTTATACTCCACCACGTACCACCTCCCAGAAGTTGCTGTAAAAAGAATAATTTACCTACATATACGACCATTAGGATTCAGCCTTGAAGCAGACATGTGGGAAAATATAATATTCTATCCTGTGGCAACTTTTCTTTACTTGTTTTGTTTTAATATTTTTCTGTACCCTAAGAAATAGTCATTTTAACAGATTCTCAATTATAGACTAATATTTATCAGGGATTCATTATAAAATATGCTATTAATTCCCTTGATGGTAGGAGCAGATAGAGAGGAATATATGGTTCCATGTCTTCAACCTCCTCTGTGCTCTCTTATCTCAAGTTTATTAGTCAATTAATCTGCTTCTGTTATTGTATCTCTAGGTCCCCCGCCTTTCCCTGTCTCTCAATCACTGTGGTTTATTATTCCTTAGCACTCTAATAATAAATGCCAGAAGCTATGTTTCCTCACTAAGACATATCCTGGGAAGTCAATAAATACTGTTGAGAGACAAGATTTCTCAACTTCGTTAAGATACAGATTTCTATCATTAACAATTCTGATTTAGCAAACATTTATTGTCCCCCAATCTTTCTAACTTAGTTTATCTCACTGAATTCTGTGGCCACAATTTGTTGTGTGAATAACTTACTGAACTCGCAACAGGTGGTGAATTGTTAATGGCAATGTCAAGGCTTAAATCTCGCTCCACTGGTTCACCCATGGCTGCTCTCACATACCAAGCTAGAATTCAATTAGAAAGTTGCCGATCAGTAACTCCAGAACACTGGCCAGAGGGTCAGAAGAGCTGACTCATGGACATTCTCATTGTAGATAAAGGATTTGTCAGATTTAATAGTAGTTCTTATGTCTTTCATTTCTAAAAATTAACAGTTCCAGTAGTCTCATGATTTAGGCAAATTTGCTGTTGATTGGGGTAGAATAGTAGAAGTATATTAATAAAAACACCTTTTTAAAATTACAAAGTATTCTTTGCACTGCTGACGTGATTCATGAATGAGAAAATTTGAATTACTACACATTAATATTTTTCCTAGCTCTCATACCTATATGAGTCTCAGAAAGGACAGAAGTGAACAGAGATAAGAACGCAACCCTCTCCAAGCAAATGCTCAGGCGATTGTGTATTGTTCAATGATTAACTGATATTTTAAAATGTTTCCAGGAAGACTAGAACACTTTTTGTGAATTATGTTCTTAATTTTATACTCACAGCTACTAAAGCGAGAGGGCTTCTTAGTAACAAATTATTTTTACAGTAATCAAAGAAAGGTTAAAATAAGAGAGTAAGATACCTAAGGCCACATGGAGAGTAAATGTCATAGCTGGAAATTTGGAAACGGTTTTGTGATTCTCATCATTTTGTGTTTTGTATTATTTTGTCTTTTAATATAGACTTCTCTGAATTATTTTATTTCTGACATAGAGTAATATTAGACTAGGCCTTTATTTTTACAAAGTGTAATATTTGTATTGTTTAATAAATAGGTAGATAAATAAATATGGAACAAAATAATGAGCAGTTATCATAAATGTTTACATATGTAGAAAATTGTTTTTTAATAGATAACCTATATAAAATAATTTTTTGACAAACATGTATGGTTCAGGAGGGCATTTTAAATTAAATGTTCAATGCCATTTTAAGAATTTGATTCTCTAGATTAAAGAATATCCACAAAATTTGATAATACCTTAAAAAATAGATGCCAAATAAATATATCTAGAATCCTCTAGAATTTATTTATTGATGAAATCATAAGGAAAATAATTTTCATGTGTAATTTATTAAATGATAAGTGACTTGTCGTTTCATTTACTTGGGAAATAGCATAATAAAGTCTTCAGGAGGTTTTCCTCTAGCTGGTAATTTTTGAGGATTAAAAAACTTGACCCAGTTTTGAAAATATTTTACCTCCTGCCCAAAAGCCACCTGCAAATAGCTTATTTGCATGAGCATTAAACATAAGGGCTTCCAAGTTCCTTTCACTTATTACTGGGATAACAAGCCTCCGTTCATTAAGCGCAGCATCATTTTTGTTGTGAATGAAAAATCAACCAACTTTCTGCTACATTTGGCTGCAAATCTATAAGCTTTGAATAAACAGTAGACAGTCAATTGCCACGTGAAAAAAACTTCAAATCACATGAAGTTTTTTTTTCTCCCCAGTCAAAATGCCATTTAATATAATTTCATTTCATTTTTCAGAACAACCAAGACTTTAAAAATAGATCAGGTTTTATGGTGCAGTGTGGAAAACATGTATTAGATAATCTAAGGATAAGTCTGTTCGTGGTTCATGTATTAACTCTCTCAATGTCCAATTGCCCATAAAGATTCAAATAGTCACTACAGACAGAATAATCTCACTATCAAAAACTGGCATTTGCATTGAAAAGTCATTTCTACTCATTTTTGAGAAACTGGTAGCAAAGTTATTAATTTTATTAAAAACCTAGAATCAATCTCAGTGAAGATCCTAATGGGTTTTTTGCTAGGCAAAAAGATGAGGGCAGTTTAACCGTAGCAATAGCTACAATAGCTGCAAAACATGGCATTTAAAACATTTATTTAATTGAAAAATAAAGAACAGCCTCAGCATCCATAAAATTCAAAGCCCAGCATTAGCACTTTTCCCCCACTGCTTCCAAATGAACCTCATCCTCCTTACTTTAAACCCTCAGAACAGTTGCCTATAAGTAGAATTATTAGCCAGACATTTGGGAATATCTTTCAGTGTAGCCATATGAAAATCCACCAGAGCACACATTAGAAAACTCTTTCAGTAATGGAGCAGACAGCTGTGGCTCATTAAAATGTTTCACCAGATAAACTATAAGAAGACCATTTGTTCTCATAATTTGTTACTTTTATTAATGAAGCCTCCCAATATGATGACCTTCTCTTTTTTATTAGCAGCAATATTAAATTTTGTCCCCAGATTTATGCATATTTGGGTTCTTATCTTTCTTAAACTTCAAGTTCATTTAGCCCCCTGCTGAATCCTTATTACATATTTATGTTATGTATTATTCCCAGCTTTAAAATTCCCATTTTTTAAATTGATATTAACACCTCTTCTAAACCATTTTTTCTCTTTTCTTTTCTTTTTTGGAGATGGAGTCTTGGTCTGTCGCCCAGGCTGGAGTGTAGTGACGATCTCTCGGCTTACTGCAAGCTCTGCCAACCGGATTCATGCCACTCTCCAATCTCAGCCTCCCGAGTAGCTGGGATTACAGGCAACCGCCACCACACCCAGCTAATTTTTTGTATTTTTAGTAGAGATGGAATTTGACCATGTTAGCCAGGATGGTCTTGATCTCCTGACCTCGTGTTCTGCCTGCCTTGGGCCTCCCAAAGTGCCAGGATTACAGGCATGAGCTACCGCACCCGGCCCTAAACCATTATATATATGTGTGTGTGTGTGTGTGTGTGTGTGTGTGTGTGTGTAATGGATACAGAATTTCGTTATGTCCCAAATTTTTGTTTATTCCCTATTAAATGACGAGTATCCTAAATTATAGAAGAACAGTTATGTCTTTGCAGGTTTTAATAAAAAGTAGCCAGACCAGTTCTGTGACTCTAAAACCTTCACTGACCTCAATTACCTGTGCTCTTATGTAAAGAGAGGACTAGACATTCCAAGAATTATCATATAGAAAGTGAACTAGTTGCCTAAGTGAGAGTGCTTTTAATTATTTTCTCTTTTGTGAGGAGAACTAAACTTGCTTTAGTTCTAACTTGCTTTAGTTCTCCTTCCAAATAGGAAGAGAGCTCAAAAAGACTGGGGGCAATTTCAAGAAGGAAAGAATGGGATATCCCTCTCCTGCTGGCACTCAGCATTGCACCCGTCCTGCAATGGAACCATAGGTGAGACAGTTTTGGGAAAGTTTGATAGGTATCCTCAAGAGTTTCAAGATGAAGCTAAACATGGCCAGTTGTTACCTGCTTCTTGCTTTCAAAATTCTGAAGGCTACATGCTTGTTGAGGCAGTTTTTAATGGCAAGATGGGGAAAGAGAAAAGATGCCAGATTCTTCTTCCCACCTTAGATGAGTGAATATGCTAAATATAGGCAAAGTGCATGCCACAAAATATGTAAGAGGCTTCAGGTACCCACTGGCAAGTGTTTGCAAGAAGTCAGCAGGAAAACAAATTCCTCAAGTTAACAAATAGGTAGCACATAGTTACAAAGAACTTAAAGATTCACTCCCTGACAGAAGAAGCATTTTGCTGCCTGCCTCTTAGTAAAAATTAAGACCAGATTATTATTAAAAAAAAAAAAAAAAAAAAAAAGCTTCTCTCTTTTCTTTTAATTCTTCCTGCTACAATTCTTGTTTTCCCCATGACAATCCTAAGGGACCCATAAACAAAAGAGGGAAATCTGGATAAACAACCACTGGTCTTCCTGTTACGTATCAGTTCTGAACTGGGGGTGAGAAACAGATAGGGAAAATGTTTTAATTTGATTGCAAAATTGTAGTTTTAATTTACATGCAACTACACCTTTTTAAAACCTGAAAGTAAGTCAAATTTACCAAAAATAGATTTATTGAATTTCAATTTTGTTGTAACTTTGTTTGGAAATTACTAGATAGCAGGAGGTTGGCTGGAGTCATTGTCAAGTGATGGGAAAAAGAGATTCCAATGAGCATGTTTCAAGGTAGTGATGGGAGGGAACAAAAAAAAGTATTTCTTCATTTACACCAATAAGTATAACCAATAGATTTGACTGATAAACCTGTTACAGAGAATTAAAAACCACTAAATGTATCAAGGTGATTGATTGGATTAGTATATTGCATATTCAAGCAGTGGCTCATGTCTACAGAAACCCTTTCCCCCCAAAAATCTAATCAAACAGTTAAGGTGCATCCACATATTAGATTTAATTGTATGCCAGACTAAAATCAGGCCTCACTGGACAATAGAGGCAATTTTGCTAACAAGATAGCATGAGTTGAGAGTGTGAACCATCAAAACCAATGTAAAAACTGATTCCTGTTTATCATGTTATCATTATATATATGTAGGCCTTATGATTAAAATTTGAAAAGAGGATAATACTACCAATACTGCAACTACTAATACTTACAACATTTAATAGCCTAGGATACTGCTATACATTACTATAGACGTTATAAACACTGTACACTTCATCACACTAAATTTATTAATTTTTTCTTCAGTAATAAATTAACTTTAGCTTACAGATAATTTGTTCATCATCTTGGCTGAATGTTCTACTTGATGTTTAATGATTTGTCCCATTGTTGTTTATTAGTGCAATTCCTATATCCTTTGCTTTGTGTGTCTAGCAACGCTGCAGGATATATGTAGCCTTGTTCATTCACTATCCTGGAGAAAAACTGGAGACCTTGCTCCAAATGAAGAATATTAGTTTTTGTAACTGCTGGTAAAGAGTATACATTTTTACAGTTACAACAAAACTCCTTTTTAGGGCTTCCCTCCTTAGGAGTGACAAGGGAAGCTTTATTCAGATTTCTCATGATTTAAATCAAGGCTTTGTGAGTTTTGACATAATTACTCTCCGGTCTGTTTTTAATAACAGTTCTCTACGGATCAAGTGGATCAAGTGGCAACCCAAGTCTAGTGCAAACCAGAGATGAGGTAGCTATGGAAGAGACAAAGGTGTGCATTTTGGTTAATATCTTATTAAACTCATACTTTGCATTTTCCACCAATGTTAGATTTTGAATCTTGATTTTGTGATGTTACCTATTTAGTTTTAAAATTATGTGGTAAGTGTAACAAAGTAGACTTTCATAGGTACTTAATAAGTACAGTTTTTATGTTTGGGAATTAAAATATTATGAGCTTTCTCTTTTTAATTATAGCATATTTGGTGTGTAGGTTAAGGACAATCAGAACTAACACAAGGGATAAAAAGCATATATAAAGATCAATTAAATTAACTAATTTCTGTGCTTGAAAATTTAATGATTCCTTTAAGAATTTCCAGAGCTATAATGGCCCTTGGAGTGAAACTTCTGAAATGTTTCTCTTTGGTATATATGTCTTAACTTATTAATAGTTCAGAGAACTATGCTGCTAAGCTCTAGGTTTCTTTATATGTTCCTTTTTTAGATTTTTAAATTTTGTTCATTCATAAAATATTTTATCTGACTAGTAAACCAAAACACATTGCATATAAAGGCCACTGACTTGTCTTTTGTTATAGTATCTAACTTTATTATAAGCCAGGGTAACTTTACTTTCTTCAATTAAATTTTCAAAAACACAAACAGAAAATCCCATTAAATGTCGATGTGTTCTTTGACTTAGTATTCTAATTCACTTTTATGACTTACTTTCTTT
The DNA here is from genome assembly GCF_043159975.1 of Macaca nemestrina. Lineage (NCBI taxonomy): Eukaryota > Metazoa > Chordata > Mammalia > Primates > Cercopithecidae > Macaca > Macaca nemestrina. Next base: position 83,730,597 of record NC_092133.1, on the reverse strand, counting down.
TCTGTTGCTGAACCTGTTTCTAATATTGCCTTTCTGCTGTGTCTCTATTAGCTGCTTCTATTTTACCTCAGGCTGGACAATCAGATAAATAAGCTTGGAAGACTTGTGTGACATTTAATGTTGATGAGACAGAGTAGAGGTCTAAAATAAGGAATCATTTTTTCTTTCCACAGATATTTGTTGGGCAGCTGCATTTGGAACCTGTCCTTTGTTTGCAATATAGTCCAGGCAAAATACATCATGCTCATGGTTAATCACAATAATGAGAAGGCCCAGGCATGTTATGAGACCCAGTGTAATCTGGGTCATGTGGTGAAGCTTCCACATGCTAATCTGATAGAAAATCTAACCTTATCTGTATATGGTTATTAATGTTAAAACATGAAACTTTTAAAAGACCTTTTATTTTGTCAAAGATTTACTTAAGCAAAGCACATTGCACAGTGCCTGGCACTTTTAAATACTCAACAAATATTGTTTTTATTGTTTATTTTTTATACTCATGGGAAAACTGCTATTTTAAATAATCTTTAATTGTTTGCTATGTATTTTCAAGTTAAAGTATCTAAAAGTAGATAGATTTTGGCACAGTTCCAAGATGGCCGAATAGGAACAGCTCCAGCCTCCAGCTCCCAGCATGAGCGACACAGAAGACGGGTGATTTCTGCATTTCCAACTGAGGTACTGGGTTCATATCACTGGGGCATGTTGGACAGTGGGTGCAGGACAGTGGGTGCAGCCCACTGAGTGAAAGCCGAACCAGGGCTAGGCATCCCTCACCCAGGAAGTGCAAGGGGAAAGGGATTTCCCTTTCCTAGCCAAGGGAAACCGTAACACACAACACCTGGAAAATCAGGCCACTCCCACCCTAATACTGCACTTTACCAAGGGTCTTAGCAAATGGCACACCAGGAGATTACATCCTGTGCCTGGCTTGGAGGGCCCCATGCCCACGGAGCCTCCCTTATTGCTAGCACAGCAGTCTGAGATCTAACTGCAAGGTGGCAGTGAGCCTGGGGGAGGGGCGCTTGCCATTGCTGAGGCTTGAGTAGGTAAACAAAGCAGCTGGGAAGCTCAAACTGGGTGGAGCCCATTGCAGCTCAAGGAGGCCTGCCTGCCAATGTAAACTCCACCTCTGGGGGCAGGGCATAGCCAAACAAAGGGCAGCAGAAACCTCTGCAGATTTAAATGTCCTTGTCTGACAGCTTTGAAGAGAGTAGTGGTTCTCCCAGCATGGAGTTTCAGATCTGACAATGGACAGACTGCCTGTTCAAGTGGGTCCCTGAACCCGAGTAGCCTAACTGGGAGACACTCCCAACTAGGGGCAGACTGACACCTCACACCTCACACGGCCGGGTACTCCTTTGAGACGAAGCTTCCAGAGGATCAATCAGGCAGCAACATTTGCTGTTCAGCAATATTCACTCTTCTGCAGCCTCCGCTGCTGATGCCCAGGCAAACAGGTTCTGGAGTGGACCTCCAGCAAACTCCAACAGACCTGCAGCTGAGACTGTTAGAAGGAAAACTAACAAACAGAAAGGACATCCACACCAAAATCCCATCTGTACATTACCATCATCAAAGACCAAAGGTAGATCAAACCACAAAGATGGGGAGAAAACAGAGCAGAAAAGCTGAAAATTTTCAAAATCAGAGCACATCTCCCCCTCCAAAGGAACGCAGCTCCTTGCCAGCAATGGGACAAAACTGGATGGAGAATGACTTTGACGAGTTGAGAAAAGAAGGCTTCAGATGATCAAACCTAACCGAACTAAAGGAGGAAGTTCAAACCCAGCTCAAAGAAGCGAAAAACCTTAAAAAAAGATTTGATGAATGGCTAACTACAATAGCCAATGTAGAGAAGTCCTCAAATGACCTGATAGAGTTGAAAACCGTGGCACGAGAACTACGTAACAAATGCACAAGCTTCAGTAACCGACTCAATCAACTGGAAGAAAGGGTATCAGTGATTGAAGATCAAATGAATGAAATGAAGTGAGAAGAGAAGTTTAGAGAAAAAAGAGTAAAAAGAAATGAACAAAGCCTCCAAGAAATATGGGACTATGTGAAAAGACCAAATCTATGTTTGATTGGTGTACCTGAAAGTGACAGGGAGAATAGAACCATGTTGGAAAACACGCTGCAGGATATTGTCCAGGAGAACTTCCCCAACCTAGCAAGGCAGGCCAACATTCAAATTCAGGAAGTACAGAGAATGCCACAAAGATACTCCTTGAGAGGAGCAACTCAAAGACACATAATTGTCAGATTCACCAAAGTTGAAATGAAGGAAAAAATGTTAAGGGCAGCCAGAGAGAAAGCTCGGGTTACCCACAAAGGGAAGCCCATCAGACGAACAGCAGATCTTTTGGCAGAAAAGACAGAAGAGAGTGGGGGCCAATATTCAACATTCTTAAAGAAAAGAATTTTCAACCCAGAATTTCATATCCAGCCAAACTAAGTTTCATAAGTGAAGGAGAAATAAAATCCTTAAAGACAAACAAATGCTGAGAGATTTTGTCACCACCAGGCCTGCCCTACAAGAGATCCTGAAGGAAGCAGTAAACATGGAAAGGAACAACTGATACCAGCCACTGCAAAAACATGCCAAAATGTAAAGACCATCAATGCGGAAGAAACCGCATCAACTAGTGAGCGAAATAACCAGCTAACATCATAATGACAGGATCAAGTTCACACATAACAATATTAACCTTAAATGTAAAGGGGCTAAATGCTCCAATTAAAAAACACAGACTGGCAAATTGGATAAAGAGTCAAGATCCATCACTTTGCTGTATTCAGGAGACCCACTTCACGTGCAGAGACACATATAGGCTCAAAATAAAGGGATGGAGAAAGATCTACCAAGCAATTGGAAAACAAAAAAAGGCAGGGATTGCAATCCTAGTCTCTGATAAAACAGACTTTAAGCCAACAAAGATCAAAAGAGACAAAGAAGGACATTACATAATTTAAAAGTGATCAATTCAACAAGAAGAGCTAACTATCTTAAATATATATGCACCCAATACAGGAGCACCCAGATTCATAAAGCAAGTCCTTAGAGACTTACAAAGAGATTTAGACTCTCACACAATAATAATGGGAGACTTTAACACTCCACTGTCAACATTAGACAGATCAATGAGACAGAAAGTTAACAACGGTATCTAGGAATTCAAGTCACCTCTGCACAAAGCAGACCTAATAGACGTCTACAGAACTCTCCACCCCAAATCAACAGAATATACATTCTTCTCAGCACCACATTGCACTTATTCCAAAATTGACCACATAGTTGGAAGTAAAGCAGCTCTCAGCAAATGTAAAAGAACAGAAATTATAACAAACTGTCTCTCAGACCACAGTGCAATCAAACTAGAACTCAGGATTAAGAAACTCAATCAAAACTGCTCAACTACATGGAAACTGAACAATCTGCTCCTAAATGACTATGGGGTACACAACAAACGAAGGCAGAAATAAAGATGTTAGTTGAAACCGGTGAGAACAAAGATACAACATACTAGAGTCTCTGGGACACATTTAAAGCGGTGTGTAGAGGGAAATTTATAGCACTAAATGCCCACAAGAGAAATCAGGAAAGATCTAAAATTGACACCCTAACATCACAATTAAAAGAACTAGAGAAGCAAGAGCAAACACATTCAAAAGCTAGCAGAAGGCAAGAAATAACTAAGATCCAGGAGCTGGATTTTTGAAGAGATCAACAAAATTGATAGATCACTAGCAAGACTAATAAAGAAGAAAAGAGAGAAGAATCAAATAGACACAATAAAAAAAGATAAAGGGGATATCACCACTGACCCCACAGAAATACAAACTACCATCAGAGAATACTATAAACACCTCTATGCAAATAAACTTGAAAACCTAGAAGAAATGGATAAATTCGTGGACACATATGCTCTCCCAAGACTAAACCAGGAAGAAGTTGAATCCCTGAATAGACCAATAGTAGGGTCTGAAATTGAGGCAATAATTAATAGCCTACCAACCAAAAAAAAGTCCAGGAGCAGACAGATTCACAGCCGAATTCTACTGGAAGTACAAGGAGAAGATGGTACCATTCCTTCTGAAACTAATCCAATCAACAGAAAAAGAGGGAATCCTCCCTAACTCATTTTATGAGGCCAACATTATCTGACATCAAAGCCTGGCAGAGACACAACAAAAAGAGAGAACTTTAGACCAATATCCCTGATGAACATCGATGCAAAAATCCTCAATAAAATACTGGCAAATCAAATCCAGCAGCACATCAAAAAGCTTATCCACCATGATCAAGTGGGCTTCATCCCTGGGATGCAAGGCTGGTTCAATATATGCAAATCAATAAACGTAATCCAACATATAAATAGAACCAAAGACAAAAACCACATGATTATCTCAATAGATGCAGAAAAGGCCTTTGACAAAATTCGACAGCCCTTCATGCTAAAAACTCTCAATAAATTCAGTATTGATGGAATGTATCACAAAATAATAAGCACTGTTTATGACAAACACACAGCCAATGTAATACCAAAGGGGCAAAAACTGGAGGCATTCACTCTGAAAACTGGCACAAGACAGGGATGCCCTCTCTCACCACTCTTATTCAACATAGTGCTGGAAGTTCTGGACAGGGCAATCAGGCAGGAGAAAGAAATTAAGGGTGTCCAATTAGGAAAAGAGGAAGTCAAATTGTCCCTGTTTGCAGATGACATGATTATGTATTTAGAAAACCCCATTGTCTCAGCCCAAAATCTCCTTAAGCTGATAAGCAACTTCTGCAAAGTCTCAGGATACAAAATCAATATGCAAAAATCACAAGCATTCTTATATACCAATAACAGACAGAGAGCCAAATCACGAGTGAACTCCCATTCACAATTGCTTCAAAGAGAATAAAATACCTAGGAATCCAACTTAGAAGGGATTCGAAGGACCTCTTCAAGGAGAACTATAAACCACTGCTCAATGAAATACAAGAGGACACAAACAAATGGAAGAACATTCCAAGCTCATGGATAGGAAGCATCAATATCGTGCAAATGGCCATACTGCCAAAAGTAATTTATAGATTCAATGCCATCCCCATTAAGCTACCAATGAGTTTCTTCACAGAATTGGAAAAAAATGACTTTAAAGTTCATATGGAACCAAAGAAGATCCCACATTGCCAAGACAATCCTAAGCCAAAAGAACAAAGCTGGAGGTATCATGCTACCTGACTTCAAACTATACTACAAGGCTACAGTAACCAAAACAGCATGGTACTGGTACCAAAACAGAGATATAGACCAATGGAACAGAACAGAGCCCTCAGAAATAATACCATGCATCTACAACCATCTGATCTTTGACAAACCTGACAAAAACAGGAAATGGGGAAAGGATTCCCTATTTAATAAATGGTGCTGGGAAAACTGGCTAGCCATAAGTAGAAAGCTGAAACTGGATCCCTTCCTTACACCTTATAAAAAAATTAATTCAAGATGGATTAGAGACTTAAATGTTAGACCAAAAACCATAAAAACCCTAGAAGAAAACCTAGGCAATACCATTCAGGACATAGGCATGGACAAGGACTTCATGTCTAAAACACCAAAAGCAATGGCAACAAAAGCCAAAATTGACACATGGGATCTAATTAAACTAAAGAGCTTCTGCGCAGCAAAAGAAACTACCATCAGAGTGAACAGGCAACCTATAGAATGGGAGAAAATTTTTGCAATCTACTCATTTGACAAAGGGCTAATATCCAGAACCTACAAAGAACTCAAACAAATTTACAAGAAAAAATCAAACAACCCCATCAAAGAGTTGGCAAAAGATATGAACAGACACTTCTCAAAAGAAGACATTTATGCAGGCAACAGACACATGAAAAAATGCTCATCATCACCAGCCATCAGAGAAATGAAAATCAAACCACAATGAGATACCATCTCATACCAGTTAGAATGGCGATCATTAAAAAGTCAGGAAACAACAGGTGCTGGAGAGGATATGGAGAAAGAAGAACACTTTTACACTGTTGGTGGGACTGTAAACTAGTTCAACCATTGTGGAAGACAGCGTGGCGATTCCTCAAGGATCTAGAACTAGAAATACCATTTGACCCAGCCATCCCATTACTGGGTATATACCCAAAGGTTTACAAATCATGCTGCTATAAAGACATATGCACATGTATGTTTATTGTGGCACTATTCACAATAGCAAAGACTTGGAATCAACCCAAATGTCCATCAGTGACAGATTGGATTAAGAAAATGTGGCACATATACACCATGGAATACTATGCAGCCATAAAAAAGGATGAGTTCCTGTCCTTTGTAGGAACATGGATGCAGCTGGAAACCATCATTCTCAGCAAACTATCGCAAGAACAGAAAACCAAACACTGCATGTTCTCACTGATAGGTGGGAACTGAACAAGGAGAACACTTGGACACAGGAAAGGGAACATCACACACCGGGGCCTGTTGTAGGATGAGGGGTAGGGGGAGGGATAGCATTCGGAGAAATACCTAATATAAATGATGAGTTAATGGATGCAGCACACCAACATGGCACATGTATACATATGTAACAAACCTGCACGTTGTGCACATGTACCCTAGAAGGTAAAGTATAAGAAAAAAAATTATGTGAAAAAAAAGAGAGTTAAAAAAAGATACTTAGTATGCACCTCACATTAATAAAATTTTAGTTTATGTGTCTAAGTTTTAAAAAAAAGTAGATAGATTTTGATAATTGAAGATAAAATAATAGCCCTGAAACAGGAAAAGTTAATGTAAAGTTGATATCTTCCCAGCTAGAGAGGTATGATATAAGACAGTAGGGACTGTGTAAAAGTGGAAACTGTGTATTCAACATAAAGATATTCAAATTTCAATTAAAAAAAAAATCTAATTTTCAGGTAGCCAGACTTGAGTTGAGACAAGTAGTGGATCTGAAAGACAGACCATGAGAGATGTGTGGAAATGTTTTTTGTTTGTTTGTTTGTTTTTTGTTTTTTGCGTTTTTTTTTTTGAGACGGAGTCTCGCTTTGTCGCCCAGGCTGCAGTGCAATGGCTGGATCTCAGCTCACTGCAAGCTCCGCCTCCTGGTTTCACACCATTCTCCTGCCTCAGCTTCCCGAGTAGCTGGGACTACAGGCGCCTGCCACCTCGCCCGGCTAGTTTTTTGTATTTTTTAGTAGAGACGGGGTTTCACCGTGTTAGCCAGGATGGTCTCGATCTCCTGACCTCGTGATCCGCCCGTCTCGGCCTCCCAAAGTGCTGGGATTACAGGCTTGAGCCACCGCACCCGGCCACGTGTGGAAATGTTATAGTGTAAAACAGGGGTCACAACCCCTGGGCCACAAACTGGTACCGGGCCTGTTAGGAACTGGGCCACATAGCAGAATAGCAGAGGTGGATGAGTGCGCATTAATCCTGAGCTCTGCCTCCTGTCAGATCATTGGCAGCATTTGATTCTCATAGAAGCACCAGCTCTACTGTGAACTGCACATGCAAGTGATCTAGGCTGCACGCTCCTTATGAGAATCTAATGCTTGATGATCTGAGTAGTGGAACAGTTTCATCCCGAAACCTTCCCCACGACCCTGTCCATGGAAATATTGTCTTCCACAAAATGAATCCCTGGTTCCAAAGAGGTCGGGGACCACTGTTGTAAACAGAATTAAAGCAGTATTAAATACGAAAATGTCTTAGATTTTTTTTTCTTGCAAGAGACAGAATCTTATTTAAATTTCCTTAGTAAAACAGCGCTTTAACTGAAAGGATACAAGAATATCTTGGGCTCAGAGTAAACAGGAAATCATTAAATAGCTGTTTGTTTTATATCTAGTTCCAAGTCTGCATGGTTTCTAGTTCCCATTCATCTGTTTATCATCTTCTCTGATACAGATTAATTTGGAAGGTTCTTACTATTTGTTCCCTTTAAGTTTATCCATGACTTTGGACTGCTGTTACTATTCTGGTCCAATGCTATTAGACTTCTCAGTTGAAATGCCTATAATTAACATACTAGAATACCTCATTTTCTAAACCAAAATTTTGAGGAAAAGCCTCATGCTTCTCCTTGAGTTACGCATCCATTCCTATTTTTCTGAAATGTAACCAGAAAGAATAGTCATGGGGCACAAATTGGACTTGATTTAAATTCTCTGCTTTATCACAATGCCAGACTGATATTTAGAGCTTCTACAAGCTGAAAAGCTTATGACGCTCCTTCATTGTGCAATTCAAAACAAAATTATTTTGAATCTATGAAAAATACATACTGAAGCTAAACAGCCAATGCTAGTTTACAAAGTTCCAGATAAGACCATTGTCTTAGTCCATTTTCTGTTGCTTATAGCAATATACCTAAAACTGAGTAATTTACAAAGAACTGAATTTATTTTCTATGGCTAAGGAGGCTTGGAAATCCAGGGTCGACGGGGCATATCTTTTGAGAGCCTTCTTGCTTGTGGGGATTCTCAGAAGAGTCCCAAGGTAGCACAGGGTGTCATATGGCAAGAGGGCTGAGTATGCTAATGTGCTAGCTCAGGTCTATCTTCCCCTTCTTATAAATCCAACAGTTCCCCTCCCAAGATACCCCATTAATACACTCACTTAAGAATGGATTAATCCACTCATGAGGGAAGAACTTTCATGATCCAATCCCCTCCTTAAAAAGCTCGTTCTCAATATTGTCATATTTTGGATTAAGTTTCAACATGAGTTTTGGAGGGAACGTTCAAACCATAGCAACCATGAAAGTTGAACCTTTCTAATTCTGTGCATGGATGTTTACAGCTGGTATCCTAAATGCTGAAGCACATTTTCAACCTGCCTGTTGAAAAAGTACATTTTCAACCCAGCACAAGTCAATCACTTGCTTCAGCTAAATCTCATTCTGTCTCTCAAACGTTTTCCAAAATTCATGTCATCCGTCTGCTAACAAACAGAACAAAGGTTTGTAGATGTTTCCTCTCCCAAAGGCAGGGTGTGAATAACTGCTTTAGGCAGAGAAGATCAATGTATGACCTTATTGAGCACTTTTACTGGCTTCAGACTAGGGTTTCAACAAGTTCAGACTCCTGTGGCTGCCTCACCATGTCTAAAGAAATTGTGAATGATCCATCTCCTTAGTGTGATTCCCTACCCACCCACTCCAATCCAACCCTTCTATCTCTTTTCAAAATATTTCTCTAAGACTTTTCTTAGACCAATATGACTTCCCTCTCACCTAACACCCTTATTTTAGCAAATTATATTTATGTCAGATTCTTTTTTGTTTTACATCACAACATGGTTTATTATGTGAATTTTTTACAATACAAACAAAAAATACAGAAAGGAAATATATGAATACAGCTAAATGCAGAATGGTGACTTTTTTCTCTTCAAGAGGCCATGATTCCCATTTCTAGTAAAATAAAGAGACTGCATATAGGTAGAAACAGGTTGGTTACTAGGGTCACAATTTTGCCTAGAAATGATCTATAAATGCATTTTCCCCCTGCTACTTACCATAAAGTGTAAAAAGGGAGTTAAAGCAAAGTTTCCTTGTTTGTTCCTACCATATGAAAGATGCTATATTCTATTTTAGCAAGGTCAATATATGGAAAATATCTAAATTAAATGTTATTACAAAAATGAAGCAGTAATGAGATTCTGGCCATAGTAGGCACTAAATGAGAATAATATGTATTTAAAGAATCCAAAACAAACAAACAAAAAGAGGTTGTTATAAAAAAGCTCTAGGTGCACTGTAAGCATATAGGGTTTTTTTTCCATGTGTATTTTTAAACAATGGAAGTGTCAAAAAATAGGGTCAACTGTATTAGACTTAATTACATTATTGTATATGCTGCATTGAATGGTACCGTTGTATTATAACCATCATAGAGAAGCGCCGTTTGCATCATATCATGGCAGTTTATCCTCAATGAAAACCTTCCAGAGTCCTTTTATTTTGGAATCTCCTGTAAGCTATCAAACCACCAGAACATGATTGTACAATAGTAAAACATCCTCTTGCATTAAACTGAGGATACCTGTTTAACAAAAACAGAAAAAGAAAATGTAGGAAAGGTACTTAGAGCTGTTAGTTTCTGAGTACACAACACCCTACACAATTCAAGGCATCTTAGTCTCCATCAAGAACAACAACAACAAAAATAATGTTTGTCATGCTGTTAAATCCATCATTATGGATACAACTGGTGCAAACTGGTCAAACGGATCCAACAAACACTGCCGTCCAAGCTGGCATATTAGCAACTAATATGTAACTGGTGGTCAGTGGAGAGTCTAAAAGATCTTCCCTTTCTTCTTGTTCTTTTCCAAGGTTCTTGAAGAGTTCTGTTGTTCTAAAATACGTTGTTGAGCTTCCCAGTTTGCTTTCTCATCCTCAAACTGACGACGTTTTTCCTCTAATTCTTTGTGCTGTGCTTCCAAATTCTTTTTCATTTGCTCATGGAGCCACTGGAGCTAAATCACAGCACAAAAATACCCTAGGGATACTGCTTTCCTCTGACCCTTTTGCCATTAACTTCAATGATAATATTACTACCTACCACAGCAAGAGGTAAATAGTCCTTTATCTTTTTAACAAGTTTATTTTCTTCTTCATCATCTGTTTCTGGAAATTCATATATTTTAATTTTATGTTCTTGGATTTCTTTCATTATCTGTTTTCGTTGGCATTCCTCTGGTGTGAGTCTGCCTGCTTTGGCAGTAAGTGGGATGATACTCACTTTTTCATGCAAATGCTTCATAAACTCAATATCCAATGGTTTAAGTCTCAACAAAAGGCCACGCCAAGTAGTTAACAAACACGTACTATCCAATCCTGCCTGAAGGTGGGAGTCTTCAGTTATGTAATGGTCCATGTCCCGAAGGAGCAATGAAGCATAAACAACACTGCATCCTGTTACCAGGCATCCGACCTCTGCTCACTCGCGAGTCTGCATTTAGGTAGTCCTCAAATTTACTATCAGTGTAATCGATAACAGGCTGCCAGCAATTACTATTATCCACTGCATCTCCAAATCCTGGGGTATCAACTATTGTGAGTAGCAACTTGAACACCACCTTCTTTGATTAAAACTTTGGATTGTTCCACCCAGGCTCAGGTGAGGCAAGTGCGTGGCCTGGCTGCAGCTGGCGCGGGCCATCGAGGAGCTCTGCGTGATGATGCCATCGTGCCCCCCAGAGGGCGGTTGGCGTGCAGCGCCTGCTCGCGAGGAGTCTGACTCTTGCTGCACCTGGCCGTAAAGCTCCTCCTGTAGCTCATGGGCTGCCGCTGCCAGTGGAAGCCTCTGGACACAGAAGGGCCAGATGTGATATTGAAGTTTAAAACTTAACTAACAATTGCTGCAAATATAATACAACAAGAGAAAGCACTATAACCTATTGAGGCAAAACATAATATTAAGTAACTGAAAATGGCAGAAAACTACAGGGTATGATAACAATGCAAAGAGTTTTTTTTGTGGTATTCCAGGTTGACAGAGACATTCAAATGCCTATTAATTCCTATCTCTACCAGTGATCACATTTATATAGTTCTGTACTGGCATGTTTCCTGAAGTCTACTTGTGCCCCACAGAATGGTAAAATAATTAAATATTTTAAAATATTGATGCATATTATATTTATTAGAAAAAAATACTGATTTCCATTTATTTTGAGAATGTCAGCGAATCCAATCAACTCTTCTCAGTATTTCCTTTTTTTATTGCTATAACCAGAGTCCAAGCCAACATCATTTCTTGCTTATAAATGTGCAATTACTTCCTACTATCTCCCTTTGCTTTCATTTCTGCTACTTTATGTTCTATTCTCCCCAGAGTAATCAAAGGGATCTCTTAAAAACTTGTCAAATCATGTGACTCCTCTCCTTAAAACAACTCATGCCACCCATTTAGACCATATCCAAACACCCTAGTGTGACCTGCCCCATGAATCATATTCAGATCTCATCATTTATATAGTACTCCCAATTCACTTTTCTTGAGTGAAATAATCTTTTTTGTTGTTGTTCCTCGATCATTGTGAGCTCCTTCTTGCCTAAGGACATTTATACCAGCTCTTTCTTTTTCTGGAAACATCTTTTTCCTAAATATTCTGGCTAATTCTGCTGGAGGTTTCAGCTTAAATGACATCTCCTTGGCATTTCTCATGAAGTAAAATACAAGCTCGGCAAGACAAGGCTGCAGGGGAAGTTAGGAAGGAACTACTTTTTTGGTTTTGCATTCTTTGAAATAAAGCATTATGGGCAACATATTAACAAAATAAAATATAAAAGGAATACCATACATCTTCATTTCACATTTTTTCCTACAATTATTTTCTATATATCTACCATCTATCATTTTCTATCTATTTGCTAAAAATTTCTCAACATTTCCATGGAAGCAACATGCATATTAACGGAGTTGAATTCTCTGTGTCAGATTCTATTTTATAATCCAGAGTGTTTCACTTGCACCGTTTACTTCCTTAAAGTCCTAAGATAAACAGTTGCAAAGAGTCAGACTCTTTGAAGCTCCTAAACATACTTCTGCTCTCTCTGTCCTAATAGCCCAAGGAGGGCTTTTCTGCATTTTCTCTATTCAAGTTCCTTTTGCTTTTCCTAAGCTTTGCAGTAAAAATCTGCGCTCATGTTCTGCCATCTGCTTTTAGTATATTTTTAATTCACCCACCAATTGCCATTTTACTGATTATCCCCAGAAGGATAAAGCCATTTTAATAAAATTCTGCTTTAAGGGGAATTGATAGTTGGGGAGAAATAACTGCGCATTGTTGAAGAGTATATATTAGAACACAACTCCATTGTATTTGAGGAGAGAAATGCATTACTAACTGGAATGCCTTGAGTCAAGAATTAGGAAGTTTTTGGAACAGATTTTCATAAGGTGGAACAGGAATCCACATTAAGTTCTTGGACACATAAGATTGAGTGAAGCAAATCAATCAGAGTTTGACAAAGTAAAGCAATGAATCTAGTTAAGATAATGAAATAAATTAATCCCACTTGCCTCATATAAGGGTTTGAAAGCAGAAATAAAAGCAAATAAAGGAATTAGAGGTAGAGCTACACATACAATTACTGGCTCTATAATGGGGAAAAGTTAAGAAGAATTTGAGATAAATTTATTTGTTGGACAAAATACTACTTACGAAAGAATTGGAGTTGGATTTGAGTTAATAAATAGGTGTGAATGTGTGTGTGTATATATGTATGTGTATATGTATATGTGGATTCTGGAGGTCTGGAACTTAAATTGTTTTGACAAAGGATATAGATTTTTACCAAGTGTTTATTTAATTGCATTCTAACAAAATAATATTCTTGTAAGTGTATGAGAAAGCTCTTCTCCCATATATTTGCTTGGAAGATTACTAATTGTATTGACCTTTTCTAATTTAATAGATAAAATAACTACTATAATAAAATTTTTATTGATGTATTTACAGATTAAACAGTTTTAAAATTTGTTTTTATGTGTTTGTAAATTGTCCCTCATAGCTATTGCCACTCCTCACCTTTTTAAATGTTTATTAATTTGTAAAAATTCTTTCTTTAAGGACATCAACCCTTGAAATAAATGTTGCAAATATTTCCCAATGAATATTATTGTCTTTTAGCTTTGTTTATAACGAATTTTTACATTTTTAACTATAAGACTTACAAATATTTGTTGCATCAAACTTATTTATGATTTCTATGTTGGTCATTTTTCAATAGGCCTTCTCATCCCCAAATTATTATTATTTTAATAATGGCCTTTAAAAATACCAAAAAATATATGTATTAGCTATTAAGTACAGATAGACTTTTTTGACTAATATAATTAAAAAGTTGCAAAATGATAAATAATAAAGTAATGGATGATTGTACAATGTTATGCCAATTTTCCATAACGTCGTTCTAATATTGTAATTTGCTTTCTGTCATTCAGAATGTAATTTTACTTACACCACAAATTTTAGATAAGAGTAGATTCGAGTGAATGAAGGCTGGATGAACAGTGATACTGTACCTAAACATAGGTTCTGTGCATTTTAAGAATAGTTGCAGACATTCGAATACTGGCAAATCTTTGTTATATTTAAATAAAATTAACATGAATATCTATAATTTTAGCTTATATTACTTTTGTCTTTTATTTTTATTTATACACATATGTATATAATATGACTACAAACAAACTAATATAACAAATTCCCACATACACACCATTTAGTACAAAGGATAAAACATTATCTGTACCATTCAAATACTCTGTGCACCCTGTCTCAATTGATTTTACCTTCTTCCCCCTCAAAATATTATCTCGATTTCCTCTAACCTGTTATCTTAAACCGTTCTTGAAAAAACTGATTGTGGCTGGAAAACAGTGGTACACCTGCAATTCCAGCTACTGAGAAAGCTAAGCCAGATTGCTTCAGGCCAGTAGTTTGAAGACGAAAAGTGCTGTGGAAAATGTTGGCTAGGCAAAGGGGTTTGGGAATACTACTAGGGAAAATGTTAGACTACTAAATGAGTGGTTCTGACAGGCTTCATTCATTTTTAACTTTTAAGTTCAGGGGTACAAGTGCAGGTTCGTTACATAGGTAAACTTATATCATGGTGGTTTGTTGTACAGATTATTTCATCACCCTGGTATCAAGCCTAGTAACCACTAGTTATTTTTTTTAATCTTCTCCCTCCTCCAACTCTCCACCCTCCAAAAGGCCCCAGTGTGTGTTGTCCCCCATTCTATGTGTCCATATGTTCTTGTCATTTAGCTCCCACCTATGAGTGAGAATATGCAGTGTTTGGTCTTCTGTTCTTGTGTTAGTTTGCTAAGGATAATGGCCTCTGACTACATCCACATCCCTGCAAAGAACAAGATCTTGTTCTTTTTTATGGCTGCATAGTATTCCATGGTGTTTATATAGCACATTTTCTTTATCCAGCAGACCACTGATGGGCATTTAGGTTGATTCCATGTCTTTGCTTAGAGAAGGAAATAAAAGGGTGTTCCAAAGGGAATAGCCAGTGCCAAGCTCTGGTTCAGGAGTGTGGCTGGTATCCTCTAAAACTGCAAGCAGTTATAATTGAGAGCTTTTGCTTAAAGTGTGGTTTATGTTCACCCATCTAGGACTATACTTTTTAAGTCTATACTTTCGTAAGGATAGATGTTTGATTTTTTTTTTTTTAATTTTAAAACTAGTAAGTCATTTTTGTTTAGTTTTTTAAAGTGTCTTTATTTTATATATTCAAAAGTAAGTTGATAATGTTTTCTCGTGCTCATTATGGCTTAAATTTCTATTACGTTTATAAGTGCTGACCCTCTTTTCATCATTATCTTGTGTGTTTTGATCTATCTCCTTCTTTTTCTCTTTACTGGTAAACAATCTGGCTGGAAATTTGTCTATTTAACTATGGTTTTTAAAGAATCACCTTTATTTTTTACTGTACTACTTTCTTTTTTCTCTTTGATACATTTTTACTTCATTATAATTTACACTTATTTTGTGTGTTTATATTTATATTTCCTATATAATTCCAGCTTTTGCTGTGTTCAACAGTCTTCCTTTTTATGTGTAATTTTTCACTGTCATCAAGTTCTAAATAAAGTATAACTTCTATTTTTATTTTTCTTTGAACCATAAATTACATGCAAGTTTCTGTTTAAGTTTACAAGCAACAGCATTACCTGGCTGCGTCTTTATTGGGTTCTTTCTTACATTTGGGTCAGAAAACAGTCTAAAACAGTTTTCTTGACCTGTAAACATTTTGCTAAATTCACTCATTTAAAAATTTTCTGCTAATCAGAATATTATGTAACATAATCAGAACATGCCACATTACACTCTGATAATCAATTCACTAGAAAGATATTGTCCCTTATGTATTACAATTTGTTCATTTTTTGGAAAATATTCTCAGAAATATTTTTCAAGAACACTTTTCATTAACATTTTACAAGATTTAAAAATACAAGTAAATTTATGCCTAATCATACATTAAGTATTATTTTATAAGTGGCATATAAAAAATTGATAATTCCTTTCCTAGAATGTAGAGATACCCTGTGCACTGTAAGACAGTCAAGGGAAAGAGTTGGTTTGGTTTAGGATGCAGGATAAAACGTTTTATGAAGTGTCAGTATGCTCAGGTTTAGAAAATGGATCCCATTTTTAAAAACTGGATTCATTGACTGCATTATTAAATTGTTTCAATGTTGTATTCCACTATCTGTAGCATTCTATAGAATGTTTACTTAACATCTTTTGAATAATCATTAAGTAAACAAAAACTGTCCTCTCTTCCTCAAAACTTTCTCTTACTCCCATGCTTATCCACTGTCATCAAATTACCATATCTGACAGAAATAAATTTAATTTCACCATCGATTGCTAGGATATTAATTTAGACTACAAATAGTTGCATATCAACATAAATGAAAAAATATTTTTCCACTCTCGTTGTTGAAACAGTGGGAGTCCTGAATGATTTGTTAGCTGTACAGTTAATCAAATAATAGAGTATTGGATTAAATCTGAGTGAACTAAAAATATCTTTGCATAGCTGTAAACAAAATTAAATTAATATCCTCAGTACCTCTTATGCCTTTAATGCCATCAGGATCAATAGATGTGATTTTAAATGATGATTCATATAAATATGAATATACATAAAATTTAAAAATACTAAGTGAATTTATACCTAAATTGTACTACATTATTAAGTATGATTTTCTGAGTGTCACTCCTAACCAGTAGTGTTATATATATATATATATGATATATATGTTACTGGGTAGGAGGTACAGTAGCAAGCTTTCTTTCTTAAAAGAGTGGTATAATCTGGGTCTAAGGATGACAAACAGATGATGTGGTGGGCACTTACCAAAGTATCTTATTTATACTGATCTGTACCCCTAGAATATTCTAAAATGAAGATGTAGGAGATATATAATACTTTTTATTCTATTTTTCTGAGTTTTCCCTTCCAGTTAGGTTTTGGGAATACAAATATGGTGTACAGTTGAGCACATACATGATATAAGGGCAAACAGTGAGTATAAGAATTATTACACTTTATTCATTTGTATCTTATATACTTCCTCTGTTGGGTAAATGGATAAATGCAGTGAACTGATAAATAATACTTGTTGAGTCCCACCTGAATGAAAACAAAATCTTGTGTCTATCGAAAAGCGTACAATGTTTGTAGTAGGGAGAAGGGAATCTGATAGATGTCTGATATTTAAATCTAAGAACATTGGCTGGGCACTGTGGCTGAAGGCAGAGAAATACACTGTCAAAATTCTCAAACTGAGAGGAGGGGATTCTGCTGTCCAGGCCCACAAAGGACCTAACTCTCACCTATCCAGATGCAGATGTCAAATGTCAAATGCTGTTCTGACTAGACAATCAGGAATGTAGTTAGGGGTAGCTGCTGTGGGACCAGAAAGAAACCAAAACACCTCCAGTGAAAATTGGTTGGGCAACCGATTAGGAGGCCTTCTGAGACTCTAGGCTCAAGGCAGCAAAGATACAAGCGATGTGTTCCTGGTCAGGTAACCAAAATCTGTCACAGGAACATCAGGGGTTCAGTTTAGATTCTGCTGCTGGTCATACAAAAAAACAATCACTGAAACAACAACTGTTGTCAAAGAAGAAGATATTAATCTAGTGCTGTAACTGAGGAAAGGGGTGACAATCTCAAATCCAACTCACTGACTAAAATTAGTGTTTATGGAGCAGGGAAGAAATGTAACAATATGTAAGAAAACAGGAACTAGGGAGGGGCAAGGAAGCAATCATAATGAATGAGGGGTCTGGCATCTCACTGGATGTGGTGATCTGCTGAGTTTCAGTTTGTTGATACTTTTTTGGGGAGACCTGAAGGTTGTTTCCTGAGGAAGGAGCTCAGATAAAACAAATGTAAGTTTCAAGCTTTAGGACCAGAAGGGTCAATATCTATGTTTATTAAAAACAAACAAACAACTATTTATAGGACTATTGGGTAGGTTTCAAGAGTATATAAGAAATATATTACCTCTATTGTTCTACTTTGACCTTTATTACCAGATGAAATACAATAAAGCTTTATGATGTTCATTTTTAGAAATAGAGATTTATCTACATCATACTGGTTATATTAGAAGAATAAAATTTGTCTTATATAGATGTTCAGTTTTATGCATTTAGTACTAGCTATAAAATGTGAATACAAAATGCTCACATAAAGTGTTGTCATTTATATAGTGACTGCCCTATTTTATTAAGTGCTTAAATGATACTGTCGAATTACTACTACTTATTACAGCATAAATGCTATTATTTTATTGTTAATACTGTAGGTATTTCATTTTAGGAAAGCTAACTCTGACACTGTGATGACATCAGGGATAAAAAGGAGATAGCATTTTAAAAGGCAATAACCCTCAAGAAGCCTGGTGCTTATTTAAACACATTGTAGGGACATGCCAGGATGTTGATGATGAAAAATGCAAGACCTTGAAATATGATCTCCTCCAAATAACTAAGATTCAAGCCAAGAGGGGGGAAAACATAATTAGCAATTCTAGCTTTTGAATTATTGTGGAAAGGAACAGAGGAAGCAAAGGAGTAAGGACAGAACAAGGAGAAGGTCATGTTGGGCTAAAATTTGTCCCTGTGTTCTGTCTGAGTCTAGAGTCCTCTTCGTTTCAGCATTTTAAAGTTTTCTTCTCTGTGACAAATGTCCAAGTGCCTCATATGAGTTTAAGATCCTTATTGTAGCATTATCACACTTTAACCCTCTAAAAAGGGAAGATAATGAAAGGGAAAGGAATAAAGAAATATAAAAAGTATAATAAGTGTAATTTAACTATACTTTCACAAGACTTGAGACACTGATATTCTTGTAAAACCTTTATAAAGTATTCTTGACCAGTAAACTGAAGATCTAAATAATATCAGAAGCAGAAAGGGCCTAGCTTTTCAAAGAAAGCTTCGAATCTGCAGTACAGATATGTTCCAGGTCAAAAAAAAAAAACCAACAACAGCAACAACAACATAAAACGTTAAACAGTGAGGAAGTCTCTTAGATCCAGGGTCATTGAAGACGTTAAGTGAGTTTCTAGAGTTTTCTCCTGAGGTAATTAAAAAAAACAGGTGAGTCTACATATTGTACTTTTTATGAGATTCTGAAGCAGTGGTCTTCAAAGTCTAGTTTCTATAAGTAGAATGTTGGAAATTTGTGAAAATTGTAGATTCTTGTATCCTACCCTAAAGATTATGATCCAACATGCTCAAATTCTAACACCAATGTACCCATGCTGGGGAGGGATGAAGGAGTATCGTGCCTTTGTAGGAATTTAGCCAAGTGAAAGGATTCAATTAAAATATTTACAATATTATAAAGGATGTAACTAAGGAAAAATGCAAGATTGTTTACACTATTCATAAAGTAGAATAAGAAACCTTAAGCCTTGAGTAATTAATACTAAATTATAAAAATGTTTCATGTATATGTATAAACATAATTACACATACAAATGTATAAACTTTTTAAATCTTTATGCTGACCTTAGATGTTATTGTTATTCCCATTTATTACGTGGAAATAATGAGGCTGAAAGAAGTAATTTACTCTAGATCACTGAGGGCAGCATCAAAATTCTAACTCAGGAATATCTGGTTACAAATTCTGTGTTCAACATCACTCACCTACTGTTATTACCAATGATGTTGTAGGACTTGTTATGCATACAGAATGTGCTATCAGACAAAAGAAAGAGATTCATAAAATGTTTAAAAAACTTGATCAACAATAGACACTAAAATAAGCCAAGATCTTCAAGGGTAATATCAGGGAAAATGTTTTACATCTTGGGGCTGCTTTTGGGGTCAGATCACCACCTGGAAGGATGTTAGGTCTACCTCAAAATGACAATTCCTTTGTTCTCACAACATGGGAAGTGGGAATCTTTGCAGTATACAGTAAGTTTTGTAACTTCCCATTGTTTCATGTTCACGCAACATTTCATCATCATCAGTTTGAACCCATTTAACAAACATAATCTGATTAATTTTATTGGCAAATTTTGATACTAAATAGATAAAATCAGAGGCAGAAATGAATATAGATATTTTAACTAATTCCAAAGGTTTAAAATATTTTATTTAAAGTGAGATTACTTTAGAACAATATCATGATAAATGTAAGAATGAATTTTTTTTTTTTTGAGACAGAGTGTCACCCTGTCACCCATGCTGGAGTACAATGGTGTGATCTCAGCTCACTGCAATCTCCACCTCCTGGGTTCAAGCAATTCTCCCTCCCGCCTCAGCCTCCTGAGTAGCTGGGATTACAGGCCACCATGCCCAGCTAATTTTTGTGTTTTTCAGTAGAGACGGGGTTTCACCATGTTGGTCATGCTGGTCTTGAACTCCTGACCTCGTGATCTGCCTGCCTTGGCCTCCCAAAGTGCTGAGATTACAGGCGTGAGCCACAGCCTGACCACGAAATTTTTTAAAGTCACTGTAGCTTTTATGCTCAATTTTCTATAGGTATCTATCTACTGATGATATGCTGAGAAACAATATGAGTTTAGGTATATTATAAAATGACAAGCCATAAAACCAAATTTTAGTGCCTATGATCTGAATTTCTTTTAAATATTTTGAAAAGTAGAATGGTTTAGTTAATAAACTCAGACAAATAGTTTTGGTGACCATGTCTTTTAATTAAAGCATGTTATGTAGAGTTTGGGACTACTTTCAGAAGATTCTAGGCCAAGCGCAGTGCTCACGCCTGTAATCCCAGCACTTTGGGAAGCTGAAGTGGGTGGATCACCTGAGGTCAGGAGTTCGAGACCAGCCTGGGCAACACGGCAAAACCCCATCTCTACTAAAAATACAAAAATGAGCCAGGTGTGGTAACACAGGCCTGTAATCCCAGCTATTTGGGAGACTGAGGCAGGAGAATCACTTAAACCCAGGAGGTGGGGGTGCAATGAGCAGAGATCAGGCCTCTGCACTCCACCCTGGACTGGAGAGTGATTCTCCATCTCAAATAAATAATATTTAAATAAATATTCTCATGCCCAAACAGAAATTGTAACAAATGTGTTTTGAACTAAAATCATGACTTTGTTAAAACAAATTCATAGCATACATCTTAGGCAGTGGTGATATTGCGTCCGGAATTGGTGGGTTCTTGGTCTCACTGACTTCAAGAATGAAGCTGCAGACCCTCACGGTGAGTGTTACAGTTGTTAAAGATGGTGTGTCCGAAGTTTGCTCCTTCCGATGTCCAGATGTGTCTGCAGTTTCTTCCTTCCGGTGGGTTCGTGGTTTTGCTGACTTCAGGAGTGAAGCTGCAGACCTTGCGGTGAGTGTTACAGCTCTTAAAGGCAGCGCGTCTGGAGTTGTTCCTTCTTCCTGGTGGGTTTGTGGTCTTGCTGGTTTCAGGAGTGAAGCTGCAGACCTTCCCGATGAGGGTTACAGCTCTTAAAGGCAGCATGGTCCCAAAGAGTGAGCAGCAGCAAGATTTGTTGTAAAGAAGGAAAGAATAAAGACTCCACAATGTGGAAGGGGAGCTGAGCCAGTTGCCCCTGGCTGGTTCAGGCAGCCAGCTTTTATTCTCTTATCTGGCCCCACCCACATCCTGCTGATTGGTCCTTTTTACAGAGAGCTGATTGGTCCATTTATGATCCCTCAGCTAGACATAAAAGTTCTCCAAGTCCCCACTAGACTCAGGAGCCCAGCTGGCATCATCTAGTGGTTCCTACAAGGGGGCTGCAGGTGGAACTGCCCGCAAGTCCCTAGCCATGCCTGCACTCCTCAGCCCTTGGGCGGTTGATGGGACCGGGCGCCACAGACCAGGGGGCGACACCGGTAGGGGAGACTTGGGCCACATGGGAGCCCACCTCGGAGCG